>NC_139021.1:81017584-81385961 GCF_964662115.1 Mustela nivalis
GGGTTATAAACTGCTCAAAAGAGCTCTCTGCTCTCAGCTCTCCCTGACCACACTTTCTTTTTGTCTAGAATGTTTTCCCACTCCACAAACCAAGATTATTATGTTTCTTCCTCCATTTCCCCTACTTTCACTCACAGCACCCCCTTTGGGGTATTTGTTCTTTATGCTCCTTCTGACTCATATCCTGTTCATGTGTATAGCCCATCCCTAGCATGCTATTTTTCACCCAACAGGTCTTCAATCAATGTTTGTGCAATTGAATTTTTTAAGTGCTTTAAGCTAGTCGAAAGCTAAGACCCTGTTAAATCACAGGAGAACATGAGATTAATTCATGTGGAGTGTATCTGGGAACGATTTTGCTCTTTTGCTTTTATCATTTTTGTGTCGCTAGATAACAGAAGTCTCCAGCTGCAATTAGCAAGCACCTTTTCCTTAGGTAACGAACATGGAGGTGGAAAGCCTGCAGACTTCAGAAAACTGAAAGCCAACTTTGACATAATAGTCTCCATATTTTCTCTTTTAAAAATTTTGTATCTCTATGTGCAATGCAAGCACTTCTTTGATCAAAACTATACGAACTTTGAAAATTTGCTATAGATTACTTTCTAGTTAGTTTACATTGAGCTGGGCATTGAAGAATAAGAAGGATTTCAAAAGACAAAAATCACGATTATGCAGCCTAGACAGAGGAAAAAAATAAATCTTTGGGAAAACGATGAGTAGTTCTAATGTCATAGTTATAGAAATAATTTAGGTAAGGGCTGGCTGATGAATAGCCATATTTATCCTTCTAAGGAAGTGTCTGGCTTCTTTATGCTTTGTCAGTGACGCAAAGCTATGTTACCTTCAAAGTGAAACATATCCCCCACCTCTTTGGAAATCAAAATGGCCATCACTCTGACTGACCAAATGGCATTTGCTCCTGGATCTGGGTTAAGTTTTGGAGAATGCAGTTGGGATAGAAATGGAAGAAGTGAAGAACAAGAATGCTTCCTTTCTGCTGGCTCAGGGAAACTTAAACTGCCCCACTGGTATTCAAAAGGGAAGCAAGTCCCATTTTCATGTTGATTACATCTGCAAATGGAAGAGAGTTTTTCACATTCTCTTTGAAATAGACTCTAAACATATCATTTACAATCTATGTACTTATTTTAAATTATAGATTTGAAAGTTTTATGTTAAGAAAATAAATTATATTATACACATAAAAATTAGATATATGAAAATAGTTATTCCTAAATATTTCACTTTATTTCTCAAGCCAAATTAGTCTTGAAATTCAATCTATGGAAACTTTGGGGAGGGAAAGTATATACTTTTAATCCTCCATTTTCAGAGAGAGGAAAGGAGAATTCCAAGCAGACTCACTGCTGAGTAACTGAGCCCAATTCGAGATTCAATGTCAGGACCCTGAGATCGTGACCTGAGAGTCAGATGCTTAACCGGTTGCACCACTGGGCATCCCTTAGGCCTCCTTCTTACAGTGGCTTCTGTGACATGATATTTATACATATATGACAAAGATAATTTTATTTAACATGTATTATGTTTGTAATGGGGTAAGGAACAAAGACAATCACTTTCCAACAAAAATATATGCAATATAAAAGGAAGGATGTTACTAATTAGTATTAGTATATTTGGAATCAACATATGACATAGAAAATAGAAAAAATTCCATTGTAATGTTAAGAAAAAAATTATTCATGACTTTTGTTAAAGAATGGTAAGGAGTGCCACTGTGGTAGGTATAGGGACCACTGTAGTGGGGCCTTGCGGTGTGAAAGGAAGATTGGCTTCAACACCAAAAACAAGGAAAAGTGGGAATTTATAACCATGAGCAGTGTAGGGAGCTAGTGGATGGAAAATTACAAAGAGAACACATGAGAGATGAAGGGTGATTCTGGCTAACCCAACCCAACAGGATTCTTGCTGAAGCTAGGCAGGTAGGGGGAATGGGAATGAGAGAATGGGGGAGAATGGATGATGAAGATAATCACCACATGATGATGACGAAATTATCAAGAGTGATCAAGTAGGAAGGAAAGGGGATTCTTGGTAAACTGACTTCATGAGACTCTTGCTGAAAATGGACAATATAGAGATAAACATAGAAACTCAAAATTCAGGACCTAGTTGAGAAGAAAGTTCATAGGAGCCTGACCAGAGTGTGGTCAAAGAGAAAAGTCTTTGTCAGTTAATAAAAATAACAATTTTTGAAAATTTCTTAAGATTTATCCCTAGTTTTCCACATAACCTTATTTTGTTTTTTTTTTTTTTTTCCATCTCAAGCTTTGTAACCTTTTGTTTATGAAGAAAAGAATAAGATAAAATTGGCAATGATATAAAATATAAAGTATTCTTTGGAAAACTATTTTGTAGTTTTCTGCCCATATTCTTATTTAAAAAAATTAGTCCATCATTTAATATAGCAATGTCCAAAATTTTAGGAGAAACAAAGCCGCTCACATCTAAGATACAAATTTGATAATTTGATCAGAATTAGTTAAAAGCTTTTGCTCTTTCACTATATATATGTGTGAGTGTGTGCGTGTGTGTCTGTGTGTGTGTATACAAAAACACATACACATGTACATATATATACACATATATATGAAAATAATTATTCCTATTTATTTAACTTATTTATTTGAGAGAGAGAGCATGCATGAGAGCAGGGTAGGGGCAGAGGGAAAGGGAGAAACAGATTTTATTTATTTATTAGAGTGAGATAGAGAGAGCACGAGTGGGGGATGGGGTACAAGGAGGAAGAGCAAGAGGAAGAAGCAGACTCCCCTGGGCAGGGAGCCCCATGAAGGGCTCAATCCCAGGACCCTGGGACCATGACCTGAGTAAAAGGCAGATGCTTAACTCACTGATCCACCCAAGTGCCCCAGCAAATATATTTTTGAGAACTTATTTTTGCATCTGGCACCATGTTAGGTTCTACAGTCACAAGACTAATGAGATACAGGAGCTACTATTAGTATGTTTGTAGTCTACTAAGGAAAAGCAGCATATTTTAAGGTCATCAAAATACAGCATCATCCATGCAATAAGAGGAATATGCTCAGAGAAGGATGCCCTAGTGGTCATTCATAATCTCCTACAGGTCATGGGGGTTTGGGCTATCATGACATTTTTTTTTTAAAGATTTTATTTATTTATTTGACAGACAGAGACCACAAGTAGGCAGAGAGGCAGGCAGAGAGAGAGGAGGAAGCAGGATCCCCGCTGAGCAGAGAGCCAGATGCAGGGCTCGATCCCAGGACCCTGGGATCATGACCTGAGCTGAAGGCAGAGGCTTAACCACTGAGCCACCCAGGTGCCCCGACATTTTGTTTTTAAGAAAGCTATTAATACATAAATTAAATTTTTCCCTTTAAGAAATAATGGGGTTTGATAGTATCTGAGAGGATCTAGTAAGCTGATGTAGGGGTTCATAGAAGGTATAAAATGTGCTCATGGGTCATTTCTTTTTTTTTTTATTTTTTAGCCACTCAGCTCAGAATAGGTTTTGATTATTATATAATCTGGAGCTATTTTTGTTCATTCTTGGCTATATTTTTAATAAATACTGAAGCATAATTTATGTAATGCATCCATTTTAAATATATGGTTTAGCAAATTCTGACAAATAGACATGACATGCTCACAATCAAGATAAAGAATGCTTCTGTCGCCTCAAAGACCTTTCTCATGCCCTTTTGAAGTCATGAGTCCCACCCCCTATTTTAGGTATCCGGAGATCTGGCTTCTATCACTACAGATTAGTGTTCTAAAATTTTATGTAAAGGAATCATTCTGTGTGTAATCTTTCATGTCTGGCTTCTTTCATTCTACATAATGACTTTGAGATTCTCCATGTTGTTGTACATATCTGTAATTGCTTTTCATTGATGTGTAGAATTTCATTGCATAAATAGACAAACTTGTGAACACAGTGGTGACATATTTTAGAGATTCTAGTTTCTGTAACTTTCTTCTGAGGAGCACTGATGTTTATTCTGATAGGCAATTCAATTACTGGCTGATTTACTCCAACTTCGGTAGGCTTAGCTTTCTATATTGTGGGTTTGGTGTTTTGGGAATCCCTAAACCATTTTATTTAGCAGAACCCAACTCCCTAACTGTATTCTGTGGGTCCTATTCATGTTTGGTTTCAAGGTTTTTAGAGTAGTTCAGAGTACAACTTACTCTAAATAATGTCTTGGTTTTTACTCCTGTAGTACCTCCCTTATGAATTCTCCATTGTACTAAAAAATGACTAAAGGAAACAACTTAGATGATATAATCAAACTTTATTTATTACCTCATTAAGTGGACAGTCTTCTTTCTAATAACTGCAAAATGCGGGCTAAAAGTAAGATGCTGGTACAGGATGAAGAATAAAGAATAAGGAAGAGAAAAATAGCAGGTAACTGATTGTCTGGGGCCACATAGTCTACTTTGTTTGGAGTGAGAAGACCAAGAGTTGCTTTGGCACTTGAGGATTGGGCTGTCTAGACATACTGTGTTTTTGCTCAAGTGGAGCATTTACAGGGACATGTGGTCATCTAAGTTTTGGTTTGCTGATGCTGCATTGCCGGTGGGAGTGGCTCCATCTTGAGCCAAGAAATTTAGTTCAATAGATGGATGTCTTGTGTTAATAAAGTCTTAACATGTCTCTCCAGTCTGGAACTCCAGTGACTTCCACACTGACTGATCAATGGAAGATGTGCTTGGCTTTCAAATCTGGAGCTACTATTTCCTGGGAAACTTTAACACACACATGTCAACCACAGCCCTTTGACAAGTCCTTACGGGGATCCCCACTTGGATTTTGGAAACTCCTTCTAAATAAATTATCTCCCTACTCTTTGGTGCCTTCCTTCACAGAATGAAGGGCAATCAGCTGTTGTAGACCCTGATTTCTGTAACCCCAAGCTCAATGGGACCATTGTACCCCATATGCTGTATTGAGGACAGGAAATTGCCTCATATATTTTGTGTAGTTTTATGTTTGCTTATGGTAGGTCTAGTCTAGTGTAAGTTACCTTATCATACATAGCCCATAATACATAACTGGTTAAACAGAACAAATTATGTTGAATTTGAATTTCAACATTCTTAATTAAAATTTTGTGTAGGCCTTTATAACATGCAGTTTTGTTCCAGAACTACTTTTAAGCTAAGAACAAAGCACTAGCAGGAGTCATTTCTTAGAGATTTTTTTTTTCCTGACTACCCACCTGACCCACCAGTACATAATAAACACACCTCCATTTCCCCAGAACAGTGAAACCGAGAAGAGGTAAGAAAGATAAATAATCCATGAGCTTTTCTTTTAATTTATTTTAGGCAAGAAAAAATGGAGACTTCTCTCAGATGACATGCCATATGGGAGAACACAAAGGCTCAATGACACATAATCACAGAAGGGAGGTGTCTCTCATGGAATTCTAGGATAGAAGCAGTCTTTAATGAAATGATGGCACGTTGGATATAATGTATCCTTTTAATTTTATAAAGGCAACCAATCTGTCTAAGAGGAAGGTTATTCCTTCCGTCTGTGACTCTCTCCCACCATTTTTGTATGCTGGGCCTCCCATTTTGAAAGCTGTCCTACATTTTAGCTAAAATGTTTTTGTCATGTTCCTTGATAGTTTATAAAGTAAATGTAAACTATCCACATGTACACATTTCCTATTGCTGCAGTAACAAATTATCACAAACTTAGGATCTTAAAACACAAATATATTAACCTATAGTTCCAGAGGTCAGAAATGTTAGCATCAAGGTGCCGAAAGGGCTGCATTCCTTCTGGAGGCTCCAGGGTAGAATCTGTTTCCTTGCCTGTTCAAGCTTCTAGAGGCCACCCAGAAGCTCACAGACTTTTCCTCACACCACTCCAACCACCGCTCATCACACTCCTTTTCTGACCTTGGCCCCTATGACCCCCCCCCCACTTATTTTTTTAAGATTCTATTTATTTATTTGATACAGAGAGACACAACAAG
Organism: Mustela nivalis; assembly: GCF_964662115.1. Lineage (NCBI taxonomy): Eukaryota > Metazoa > Chordata > Mammalia > Carnivora > Mustelidae > Mustela > Mustela nivalis. The sequence continues at coordinate 81,023,584 of NC_139021.1, forward strand.
AGAAGGAACACAAACAGGGGGAGCTGGACGGGGAGAAGCAGGCTTCCCGTTGAGCAGGGAATCTGATGTGGGAATGGATCCCAGGACCCCGGGATCATGACCTGAGCTAAAGGCAGACATTTAAAGACTGAGCCATCCAGGAGCGCCATTTGACACCTCTTACAAGGACTCTTGTGACTACATTGAGCTCAGTTAAATAATCCAGGACTGTCTTCCCATTCCGAGCTTTAACATGGTCTTATCTGCAAAACCCCTTTATGAAATTGTAGATTCTAATGACAAGGCTATGGACATCCATTGGGAGCCATTTTTTTTGCTTAGAACAGTATAAATATGTGTTTGGACTAATTACAAACTAGTTTCTATACCTTGTCATTTTTAATAGTCCATACACATTAACGAAGTTTTCCATTATTTCTGACCTAGAGTTGAAATAATTAGAAACTGTTGAATTTAAGAAATCAGAGACCTCAGAAGTTTGAGGGTTTTTCCTCTAAATATCCCTTTCATGTGTAACATGTTAGTAAGAGAGGGAAAGATGGAAGGAGGTTTTACAAATCTAACTCAAGATTTTTTTTAACAGACTTATAAATCTACATCTTCCCAAACTTTTTTTCTGTAGCAATCAAGATGTTTTAATAAATTTTTAGAAAGTTAAAAATGTAAAAGGATCCAAACTATATATTTCATCTATTTAGAAAAAGAATTATTCACACCTTCCGTGTCATTTTAGAAGAGAACTACTTGCAGAGTATCCTGTGAAAGCCTTTTTGGCTTGTCATTTGGTAATAAAATCACAAAGATTATTTTTAGAACAAAATAAAAATTTCCAAGCATGAACGTTTGCATGAATTTAAGACTCCACACTATAATACACAATTTGTTTCTAAACCAATCACAATATTTTTATATTGGTTAATGATTAATCATGTCTTTTATTCATCAAATGGCAATACATTTTAAAAACTGACAACTTATTAAAAGAAATGTTAATATAGCAGAAATATTAAAGATTTTTTATTATATAAACTTTATAATAAAATCTGTAATATCATACTGATCCAAAATAAAACCTTTTTACCCTAAAACCTTTCTCTCTCACACTCCTTGAATTATCCAAGAGGGAACATAAGATTATGTTATTATGAAACTGTTCATGAGTCGAGCCATAGTGGAAATGCTAATATGTGAAATTAAGGGAGCTCAGAAGTGAGTCTTGACTTTATCTGGGAAGAGTGGGGTTAAGGAAAGCTTCCTGGAAGAACTAAGCACTCAGCTAACTGTGAAAAGATAAACAGGATTTACTCAGCAAAGTGTAAGTAGAAGGGAAGAGAGGGATATGTCATTTCAAGTGGAGAGGATAGCATGAGAAGAATCGATAGTGAAGAGGTATTTCTAGACTGTAAACAAAATTGATGTAGTGATATTAAAAGACTGAGACTAGAGAGGTCATCAGGGAAAGACACGGAGGACATTAAATGCTAACATGAGGAACTTGACTTGATACCCTCATGGTAGGAGGCTGAAGAATCAAGAGGGAGATAAATTACTTCTGTGGTTCTGATGGATTTCTCTGAAAGTTTTGTGAGAGAGAGATCCTAAAGAATGGATCTGAGGACAATATTCCTAGAGGTGGAAAGTTAATGAGCTGAAAGATGCAGAGGTAGAGCTCAGGAGACTCTAACAGATGATGTTGGCAAAGGTCAATAATAAGTTAGAGGTACATTCCAGGTGAAGAAGAAGGAAGAGAAAGCTCTGAGTCTCTTCCATGATTTCTAAGTAAGTGAGAAGCAAATTCATGATGAAGGTAAATTAGATACTGTGGAATATCCAGATGCCAAGTGGTGGCCAAAAACATAAGAATGGATGAAATTACCTAGACAGAAGACTTAAGAGAGAAGAGAGAACAACCACAATGGTGCTAACATACATGGCAAGCGGTCCTGTGGCAGGTACTCTTGGGAGACTTCACACATATGAACACACATGTGTTCATAACATATCTAACCTCACTTTATGGGTGACAAAACTGAGGAAAAGTGTCTAAGAAAATTCCCCAACACCTCACAGTGGCCAACAAGGAAGTTGGGATTCCAGCTGAGGCACCTGGGCATTGCAGGATGTGCTCTCAGGAGAAGGGAGTGGCCACCACTCAAAGGCAGCAGAGAGATCCAGAGAGAGACCTGAAACAGAGCTATTGGATTTTACAAGTAGGAGGAAATCACCAAAGGGTAAACTTCAGTACCAGCAGATTAGAGCAGGGAGGAAAGTGATATGGTAACACATGAGTGAGAGGAATGGCAGAGTCCTGAGTATTATCTGTTATAGCTGTAGACATAGAGTACATTTACGTTAGCTTCGCACAGATGTTTGAGTGCTTCGTATGATACAATGCTGAACAAGCATGGCCCTTGGCCTCATAAAGCTCACGTTTTAGCACCTGTAATATCACAATATGTAATTATTTATTTATTTATTGCCTATTGCTCTGGAGGAAATCAATGGTTGGATGTGATGGACATTGCCAAGGAAGATGCTATCTAATCTGAGATCTGGGGGGTTGAAAGGAGCTTGCTGGGTAAAGAGTTAGGGAAAAACATTTCCTAGATGAGTAAAGGAGAAGTCCTTATGTTCATTCAAAAGGAATTTGGCACTTTGAAGAAATAGTCTTAAAAGTTCGAAGAAGAAGGAAGAGAAGAAAAAGAAGAGGAAGAAGGGCAACAGGAGGAGGAAGAGAGAGAGAAGAGGAGGGAAGAGGAGGAGGAAGAGAAAGCCAGTGTTGTTGTTGCAGAGTGAATTAGCAGAAAGGAACAATGGCAGGAGTTCAGAGAGCCTGACAAGAAGATGGAAGATTCCGAAGTCTCGTTGTGTGATGCAAATCTGCAACTTATTCCAGTGGCAACCGGAGAGTGATCTGATTTGGTTTACATTCCCCTTTGGCTACTGTTTGGAGACTGAACTGAAAGACAAAAGTGACAATGAAAAGATGAGGTGCCTGAGGCTTGAGATAATTCAGATCAAGTGTTACATAATTGATGGGAGGAAAAAATGTATTTGACCAAACAAAAGTTAACAAAATAAACTGGCAAAATGTTATAGAAGGAATAAAAGCAAGGGTACACTTTATATTAAATGTATGAAACTGGATTTTTCTTGCAAAAGTAAAGTAAAGACTCTCCTTGGTTCAGAAGCAAAACACAGCTCTGTGTTTTTCACGAGACATGTGTAGCGTAAAGTAAAAAAGAGGAATTGACAATGCAGGGGTGGTTAGTTACCAGGAAATTCAGGTCATAAGAAACAAGAAATTGTGACAGTAATATCAAAGAAGTAGACTTTGAGGCCAAAATAGTTAATTTGACAAAAGTTTTAAGTGGACAGAAGTTACCATCCCCAAAGAAGATTGTCATAATCTCTTATGCACTGAAGGGGTTCAGGACATGCTACCCCCAAAATATGGCACCTTGGTGTATTGGAAATCTTAAGGAGTTTGTGAAAATGACAAAAGCAGGAAGGTCACTCTGACCTCCTCCCCCACCTTCCTCCTGATTTCCAACAGGAGATCAGTCTGTTGTTGTTCCTTATTTCCTTGTGAAAGTTTCCTTGTGAAGGGAGATTTTAGGGCCAAGAGGCTGGATAAGCAAATACTGTCAGTTGTTCTTCATTTACTCCCTCTAAGCCTACCTCTTTGCCTTGTCAATACTTCACAAATTTATTATTTCTTCATCTGAAAGTAAGTATAAAAGTTTCTTCCTTTTCTCCCTGCTTTGGATCTTCCTGCTCTTGTGAAGGCTCCCAGGGTCATGTAAATATTTAATAAAATGTGTATGCTTTGGGTGCATTTACAATTGCACCCAAAACCATAAGATACCTAGGAATAAACCTAACCAAAGAGACACAGAATCTATACTCAGAAAACTATAAATTACTCATGAAAGAAATTGAGGAAGACACAAAGAAATGGAAAAATGTTCCATGCTCCTGGATTGAAAGAATAAATATTGTGAAAATGTCTATGCTACCTAAAGCAATCTACACATTTAATGCAATTCCTATCAAAGTACCATCCATCTTTTTCAAAGAAATGGAAAAAATAATTCTAAAATTTATATGGAACCAGAAAAGACCTCGAATAGCCAAAGGGATATTGAAAAAGAAAGCCAACGTTGGTGGCATCACAATTTCAGACTTCATCATCAAGACAGCATGGTACTGGCACAAAAACAGACACATAGATCAATGGAACAGAATAGAGAGCCCAGAAATAGACCCTCAACTCTATAGTCAACTAATCTAAGCAGGAAAGAATGTCCAATGGAAAAAAGACAGCCTCTTCAATAAATGGTGCTGGGAAAATTGGACAGCCACATGCAGAAAAAATGAAATTGGACCATTTCTTTACACCACACACAAAAATAGACTCAAAATGGATGAAGGACCTCAATGTGCGAAAGGAATCCATCAAAATCCTTGAGGAGAACACAGGCAGCAACCTCTTCGACCTCAGCCGCAGCAACATCTTCCTAGGAACAACGCCAAAGGCAAGGGAAGCAAGGGCAAAAAGGAACTATTGGGATTTCATCAAGATCAAAAGCTTTTGCCCAGCAAAGGAAACAGTTAACAAAATCAAAAGACAACTGACAGAATGGGAGAAGATATTTGCAAACGACATATCAGATAAAGGACTAGTGTCCAGAATCTACAAAGAATTTAGCAAACTCAACACCCAAAGAACAAATAATCCAATCAAGAAATGGGCAGAGGACATGAACAGACATTTCTGCAAAGAAGACATCCAGATGGCCAACAGACACATGAAAAAGTGCTCCATATCACTCGGCATCAGGGAAATACAAATCAAAACCACAATGAGATATCACCTCACACCAGTCAGAATGGCTAAAATCAACAAGTCAGGAAATGACAGATGCTGGCGAGGATGCGGAGAAAGGGGAACCCTCCTACACTGTTGGTGGGAATGCAAGCTGGTGCAGCCACTCTGGAAAACAGCATGGAGGTTCCTCAGAATGTTGAAAATAGAACTGCCCTATGACCCAGCAATTGCACTATTGGGTATTTACCCTAAAGATACAAATGTGGTGATCCAAAGGGGCACGTGCACCGGAATGTTTATAGCAGCAATGTCCACAATAGCCAAACTATGGAAAGAACCTAGATGTCCATCAACAGATGAATGGATCAAGAAGATGTGGTATATATACACAATGGAATACTATGCAGCCATCAAAAGAAATGAAATCTTGCCATTTGCGACAACATGGATGGAACTAGAGCGTATCATGCTTAGCGAAATAAGTCAAGCAGAGAAAGACAACTATCATATGATCTCCCTGATATGAGGAAGTGGTGATGCAACATGGGGGCTTAAGTGGGTAGGAGAAGAATCAATGAAAGAAAATGGGATTGGGAGGGAGACAAACCATAAGTGACTCTTAATCTCACAAAACAAACTGAGGGTTGCCAGGGGGAGGGGGTTTGGAAGAAGGGGCTGGGATTATGGACATTGGGGAGGGTATGTGCTTTGGTGAGTGCTGTGAAGTGTGTAAACCTGGTGATTCACAGACCTGCACCCCTGGGGATAAAAATATATGTTTATAAAAAATAAAAAATTATATAAAAAAAAAAGGAAAGAAAAAAAAAATGTGTATGCTTTTGCCCTGTTTCTCTGTTGGTTTAATTTTCAGACCCAGGGGTAAACATATTCCTTGCCTATAGATGGTACCAAATAATGCAACAATATTCAGTTTGAAGATACAAGAGGCCCCGCTAAAAGCACAGCGGTAATGGAATATATGTGGTGTATATTTTCAGAATTTGACAGATTTTACAGGTGGAATTATAAAAGAAGACAAAAAAATTAGAATCAGCAGGTTTACTTTATAGCTTTGAGCAATGAATCTCCACACAGTCCCAAAGAACATGGAGAGATAAATCCCTGCCCACCGGATAACAAGAACACAGGGACAATTATAAATGCCAACTTCCCTATAGGTGGGGAAATGAATATCCCAAACCAGGGGAGCCAGCTCCAGAGTCCCTGGGAGAGCAGGAAGTGGGGTGGAGAGCGCACAGAGCAGGCGAGAGGGCTGAAGAGGTAGAAATCGCCCACGCAAAAAGAAATCATCACTGTGAGGGCGAATACTGACAAGTGAGACCCCGAGGTAGAGAATTGGCCCTGGGCAGAGAAAGGAAAAGCCTTGGCAGCATGCAGACCAGAGGGGAGTCCTGAGAAGGGATCTCACAAGAGTGAAATGCCTCACAGGCTCACCTGTGCAAGGAAAGAAGGGAGCAATCAATGCCCAATGCTGAGGAAGAATCCTACTTAAGTGAAAGCATATCGCGGGAATAGGAACAACAACAAGGAACCTATTTGTCCGAAAGACCACACTGCAAGGGAATTAAATGTTTGCCTTACAATAGAAGACGGCATGTTTAAGTTATTATTTTCTTTTTTAAATTGAAGTATAATTGAAATCGAAGTATAATTAGCATACAATGTTATGTTAATTTCAAGCGTACAGTATAATGTTTCAACAATTCTGTACATTTGCCAGAGCCCATCAGAGTAAATGCACCCTTAATCCCCTTCACCCCCTCACCGACCCCCATAAGTCCCATCTGGCAACCACCAGTTGTTCATAAGAAGTCACCTTTTTTTTTTTTTTTTTTTAAGATGTTATGCATTTATTTGAAAGAGAGAGAACATGAGAGCGGGGAGAGTCAGAGGGAAAGGGAGCGGGGCTGGCTTCCCACTGAGCAGGGAGCCCTTCAGGACATGGGGGCTCCATCCCAGGACCCTGGGATCAGGACCCGAGTCAAAGGCAGTTGCTTAACTGACAGAGCCAGCCAGGCGCCCCAAGAAAGAACTTTTTAACTAACAAACCTCACAAGCCACTCATATTCGCTCCCCCTAAAGGGAAAGAATTGTTATTAACGGTTCGGCAGAAACCTAAAACCTTTACAAAGAACGAAAAATCAAATACAAAGCAGAGGAAAGCTGTGAGCCAGCACTGCAGCACGACTTTAAGATCATCAAAGGCAATATTAGATATGAAACAGCACTCTGAATCAAAACTCAAAAACTCAGCACCTACCCCCCCAAAAAAGTGAATAACAACAACAACCAAAGAAAGATGGGAAGGAAGGCTTGACTGATTTCAAGAAAAAAATTGAGAACAGATAGAATGTCATATTAGAAAAGAACACTAATTACAAATATCCAATGGTGAATAGAATCAACTGAAAATATAATATGGGACATTGAGAAGAGGTGTGAGAATAGAAATATGAAAAATAAAAGAAATAAAGAAACAGGTAATGAATATTGAAGGCAAAAGGAGAGATACATAGCAATAAGAGTTTCTACCATAGAGAACCTGAAGAAGAAAAATCAAACAATGAACTAAATTAAATATTTAAAACTGTAATAAAAAAAATCTGGAAATAAAAACCTGTGAAAAGGGCGTGGTGGATTTGGGAATGCAGAGATACACGCACACACCCAGACACACACACATACAAACACAATGATCGCACTTGAAAGAGAAAGAAAATGATCATCTAGATCTTTGGGTAAAAAGATCACTTTTTGGTAAGTTCAAAAGGAATTTTAAAAAGAATAGATACACTTCAAAGAGTTTCAGAATCTCCCCCACCACAAATCAAAAACAGGGACAACCAGGTACTATAATGAAATACAGTGCTCAGTCAGAAACTGAACCCAATCTGGGTGCTTGCATGGCTCAGTCCCTTAAGTGCCAGACTCTGGTTTTGCTCAGGTCATGATCTGGAAGTCCTGAGATCAAGACCCGCCTCTGACAACCTGCTCAGCACGGAGTCTGCTTCAGATTCTTTCTCCATCTCCCTCTGTTTCTCCCCCAGCTCATGCTCTCTCTTTCTCTCTTTCTCCAATACATACACACACACACATACATACATACATACATACATAAAATCTAATTAGAAAAAGAAAAAGGAAAAAAAAAAACCGGAACCAGTCCTGAAACCTAAAAAGCAAATCCATGTTGGTATTAATTTTATGTTGTAGTTAAGCTAGCAATGACCTTTTAATTTCCAGATCCTTGTTGGAATCCTGCCTTAGGCAAGTTACCTAATGTCTGAGCCTCAGTTTTCATATCTTTAAAATGGGACTGTGATAAAAAAAGATAGGTGGGAAAATTAAACACAGTCATACCCTGGAAATGTCTGGCACATCACATACAATTCACAAAAATGAAATTGTAAGGCACTTAATAAATTCCTAAAGGGAGCTAGTTTCTTGGAATTCACATTTAAAAGTATAATCCGCTTAAAACTGTGGTCATGACAGTTTTCCCGTAAAAGCACTTGAAGGTAGTTCTTAATATTAAAAGCACAACAAAATTCAAGGTCATATCATGACTTATTTTCAGAGTTGATCTTGACGATCATAAAGATTTCTATGATAAGAAATCTTGCCATGAAAATATGGCTTATTTTCTATTTATAACATTTTTATCACTAAGCCATTTCCCTGCATTTATTAATCTTTACTGTAGCCTGTGGCAGGTAAAATGTGATTTCTGTGGACCACATTTCTTTTCCCCTAAAGAACTTTAATAGATTCCCAAAATACCACAATACCTAACATGAGCTTGACATCCCACAAATCAAATGTTCAGAAAGATTGAATTTTCTGAACTAGCTTTATAATACCACTTGAAATATATATTTGTCAAGAACATTATTTTTGATGCTGTGGCCTCACATGTCGATTTTCAACTGCTTTCTCCCAAAATGGGGTCATGTCTTTTATCTTGGAAAAAATTGAAAATGAATTTCCTTTCATTAACTTACTTTGTTTCCTCAGAAGCATTTTTATATCTGTGTGTTTCCATACATAATTTATAGTGTGGGGATTTTCTTTCTAACATGCTTTTCAAAGCACCTGGAAAATTATCTCAACCTTTCTGACATTTATAACTTCTGCAAATAGGAAGAGGAATATGAATTCAGGCATTTCTCCTTTGGTGAATAAACAGAGTATGACTATTTGTTTTGAAAAGTTAAGTTAAACAAGGCCCAGGAGAGCTAGAAGTAGAGTTTTGTTTCTTCCACCAACCATCTGTTGTATTTACTTCTAGAAAAAAAAAAAGAAGAAGAAGAAGAAGAAGAAGGGAGAGAGAAGAGGCTGCTTACCTTGGCTACTAAATAAAATACAGCAAGCCACCCAGTAGAACATCACCATGAAAATATGAGAGCCCCTGTGAAGTGTGTAAACCTGGAGATTCACAGACCTGTACCCCTGGGGATAAAAATACATGTTTATAAAAAAAAATTAAAAATAAATTAATTAATTAATTAAAAAAATATATGAGAGCCCCACACCTACTTCCATCCACTCTCCGTGAGTCTGGTGAGGGCTAAAGCCTTGGAGCAGCCCCCACCCCTGCCCTTAGTTCTGGGAAAGGGGACTGACTAAGAAGATTAGTGGGTAAGAGGTTTATGGGGATAAATACACCAGGAAAGAAAGGAAGTGGAATCAAGCCCAGGGAAGACTCCATCTGTGATGTAGTCACTTGTAAAAACCCTAGGGACATCCCGAAGACAGATGGCTCAACAGAGCTGTTACTAAGGGGGCAACAGTGCCCCACCCTTATGCCCCCTTGTCACCTGTTACCTTGGTGAGGAATCCTTGGGCTGCTGCGCTAATTCCTGAAGATGCTGGCAGCTGAGATGTGCTACCAGCAGTTGGAGCAAGAAGTCTTCTGTTCCTGGAGGGGAATTTGAGCAGGGCAACACAGAATCCTCCAAAATGCTAGAAAGAAGAGAATATTAGATTGAGAAATACAGATTCATGAGAGATCACTTAAAACGTTTTTATTCAATTCCGTACAATCGTAATCACGGGGTTCGGTCCATCATGCTGGGCACTCAGTTTATTCCATCATGATTGAATCTTGTTCCCGTCCTTAGGTAACCAAAACCTTGTGGAGGATTGAGACAGAAACCAATGATTGTGCTGCAAAGCAGGTTATGCTAAGTGGCATAAAAGAGGTAAAGAGATCACAGAAATTTCCAGAGAGGAAGCAGCGATGTGGAGAAGGAGTGGTCAGGGCAGGCTTTGGGATGCAGGAGGTATTTGAGTCAGATCTTAAAGAGTTAAATACATCAGAGCAAAGGACAAAAGACTTCCAGGCAGAGGGCCTAAAGCTGCGTTTCCAGTGGGTCCTTAGTAACCATTCAATGATGAGGACCTAAGAAATCTTTTATAAAGTGGATAATGCATGCTTCTAGTGTAGAATCGATGCCATAGCCATTAAGGTGGAGGGGAATTGTTCTGTTCTTAGAAATCTATCACTAGCAACATAAGAGAAGCAGCTGCCCCCATACCACAAATCCTGTATGAAAGTCCACCTCTTCTTCAGGTTTTGTAAAAGATAAAACACAATCCTAAGCGTTCAAAACAACAGAAGCCTCTGTGGAATTTAGATTCACTAGCATATGAGTAAATAACCTATAGTGCGTATGGAAACCTATCTCCACGTGACAAGTACCTGCAATTTCTGCTTTAGAAGCGAAAGAAGAACAGGATCTCTTTTCCTGCTGTGCATCTCTATTTCTCCCATTCCTCTGTGAGCCTCAGCCAATAGTCAGAGGGTAGAAACCTCCAGTAACCTCCCCCGCAATGCTCTCAGAAGGAAATTCATGGTCACTCCAGGCAGGTCTCCATCTGCCCACTCCTGTCTCTATGGTACAAGCAAACCACCCTTATGATCACACACATCTGCAGGACAATTGCTTGAGGGGTGGAGACTTCACCACGTGCGCACTTACACTCCCTGGCATTCTCTTGTTATGTTGATGGTGCCATTTTCCAATGACTGTTTTTGTACATTGTCATCTCTTTGACCAGACCATAAGTTCCTTTGTGGTCCAAATTCTTCTTTGAGTCTGCCACAGTAGTCTCACAGCAGAATGTTATTGCAGTTTGGAAAAAACACCTGATGATTTTGATCGACTGGGCACGTACTGCAAATGGAAACTTACAGGACATTGCCATGGACGGATACATACCCTGCCAAATTTAAGACACCAGGATGCAATTGAGATTGAGATTCCTGGGGCACCTGGGTGGCTCAGTCAGTTAAGCATCTGCCTTTGGCTCAGGTCCTGATCCCAGGAGTCCCGTGTCTGGCTCCCTGCTCAGTGGGGAGTCTGCTTCTCCCTTTCCTTCTGTTGCTCCCACTGCTTGTGCACACTCTCTCCAAAAAAAAAAAAAAAAAAAATTAAGATTCGTGTTGTTCTACCACTTGGTGGTCACTACCATTTTTTAACGATCCCACTCTTCCCAGAGCTTCAGCCCACCCTGAAAATGATTTGGAAAGACAGTACCTGGCACATAGGAACATTTTTGTAGGGGTAAACAGGTGTTCTCCGGAAAACTTTTCTTACGGTGTGTTGCTGTTTACAATTTAACTTTTCTTAGTCTTTCCATAAAACCTTTTAAAAAAAGGTTAAGTGTTTACTAGATAACTGTGGGGTTTGATTTCCTTTGGAGGTGGGGAATGAGGAAGAGCTAAATTCTTTAACAGGGCATAAAAAAGAGTGTCATTGGAGGATACTCTGGAATACAGAGGAGACTCTGTTTTCCAGAGTGTAGAGGTGGTTCCAACTCTACCTGGAATTCTATTTTGAAGTTGTCTCCCTCCATGGTCTTTAGTCTGATTCCCTGTAAAACCAGGAAGGGGGCATGGTGATCTACCTGGAGGACAACTAGATTTCAGTGTGGAGAGTCTATGTACCAGACTCACAGTTGGCTTCTTTTTAGTTTTATTATCTCTATTGTTATACTTGCAATTTCCTCATCAGCTTATTTATCAGCTACCTTAGAATTGTTTCTTTACTTTTTTTTAATATATATATTTTTTAAGATTTTATTTATTTATTTGACAGAGAGAGACACAGCAAGAGAGGGCACACAAGAGGGGTAGGGGAGGGAGAAGCAGATTTCCTGTTAAGCAGGGAGCCCAATGTGGGGTTCTATCCCAGGACCCTGGGATCGTGACCTGGGCTAAAGGCAGACACTTAACGACTGAGCCTTCCAGGTGGCCCTAGAATTGTTTCTAATGGAGTTAGGACAGTAAAGAGAAGAAAGGGGGGAAGGAAGAAAAAAAAAATAAATGATGGCTCTTACTTAACACAGTGAACCGGGGTCAGGCTAACTCGGGTTTCCGTGGATTTAACCAGTGACCCTAGATTTTTACATCATCCTCTTTTGAAATCAACACCACTTCTGAAAGCACCATAAGTTTGAATTGTAGAGAAATAGCAGAACTTTTCCATCACGATAGCTGTTACCATCAGTTTTTGTTATAAGGGTAATAAGAAACAAATGCACTGTTTCGAAGCTGCTTATGTACATCAGAGAAAAGAAGGAAGGATGGCTAGAAGAGAAAATGGGAGGAGAGGAGAAGAGACGTGAGAGAGGAGAGAAAGGAAGGTAGAAAGGACATAGAAAGATGGTGTCAGTGAGCCTGGGATTCCGGTGACTTGATTTCCAAGGGATCCTCTTGCACGTTAAAGATTTAGTCAACTATTCATTAGGAATGGACACAGCAGAATTCAAAGTGTGTATGTATGCATTTCCATGTTTCAAACTTGGAAACCCTCTTCATTCCACCATCTGTCCAAAAATGTGGAACCCCTTTACCTTCCTTGATATTTACTGCCTTAGTAGAATTTGCTAGAAGGAAGCTTCTTGACTCCCACAGGAGTGTTGGAACTTAACAAAAGTTGACAACCATGAGCACCCATGAAGTCAAAATCATTCATATATAACTGAAAGTCAATCTAATTTGTTTTTCTGTGTGGAGATCTTATACAGTTCAAGTTGAAACTGTGTTTCCTGAAAAACATTTTGCGTTTGTTTCCGATAGGTGTCCCTGGACTATGACCAGTCTAAAAGAATTTGTGTTCTCAATTTGGGCACCCTGGGGCCGTAAAGATGATGTGAAATCCCAGTCAAAATGAAGACAAGCCCGTAGGTAAAATTCTCTTCCAAGGTTTTTCTGTCTTTACTTTAACCCTGAGCAAACTCTCTAAATCATTCTTTTCTGCTCCCTGCACCTCAGACTGGACCTACGTCCTATTCTGCCCTTTCACAGAGCACGTAATTCTTCCTAGGAACAGGTAGAGAGTTCATTCAGACGCCAGTATATTTGGGGCCAATGTCTGGCACTTAGTCCTTGTGTGACCAGTAAACCTAAACCCCCTTCCAATAGCCAATACTGAAAATCTCGAGAAGTCGGTTTCCTTTATTGTTCTGGTTTTCACTTTCCTTTTCCTTCTGACTTGTGAAGATTCCCCCTTTCTTTTCTAAGTGATGAGCTAGGATTTTAAGGGTTTTTTTTTGTTTTGTTTTTTTTGTTTTGTTTTATATCTAGCAGCATTTCTAAGTGCTAAAGGAGCAGGAAGGAGCAGAAAGACTGTTCAGTAATCAAGTCCACCATATTTCTGGAAATATTTCGGTGGCACTGTTAAAATTTTTTGCTGTATCAAAGAACCAGTAAGATGTAACTAGAATTGTCACTGCCTTTATTTACATAAACTCTTTGAAGGAGTTTTTCTTCTGAATTAGGAATGAAGGACTCCAGTGACTGTGACTCTCTTATCTCCTGAAGAAAATTATTTCTATGCATTGACCTGCTGGATTAATGGAAGGTGTGGTGGCTTCTCCTCAATATTTCTAGATAATACTATCAGGTAAACTTCAGTGTTTACCAAGCCACTGTGAATTAAACTTACCCTATCTTTTATGTGTATTATTTAAATGTATTAACAAATTTTTAAAGATTGCTTGATTTTTATCCATCCACTTATTACTTAGCTAAGTTCATTTTTAATATGATAAAAGTATATCACATTAAAAATGTGGGGATCATGGGATGAATTATCAAAGGAAGCTGCTTCCATTTGGTTGCAGGTGAAATGAGGCTCTGAGATTTTCCCAGAACTTTCATTCTTTAGGTGGATCAATCTTTAAGCCCTCCAGGCTGGTCAGAAACTTATTTTATTCTCTGTGCTTCCACTGTACAGTATCTTGACCTCAGATTTTAAGCTGTTCTGCGGAAAAACAAAAATAAAAACAAAACAAAACAAAAAAACCTGAATAACTGTTTTCCATTTGTGGCAACTTTGACTAAAGCAATGGCTTTATTTATCCGTTGCTCCTTTGTTTGTTTCCTTATTGTTTCAACTTCCAAAGAGCCTCCTGAGATGAAAATGATCAGGTTAGTAACCAGTTTCAACAACCATAGAATGTGTTGCTTTATTTGCAAAATTAGAAAAAAAAAAAACTGAAGTTTTTTTGAACTGCACAGTTAAAAGTGACATTTCTTGAAATCTGAAACAAATTTCCATTAGTTTTTGTCTGTTTATTTTCATTTGCCCAAGGTTGAAAGCCAAACGTAATAAAAAGCCATTCCCTTTCGCTTGAAAATTCAAATATTTGAAATAGCACTTACAATAAAATGACATCAGGAGCAATTTTAGGACACTTTAAAGACCAAATTTCCAGATGGTTAGGACAACTGTTTACTTGTGTCTTGCCTGAAAAAATGGTAATTCCCCTAAGCATTCTCACTCTCACCCAGGAACAGGCCCCATGCTTTTGAGATCCTTCACCGTTTACCCATATTTTCTGATTTTTTTAAAATCAAAAAGTAATGTTCTTTCTCCAACCTTCAACCATCATCCTCTGCCTTTAGATTTAAACAATTTAAGTTTGTTACACTGAGATATGCATCCCAACCCACGTCTTCGGTCTTCTCCCATAAATGTATACTTGGTAATATATCATAAAATGATGTCATTAAAATGTATCATATTGATTTTTTTTGTCAGCAAGTTTTATCAGGTTGTACATGAATGAACCCATCTTCTGAATTATTTTTAATGAACTGAGCACATAGCTTAAACTTTTGGTGATCTCATAGACCACTCGATATATGGAAATCAATATGATTTATATTTGCTCAGAGCATTGATGATCTTGGAGTTGTCTGGCCAAAGCCTTTTTCTGAGGTAGCCTTCACATCACAGCATGACCTCAGACACAATGAAAACATTTAATACTAAACTCCTCTTCGTTAAGTGGTTATGTGCTATGCTGTATCTTAAATCCTGATAAAAATCCTTTAAGATAGTTATCATTATCTCTAATTTACAGGTGTCAAAACTGAAGTCAGAATTTAAGCCATTTGGCTAAGATCACACAGTGATTAAATGTCAGAGCTCTGACTCACTCCAGGGTTGTGGGATACCGAGAATCTCTGCCTCATGTCTTCCAGCTTGAACTCAGTTCTGGAGTGAACCAAGGCAATAGGTAAATGACATTCACATTTGGTTTATGATTAGGGAATCTGGATGGCATCCTTTTATTTTAAAAATATTTTATTTATTTATTTGTCAGAGATAGAGCGAGAGAGAAAACACAAACAGGGGGAGTGGCCGGCAGAGCAGGCAGAGGGAGAAGCAGGCTCCCCACTGAGCAGGGAGCCCAATGCAGGACTAGATTCCAGGATGCTGGGATCATGACCTGGACCAAAGGCAGACACTTAACTGACTGAGCCCTCAATGGGATCCTTGTGAAGGCACCCAGACTAGTATGATCTTGATTGTTTAAAATCGGATTTTCTTCTTACATAAATACTGACGAAGAAGTACTGGAAGAGGCAGGAGTTCTGGGCTTTATGCTCAAGGAATCTTTCCTGTGGTTCTCACGGTCGGATGGATGTGGCTCCTCCGCCCCTCCCCCATCCCTCTCTTCCTCTTCTAGCCAGCTGGAGGGTCGGTCCAGCTGAACAAGTATTTCATGAGCACCACTTCCTAAATAAAGTACACCCATGTTAGTTCCAGAAACACAGAAACAAATTGGACTCACTCCCTGCCCTTGAGGACTGACAGTTTTATCTTTTCTACATCCATTGCTCTTCCTACCTCATCTGACCTCAACCAAACCCAATTGGTAGCCACATTAGTTACATACCCTTCTGCTCCAATTTGAGAATTGTAGGCTGCATGTTCCGGGCCTGCCCTGTCATGAATGAGTGACTGGTTTGATTCATAGTCCCTGGGTGAGAAGGCCTTAGGGAAGGTATTTCTTCCTGTGGGCATAAACACCTTCCACCTTCACTTTGCTGACCACGATATTCTTCTCTTCTGAGAGTGAGGACTGCCCTTTGCTGCCTAAAGCAGAGGGCTTGCTCTTTGTTCTGAAGGGTCTCAGTTGTCTATGTTGTTTTACCTCCTGCCATACTTTCATAGTTTGATGGGTATCCATTTCTATAAATTGCATGTTTGTTATTAACAATGCCAGGGTGAGGCCTTTTTTTTTTTCAATGTCCTTATTTCAGGCTCTAAAGAAGCATCTTCTAACAGCTTTCTTATTTTCCTTCCCTTGTTTTTTTTTTTGACTCTCTCTATGCTGAAAACAAAAGTAATTTCCATGTCTTATCCCTTCTAAATATTTTCGTTTGGACATGACTTTGCACAAAAAAAAAAAAAAAAAAAAAAAAAAAAAGGGAATCATAATGACAAACTGTATCTTGGATTCTAAGAAAAGTGCAAATTGAAACTATTAAAACCAACTGATGCTTAAAACCCCAAACTAATGACCTTTTTATACAGAAACTCTGAGCAGATCCATTTAATAGATCTTTTTTTATATATAGATTTTATTGATTTATTTAAGAGAGAGCATAGAAGAAGAGGGAAAAGCAGACATACCACTGAAAGGAGAGCCCGATGCGGGGCTCAATCCCAGGGCCTTGAGTTCATGACCTGAACAGAAGGCAAATGCTTAACTGACTGAGCCATGCAGGTGCCCCAATAGATCTTTTTAATAACTTCTTTATATGAGCAACACTTGTGTCCTGGACACAACCTAGACTTGACATATATTACTTAATGCAGTCTTCTCTTGTCTCTGCTGGAATCACTGAATTGGTGAGAAACAGGGTAAGAGGTTAGTTAACTTGTCCATCATCACACAGTTTGTAAATGATACTGTAAACTACAATGTGAACCCAGGGTTCTGGCATCAGAGTATCTTTTGTAGAGCCATGATGTGTCCTGTCTTCCAATAATTGATATGAATACTTCTAGCTACTGCCCAAACATTCTTTGAAGAATTTGGAACCCAAGAAAAGGGATCATGTGCCTATATTCTCAGTCAGTGATTTTCACAATGGTTTATGCATTTTCTGAAAGAAACTTGGAAAATATATAACCATTGCATATTTTTAGGTTAACACTTAAAATTCATCATAAATTAAGCAATTGTAAGATGTAATTTCTTCAGTATTATAAATATTGATGACTTTAAATGAAATTTTCACATCACCACTGAAATGCATTTATTGGGTTTAATTACCATAGTAATTTGATACCAACCATCATCCATTTAAAACATACCTGGATAAGTTTTTCAACAGATGAAAATTTTACATTGTTTTCTCTCTGAAGTTCTATTATCATTTTCCATATTCCAAGGAAACTGTATCCTCATATATTTCTGTGCAGAAAATTTTTCTATTGGACACCTTGGCATTCTTTTCTGTTAAAAATACACATACATAAATTAATTTCCTTATTTTCTGTGACCATAGCTGTGACAGATTGGATTTGTTCTATAGTGACTTATCATTACCATTATTTTAGTATTAGTAGTACTACTAGAATTAATGATAGTGGTAGTAGCAATAAATACTGGTAGTAGTTGGTGCTTTTAAAAATTAGTTCACATATTTGTGGATGAAAATTTTCTTGGACAGCAAAGCAGGCTTCAGCATCAATTTTAGTATCTTTAAAAAATTTTCGTTGATACCAAAATATCTTGTTCATGTATATAAATAAATGGAGAAATACATGGAATTTTATTTTAAGAATCTTACCCAATTTTTGAACTCCCTCTAGATTCTAAGCCAAAGCAACCTTACTGTGATCAACTACTATTTTAATACTTCTATCAGTTGGTGAGGCAATTAAGTTCTCCTGGTGACTCAGCTAGTTTCTCCTTTTATTTACTAAAAACAAATATGTGGAAAACACTTCACACAAAGAGGATCTGTTCCCAGTCATTAGCAATCTACTTCCTCAGCCTCTAGGACCTAAACCCAAAAAACTCTACGAAGTGCTGTCCAATCATCCTTAATCATACCTACCTCTTTGACTTATAGACCCCTATTTAAACTGATTTTTTTTCAGAAATAGAAAATAAAGATACTAATCCCAAACACATTTTTAATATACAAAATACGCTTATTTGCTTTAAAGAGATTTCCATTGAAACCTTGGTGCTCCAAATTTATTCAGTTAAAAAGAACCCACCATCCAACCAAAAATCTGATTTATCAAACAGGTCAGATAATCTGTATTGCTTTGTTTCCAAGAGCCTGACTCACTTCAATTTGAATAAATGTGTTAAAATGTATTCTTGCCACAACCAAATGCCTTCCAAAGTTAAACAGATGATAAGTGGATAGAAAGGTCGCTGAAGCAGAGCTTTGCTCCTCAGTACTGCCCTTCAATACTAGCCCTCGGTACTGCCCCTCAGTACTACTTCTCAGTACTGCCCTTCAGTGTTGCTTCCTGATGCTCTCTTTGCTTGGTCCTCCTGGCCTCTCCCTTGGAGGAATGCAGTCTCTACCACAAAGATGATGTTAAGCAAGGGTGATATCACTCCCATCCCTCATTCTGTAATATACAACAACTGAAACTGGAACATTCCAAGAAGGATCCAGATAGCTCATTTTTAAAGCCAAGCTTTCCTTTTATCAAAAACACATAAAAGTTAGAAAAAGATATTGTTAGAATCATGGCATTTGATTAAAGGTTTGGTGGTGTTGATGTTTTGGACCATCTTTCATACTGCAAAATATTTTGTACCACAGAGACAATGAACCATCTGGAATTTAGAGTGATGGTACATCTTTCTTTTTGTAAATGTCCAAGTGAGAACTGTACAGGAGAAGGTGGAGAAAGGAATGGCTACCTAACTTGACCGCAGGCAGATGTATTTTAGGGAGCAGTGCCTAAGAAAGATGAAGATACATTCATTCTTTGCCCACAAAATCTTGAAAAGTATTTTTGCACCCCCCTGGGTAAATGTGCCCCAGTTTGAAGATTGTTGCCCTGAGGTGTAAACTGAAGACATTTCTGAATGTAACTTATCAGAGGAGGCCATTCATAGAATTTAAGAAGTTTTGAAGCTGATGGTAGGAATTATAATTTCGGGAAATCCGGAAACGGCTCACATTAGGTCATGAGACATCTTCCATAGTGGGCCCATGTGTATCAGTATCTGTGCCTACTAAGGAAAAGAGATGCAAAATTCACAAGCTATGGTGCTCTGAGAAAAACCCCTTCTTAAATATGCCTTACTTTCATTTAAACATGATGAAAGCAAATAACAGAGGTTTGTTCATGTCAACCACAGACTTATGAAACTTTACTTTTGAGGATGCTGTAGAGAAGAAAATGTGGCTACTGATCTTTAAATGAATCCATTTATCTCATCTCCTTGGTGCAAATTGATTTATCAAATTTCTCTTTGACAATGCTGGTGCCCTGGAAATCCTTGTCAGCATAAGGTGATGAAAAAAAAAAAAAAGAAAAAAAAGAAAGTTAAGTTGCAAAAATGTCTTCAATTCTCTAACTTCTCTTGTATAACCCATGAGCTTAGAATTAAAAATATGCTTTGCAGAGACTTATAAAAGTGAAATCACATATGCATGGTATACTAGCCTTTTCTGTCTTCTATATGATAAAGAGTGCTTTAAAATTTTATTTTCTCCATTTGACACATGTATACCAATGGAAGCCAAACTGCTTACTTCACCAAAGTAACATTAAAATACCTGCTGAAAGTTACACATCAAAAAATAATTCTGCTCACCAGAGTGAAATTGCATTAAAATTAAGCACAAAAAGTTCAGATAGAATGCAGAAAACATGATCTATTTCAAGGGCAGAGTATTTTGATAGGTCAAAATATTTGACAACAATATACCATGTGCTTACTCTGAGACTTTTTTTTTTTTTAAATATGTGACACACTTTAGAAGTTGGAAGGACTTTGGGGATAATAATCTTCCATGAAAGACAAGATCCCTCCTAAAATGCCTGAGAGATAGACAATCTCTACATAGATACTGGGCGTAGAGTGTGCCCTGCCTCACTAGGAAGTCCGTTCTTAAGGCATCTCAGAATGGTTGGCAACCTATAATTCTCCCCTGCAATAAGGTGTCTCAAATTGCTACTCTTTCTTCCATGTGATCCCGCCAATGCAGAATGTGGTAAGGTAACTAGTACTTTAAAAACAGGTAACTAGCATTTTAAAAAATAAAATAAAAACATCTACTTCTTTTATCATCTATTTATTTCTCAACCCATCCAGTTTGGTTTGGGTCCTCACAATTTGCCTGAAATTGTAAGACATCCACAGTGTTCTCCAGATAACCACGTTTATTTGCAGTCATATGTCTGACAACTCTGTATGAATACCTTTCCTTAAATGTAAACCCTATTTTAGCTGGCCTCTTCCCTATCTCTTCTCTCCTTTCCACAGCCATACTTTGGAAACTTTCTTCTCATCCATACAAATTACTTCAAAAAGTTACTTGTTTAAAACAACAATGAGCATGAATTTTCTTTCCATTTTGATGGGTCAGGAATTTGGGGGCAGCTTAGTTGGGTGGTTCTGACACAGGTTTTCTCCTCAGTTTGCTGTTGAGTTTTCAGCACCACTGCAGTCATCTGATGGCATGACCGAGTTTGGAAGATTCAGTTCCAAGATGGCTCATCTACATTTCTGGCACACTGGGGGTAGTTGTGTGTGGGAGGTCTCAGTTCCTCACCTCCTGGGCATCTCCAATGATTGCTTCCATGTCCTTGTGCTATGGCAGCTAACCTCCCCCAAAGCAAGTGATTCAATAGAATCATATCTTTTATAAGTTCCAGACCCTTTTTAAGAAGCCCCTCCATGTTTTTATTTTATTGTTCATCCATGAATCCAGGTAATTTAATCCCAAAGATAAGATGACTTTAATGTGAAACAAAGGTACAATCCCTATATAATATTTATTAACACATCCAGCTTAGGGTTACTAAGATAAAAATTCCATGTTTACAGTGAAATTTTCTTAAACTTCTTTTGGTCAAAGAAAGTGCTCCTACCCTGTCCCCTCCCCATCCTTTCCCATAATATCACAAAAATTGTTCTAGTCTTTCAGTTCTGTGCACTTTGCTTTTTGAAACAATGAACCTGTTCAAATTCAGATCATTGGGTTGGGCTTAACCCTATAACTTGTCAAAAATAATATTGAACAGGTTTTGTCTGAAGTGATGGAACTGTGCCCCTCAGAATGGACTTTATGGTTAAGTAGAACAGATACCTGCCTACATGTACCAATCAAAGAAAGAAAGAAAGAAAAACGAAAAAAGAAAAGAAAAGGAAAGGGAAGGAAAGGAAAAAAAGAAAGAAAGAAACCTAAAATCTTTATAAAATGCAACTCCTATAGAGGCCCTAGCCCCAAAATTCCCATTCTACTCTTTAGATCTTTACCTTCTCTCTTAAGAATGTTGACTGAAAAGTAATAGACACAAGCTCTACACCTTACCACTAGGTGGTTCATTTTGATAGTCATCATACTTCAAGGTTTAAAGCCTTTGCTCCACAAAACAAATGGATGACCTGTTTTGATTAAGGGTAGGGACATTAGGGCCATTTAAGAAAACAAAACAAAAAAAACAACTTAGGGCTTGGTATGGTGCTGAGGTCAAGTTAAACCACTGAAAGTGAGGCGCTGTCAGGCGATGGAAAAGCATTTTAGAAATAAGGCTGGAAGAGGACCAAGGGAGGACTGAGGGGTAGAGGAGCTCCTGGGAGCTGTATTTATAAGTTCACAAATAGATGGCTTTCCATTGTGCTGTGGGCACTCCTGGCCCACCTGGTCTGATGCCATCCGGGGTGGTTTTGCACTGACCTCCTCACAAGACCAAGGTTAGTGATGGGAGCTGATATGACCCTGGTGACCATAAAATGGTCCAATGCCTGCTAACTCTCAGAGACTCAGAAGGCATTTCTTGCTTGGTCTTTTATTAAGTACCTGGCTGGGCTAACTGACGATATCAGAGCCTTTATGACAACTGACATGAAGCCACAAAGTACTCACGATGAGCATAACAAGAAACCAAGATGTTGGCCCACACATATAACTGTTTATAGTTTGCTTCTATGCTCTTTTTTTTTTTCTTTTTATTAGGTCTGTGTGGACTGTGATGATGGGAAATCCAGGATGTATTTGTTCCAGGCAGTTGCTTATCATTTTGTCTACTGTAATTTAGAAACAGAAAGAGTTACCATTTTTCAGGAAGAAAGAAATTAAATGTCAAAAGTTAGTTGTTTTCTCCATATGCAATAATGCTTTCTCGTTCCCATCTTTGTGCAGGAAATATAACCTATGATGATTTGAGAATGAAATAATTCATACCCGTTTCCAATCTCACAACTGACTTTAAGAAAATACCTTCAATTATTTTTGAAAAACATTTAGCCCTGAAAGGAGATGATGATAATCTATTGTTCTTTCAGCAGCTAGTAGTTTTTGAATGGCCTCCATCACCAACAGATATGGCAGGTTTAAATCAGCTACATAAGCCTGTCTAGTCCGATGTACTGTTGAATATAAAATCCAACACAGAGAAGCATCATGGCAGTCACAAAAAAAAGATGTTTATTTCAGGGCCATACGCTCATAATAAATAAACTGACAAGAAGTCTATTCACTTCATATCAACAGGCATTGGCAAGTACTAGAAGATTTTTAAAACAGACTCCAGGGTTCCACTTTAGCAGGATTTTAAAAATAAAAAACAAGAAGACATTCTTTAATGGCACAGCCAGGATTCAAAATCACTGAATTGACTGGAGGGTAATTTATGAAGAAGGTGGAATTTGAGCTAAATTTAAAACAATGGGACATATTTTGTTATACAAATGAGAGACAAAGGTATCTCTGTGTATGGGGAATGACATGAAATAACCAAAGAGACAGAAATGGATAATATGTGTAGAAAGAGACCAAATCGCTGCCTATTAGACAGGAAGGGAAGTCCATTCAAGAATAAGGTTGATGTTAGAAATCTATTTAAGAACTTCAGTGGTAGAATGAGGCTTTTAGATTAAGTTACTATAAAGTATGATATGCTTTGAGTAGTTAAAGGCTCAGAGAATTTAATCTGGAACTCCAGATTACTGTACTGAGAGAGGGCACATCTCTAGGGGACCATCGCATTGAGCCTGGGGTCAAGGCTAGGATACATGGACCAGGGCCATGGCCCTGGGGAAGGAAACTAAAGGCTTACCATGAATAAATGCACTCTCATATTCTGTTGCAAAGTTTGGGTTATTAGTTTATATACAAAAAGTCAGTTGGGAGTAACTACATGGACATGTGCAAGGAGATAGAGACTCTAGCTGGGGCCAATGTTTCCCATGAGTGTCGGCCCCCTGGACTCTCTTCTGCTGCTTGACAATGTCAAGGTTTCACTTGCCTATGACTCTCCTATCTTCTCTCTACATGGAACACCCCACCACTGCATCTCTACATGGGTGGTTCATCTTAATCATCAGGTCTTACCTCAAATATCACCTCCCTACGAAAGCACAGTCCCCCAGTCCAAAGAATCATGGATTTCCTTTGTTTTATTTCACATCCTCAACTCACCCCATATGCATCTAGGACTAATCTCCATGGTGATACTTTCATGTTAGACTGTATATTTTCTTATTTCTCTAATAGAACGTAAGATATAAAAGAATTAGGGGTCTTTATTGTCTGTCCAGGACTTCACTTCCACTGTCTATATGAGAGACTGGCACATAATGAATGTTCAATAAATCTCGATTGAATGAATAAACAGAAGGTTTTATAGCCTCTTTCTCCATTGCTGTTCTCTTATGCCTTTCTTATCACTGTATCCCTCTTGACAGTAGAGAGCTGAAGACTAGGAAAGGAATACATAAGAGGAAGAACACGTGTCAGAAATGGTTGTTCACTAAATTTCCTTTCCCCATACTAATGGGTAGAGAAACTGCCCAGTGGTTAAAATCTTGTCTCAGATTCCACAAAGAAATTAAAGTTGCTATCCTCATAATATTTGTCATAAATTCTCCTACTCACTAAATATCCAAAGAACTAGTTATGTAATCATGGGTAAGTCATCACTCCTCTTTATACCCTGGCTTCCTTAACTGAAAATACATTTTCATCCACTTATTTATTTACTTATTTATTGCCTGTGTTTTTACTTTTCATTCTAGCTTTAGTGTCCCCCATGCTACCGTAAGACCTGGGCAGTTTCCTGATACAGGGCTAGACAGGGCAGAGCTCCAAAGTTTGGTGAGAGGAATATTTCTACATAGAAGCTCCCTGTCACCCTGTGGGAGACATTTAGAAAAGTCTGCATTTCAAAGAAAGCTTGTTCATTTGTTGGATAAGATTGTAGCCCATTTTATTTGATCATATGGTTTCCATTTTTTTTTTTATTTTTAAAAAGATTTTATTTATTTATTTATTTATTTGAGAGAGAGTGTGTGTGCAAACCCAAGGTGCACTTGATCTCAAGACCCTGAGATCTACTCATCACCTGAGTAGAAACCAAGGGTCACGTGCATAAGGGACTGAACCACCCAAGCACTCAGATCATTTAAAAAAACCAAACAAACAAATAAAAAAACTGTTTGTTGTTCATCTGTTTAGAAATAGATATTTGTGGAATTTTTCCCACTTTAAAATTGTAGTAATATTGGCTCCTCTCAATGCCCTCTCAGCCTTCCAAGAAAAAAATACGGAGAAGAGGAGAATTTCTTTCAGTGAGATTAAGGAATTGATGACTGTGAGCTGGGTTCCTCCAAAGTTTCTCAGAATTCAGTGGTAAATGTTGTTTCAGTTAGCAGAAGGAGTTCTTAGAACATCCGGGGAGGTTATAAAAACCAATTAGTCTATTCAAAAGACCATGTCAGATACAATTAAAATGACTCTGTCTCTCTTATCAATGTGTTTTTCAGTAACTAGAGAGCTCAATGATAGAGAGAAAACATCAATAACCAAAACACGTCATAGAGAAAGCAAAGTGTGGAAGAGATTATAGTAAGATTCTAGTTTCTTCTGAAAGTAGGATAAATTCTTCTCTCATGCTTTGCTTTTTAGAAAAAAATTCTCTAATCTCTGTATTATTCCAAATTCTAAGCTACTGAGGTCAAGGCCGGTATATTTAAGGAAATGGAGAAGGGAAATGTGTTTAGTGGTGTTTATTTTCAATTACATGGTATACTATGCAAAAACATGAGGTTTGATTTATTTTTACTTTGTGACAGCCTGGAGATGTTCATATATCCTCTTTTCATAGAATAAAAATGGTTTCTCAAGGTCGTTACTTACGCAATATCTGAAGAGGATGTTTTAAGAAAGAATGGGAAGAAATGCTGGAACATTCCTGTGGATATTGCCACAGTGAATTCTTAAGCAAAAATTTATATCCTTTCTTAGTGCACTATGAAACTCTACAGAAGCAATGGAAAGCAATTTCAGAGCACAACAGGAAATTTAAATAAATTAGTTTTTTTTATTTCAGATAGTGGGAGCTCTCTCCCCACTGGGGTACAGATGGTGACAGATAGCCTAGGCTTATTAACCTCCATCCATTATTTTTCATTGGGATGTAAAGTCAGTGTTCAGAAGATATTTCCTCCGGCAAATCTCATTTCTCGACATTCCTAATTTTCTCTCAAGTTAAGAAAAAAGGAAGTTTTGCTCCTGCAGTGTATTCTTCCTTTTAAATAGTTTCATTCGGGGCTGTGTACCAAGTCAGTAAGAACAAATGGGATTTGGGCGGTACTTCAGAGTGCTTGAAAGAAATTGTATTTATTCTCTTTCCAGAGTCACTCTAAGGAGGTGAATTCTAATACTTAGGCCTAAAAAGTACAAAAGCCTTAATGCTACTCTAAAAAAGCTTACACAAACCAGATAACAGTGACAACAAAAGCAAACAATAAACAAGTGGGACTACATCAGACTAGACAGCTTCAGAAGAGCAAAGGAAACCATCAGTAAAATGAAAGTCAATCCACTGAATGTTGGCAAATCATACATTTCATAAGGGTTTAATGTCCAAAATATATAAAGAACTCATACAACTCAATAACAAAAACAACAACAACAACAAAAAAGAAATCCAATTTAAAAATGAGCAGAGGATTCCAATAGACATTCATTCAGAGAAGACATCCAGATAGCCAATAGGTACATGAAAAGATGCTCCACATCACTCACCATCAGGGAAATGTAAATCAAAAACCACAATGATATACCACTTCATATCTGTAGAATGGTTTAGAAAGACAGGAAATAACAAGTTTTGGTTAGGCTATGGAGACAAGGGAAACTTTGTGCACTATTGGTGGGATTATAAATTGGTAAATTAAGAAGAGAACTACCATATGAGTCAGCAATTTTACTTCGATGTTTTATCTTAAGAAAACAAAAACACTAATTCAAAAAGATATCTTCACCCCATGTTCATTGCAGCATTTTTTATAATAGCCAAGATAGGCAAGCAACCCAAGCACTGATCAGTGGATGAATGAATACAGAAGATGAATTAGAGAAAGATATAATGAGTACTACTCAGCCATGACAAATGATGAAATCTTGCCATTAGCCACAACATGGATGGACCTAGAGGATACTATGCCTAGTGAAACAGTCACTCAGAGAAAGACAAATACAATATGCTTTCACTTCTTTGTGGAATCTAAAAAAAAAAAAAAAAAAAAAAACCCAAAACAAATGAATGAACAAAACTCACAGATACAGAGAACAAATTGGTGGTTGTCAGGGTGGGGGGATCTGGGAAATGGGTAAAATGGGTGAAAGGGGTCAGAAGGTAGAAAATTCCAATTATCAAATAGTCTTATGAATGTAATGTACAACATGACTATAGTCAATTACACTGTATTGCATATTTGAAAGTTGCTAAGAGAATAAACTTTAAAAGTTCTATGATCAGAAAGAAATTTTGTAACTTTGCATGGTGACGGATGTTAACTAAACTTATTGTGGTGATTACTATTATGTTGTACACCTGGAGCTAATATCATTATATATCAAGTATACCTCAATAAAACAAATACCAAAAAAAAACCAAAACCCCAAAAAACAAACAAACAAACTAACAAACAAAAAAACAAACAAACAACATCAAGTCCCAGTAGAGTAAGTGTTCAATAATTCTGCAAACACATGGCATAATTCATCTTCTCTACAAACCAGACAGACAAAGACTCACTTTGAAGATTCCTGTTTAAGCTCACAAACACTGCACCATACACGAGAAGAAGCTTCATCTCAGGTCCCATCCTATGCCATCCCCCTATATCTAAAAGAAAGATATAATTTATACATCCTCCATAATGAACCCTTGCTGGGAAAGTAATTGCCCTCATTTAAGAGTTTGTATCAATGAATAATGATGAGATTGTTTTCAGTTAAATGAATGCTAATACAGTAATGCTCCAGTATGCATACACAGATTTGGTAAGATAATGATGTTTCTTGACATCAACATTTCCAAAGACATATTTTGTCTGTTCATGGTAATGCTCAACGTAGGCAGCTCAGTGCTAAATGTTTTGTTTTTTGGGTTTTTTTTTTTGTCCAAATTGATTTTTTTAATCTAATAAAATGACAGATATCTTACATTTAAAAGTGTGGTAACCTTTTCCTTATGTCATTGACAGGTGTTGGTACAACCAGCATTCTCTATATATGCCGCTTGCTTTGCCTGCCAGCCTTAAACTGAGATTCCAATGTCCAGCAAGTATTCAGTCCCTAAGTTCCCTTGGAGTTGATGTTTTTGCAGATAAAATTATGCAGAGATGATGTTACTTTTTGAGAGTGTATCTCTTAAGCTGGGCATCTTTCAGGATGTTTTTAGAGGTTTCAACCCAGGTAACAGTCACAGAACGACAAGAAAGAAAATATTTGTATGGAAACCACTTGGCTAACAACGAAAAAATAAAAATCCTTGTGCCATAGACAAACCTCTAAGAAACTTGAATGTCTTACACTTGACTTTATTCCTATCTTAGAAATGACTGTGAGGAATTGTCATCAATTTTGTAACAGGGCAGAATGATTTCAGTCTTAGGCACTGCTGGGAAGGCAATAAATATTGAGAGAAGTTGGCTGCAACTTACATAAGCCACAAAGGAAAAGCCCATCACCATGGTTTGGGTACTTTGCACAATTAAATAATACATTTTTATGCAGTCCTTCCATGATCCCATTTATTTTTGTAAGTTGGTATGTGTGTGTCCACCACACTCTCAGATGGAAGGATTAAGTGAAGTGGATTTAACAGGGTAAGGGGACACAGACTAAGTGGCAGGGACAAGGGCTTGCTGGCCAGTGTGATGCCACAGGAAGTCACTGTGTCAATTCTGAATGATGTTCCTGATGCTGAGACATGGGGTGTCAGTTAGCTAACTGTCAAGACCTGCAGTGTTTGACCTGGGAAAGAGTATGGGAAAGTGGTTC
This sequence comes from Mustela nivalis, assembly GCF_964662115.1. Lineage (NCBI taxonomy): Eukaryota > Metazoa > Chordata > Mammalia > Carnivora > Mustelidae > Mustela > Mustela nivalis. The sequence goes on from NC_139021.1 coordinate 81,052,242, forward strand.
TCAAGGGGTAAGGAGTATTGAGGCCATAGAACAATCAGGAAAAAGCAAGATGAGAGGCTGCTTATTGGAGACATGTTGACTCCAGCCTCAACACGACATTACCCATTCCTATGTTCATGATTACTAAATAAGTTCTTTCTTTGCTGTAACTTCTGTAATTGTAAGAAGTAAAAAATGTGTGTGTCTTAGTTTGCACATGTGTGTTTGGTGAGGGGGAAAGGGTATGACCTGTAATTACCAAATAGGATAGTCATAAATTTTTCAAAATGCAAAGTCAGAACAAAATGTTATGTTCAGACTCAACATTGTCTTGATTATAGGCAAAACAAATCATCCATATGGGAAATTTATTTGTGATTTGGTGGATTTCTTCTATAGTGGGAAATTAGATGCCAATTAAGATTCCCTAAGTGAGGAGATACCTGGGTGGCTGAGTTAGTTAGGTGTTTGTCTTCAGCTCAAGTCATGATCCCAGGGTCCTAGGATTGAGCCCCGCATTAGGGCTCCTACTCAGTGGAGTGTCTGCTTCTCCCTCTCTTCTTACCCTTCCCCCAACTCATGCTCTCTTTCTCTCTCTAATGAATGAAAAATAAAATTGTAAAAAAAGAAAAAAAAATTCCCTGAGTGGCAACTTGGAATTGTTTTGGAGTGGAACTGTGATGGCAGAGTCGCGCCATATAGTGAAGTGATGGGTGTGAGGTAGAGCAGGGGAGAGGGGTGAATCCTTGGTTGGGGGAACTAATGTAATAATAAGGATGTTGGGGCACCAGTGTGGCTCAGTCAATTAAGCATCTGACTCCTGGTTTCCACTTAGATCATGATCTCATGGATTGCAGGATCGAACCCTTCATCCAGCTCTGCATTCAAGAGTCTACTTGAAGATTCTCTTCTTTCCCTCTCTCTCTGCCCCTTATTCCCCATGCATGCTTGCTCTCGCTCTCAAACACATCTTTAAAAAATAAAAATAAGTATGATAGTATTTTGTCATTGAATGTAGCAAACCAGAGAGATGCAGACATCCAGGGAAAATGGGAAGAAAGTAAAGATTTTAATACTTTAGAAGACCCCAAAGAAAAGCCATCCTAGTGCAGGATATCTCAGTCAAGATAATGTTGGAAACTCAGCACTTATGGGAATAGCCATCATCACCTTAATGTGTCTGAAAAATAATTCATTACTTAAAAATGGGGCAAGGCCCCTTCTCTTATCTAGTATTTGTCCAAAAACTCCATGAGATGTTGTGTGTCTTATTTCTCTTTGTGACCATATATCTTGTTCAGTTGTCTGGATATCAGTTTGTCACACTGGATTGAAGATTTTCAGCTTCAGCATATACTTGAGGCTGGGAGAATGAGGAGGTAGTAGTGATGGACTTCTGGGGTCATTGCTAATGAAAAAGGCAGGTAGAGGAAGAGGAGTAAATTCAATGGAAGCTGAGCAAGAGTACCAGAAGGTAGACAAAACCAAGACAGGATGGTGTCTTATATGAAAAGTTGCTCAAAAGAGCAAATGCTGAGTTATCAGCTGAGTCATGAAATGAAAGAAATGATGGGTTCAGGTATTTGCATTGAAGTGGAGGAGAAAATTAGGATGAAAATAAGATGGGAGAGGCATTTGGGTGGTTCAGTTATTTGAGTGTCTGTCTTCTGCTCTGGTCATGATTCCAAGGTCCTGGGATGGAGACCCACATCAGGTTCCCTGCTCAGGGGATTCTGCTTCTCCCACTCAGCTACTTCTGCCCCTGCTTGTGTTATATTGCACCTCTGTCAAATAAATACATATGAAATCTTAAAAAACAAAAACAAAACACAAAAAACTGAGATGGAAAATCTTGACTCATCACAAGGACTTGCTCAGATGAAAAAGCTGAAGGAGGGGATAAAAGAAAAGAAAGATTGGTGATTCCCAGTAATGACAAAGAGTAAGTTCCTGGGGAAGACTTCTCTTCACAAATAAACACCTCAGTTCAACCATGTTATATATAAAAAAAAAAAAAAAACACATTGCCAAAATAAAGATTAGCATACTAACCTGTGTATAATACACTGAAATATTCTTTTGCAACTATTTCACCATAAAAAATATTGTTCTGAATGAACAAACTGTGGTACTTATAGGCAATGGAATGTTATTCTGTGATAAAAAGAAATGAGCCCTCAAGCCATGAAAAGACACAGAAGAAACTTAAATGCATATTGCTAAGAAAAAGAAGCCAATCCTTAAAGGCTCCCTATGGATAGTTCCAACTACATGACATCTAAAATGGGAAAAACTATAGCAACAGAAAAAAGGTGAGTGATTGCCATGGGTTCACGGTGGGCACAGGGCTTGTGCTGAGATGAATACATGTAGCCCAGGAGAGCTTTAGAACAATAGAATTGTATGATATTATAGTGGTAGATAAATGCACTTGTCAAAACCCATTGAGGGCATAACATAGAGGAAGCTATGTAATGTTATACTGTGGACCTAATGTAAACTGTGAACTTCTTGAGTAATAATGTATTTGGGCGCCTGGGTGACTTTGTTGCTTAAGCATCTGCCTTTGGCTCAGGTCATGATCCTGGAGTCCTGGGATCAAGCTTGCATCAGGATCCCTAGTCAGTGGGAAATCTCCTCTCCCACCACCACCACTCCACCCCACTTGTGCTCTTTGTCTCTCAAATAAATGAACTCTTTATAAAAAAATAAAAATAATAAAGTATTGATATTGGTTCGTCAATTGTAACCAATACATGAGTCCAGTGCATGATGTTAATAACAGGGACCTTGTGTGTTGGAGGGAGTTTATGGGAAATCTCTACTTTCTATGCAAGTTTACCATGAATTTAAAATTTAAAACAATTTAAAATTGTTCTAAAGGACCAAGTTTAGTAAAAATTTTTAGAAGTTGTATTATACAACTCAAAAATAACATAAAGAGCCTTTGTTCCCTTGTTGAAAATAGAACTGCCCTATGACCCAGCAATTGCACTATTGGGTATTTACCCTAAAGATACAAACGTAGTGATCCAAAGGGGCACGTGCACCCGAATGTTTATAGCAGCAATGTCCACAATAGCCAAACTATGGAAAGAACCTAGAGGTCCATCAACAGATGAATGGATCAAGAAGATGTGGTATATATACACAATGGAATACTATGCAGCCATCAAAAGAAATGAAATCTTGCCATTTGCGACAACATGGATGGAACTAGAGCGTATCATGCTTAGCGAAATAAGTCAAGCAGAGAAAGACAACTATCATATGATCTCTCTGATATGAGGAAGTGGTGATGCAACATGGGGGCTTAAGTGGGTAGGAGAAGAATAAATGAAACAAGATGGGATTGGGAGGGAGACAAACCATAAGTGACTCTTAATCTCACAAAACAAACTGAGGGTTGCTGGGGGGAGGGGGTTTGAGAGAAGGGGGTGGGATTATGGACATTGGGGAGGGTATGTGCTTTGGTGAGTGCTGTGAAGTGTGTAAACCTGGTGATTCACAGACCTGTACCCCTGGGGATAAAAATATATGTTTATAAAAAATAAAAAATTTTAAAAAAATTAAAAAAAAAATTCCCTGAGAAAGGGAGCAAAACACCCCCATCCCCATCATCTGCTCTTTGCTCAGCAGCTGCAGAGTGTGTGTGTCTTTGGAGGAGCCATTGTGAGGTGTCTGATTCATAAGATGTGTTCACATTTGCCTCTGGAGTTTGCTGTTGGGTCGGGCTGATTCAGATTTCTTTTGTTTGTGGCTCTGGCATTAAAGGAAATGAAAAAGATATAATTATATTTATTTAATACATTCTTTCTTTTACATTTTTATTTATTTTATTAAGTATAATTAGCATATATTATCTTTCATATTAGTATCAGGTTTATAATTCCTTCTTTTTAAAATGCAAGCATTTTAAAGTGGAGAAAAGTTGAGTAGTAAGAATATAGACAATATCTTTGTGTTTGTTAATCACAAGATTTTCATAAAAAAAAAAATCATGTAATAGACCTGCTTGTGGCATCAGCATCAACTGAGTGGCTCAGTTGGTTAAGCAACTGCCTTTGGCTCAGGTTGTGATCTCGGGGTCTTGGGACCCAGTCCCCCACTGGGCTCCCTGCTCAGAGGGGAGTCTGCTTCTCTGTCTGCCCTTCCCCCTGCTTTTTTCTCTCTCTCTCTCAAATAAATAAACAAAATCTTAAAAAAAAAAGGAAAAAAGGGCGAAGGATTACCCCCCTTCCGACCCTACTGCAGTTCATTCTGTCTTGGTTAGCTCCAGTATCCACTGTAACTGGAGAAAACCTACTCACTTGGTTCCTATAAACCTTACTTGGCACAGAACTTTCATCCTGGTTGCTTACACTAGCTTAGCCGTGGAAATGTCATACTTCCCCTTTTAAGTCCTCAAACCAAACTGTGACAGGTTGAGGATGGGAAGGAAGCTGAAGACAGGTACACATTTTGGGTGCCCCTTTGGGAAGATCTTAAGGCAAGGCGAGCTTAGAAACTCACATACCCTTTTCACTTTAAGAAAATGAACTTGGCAGAAGTATATGAGGCATCCATAAATGCAGGAAGACATAATTGGTATTTTTAATGAATCACATTCTATGAATTAATGGTTGACCATGGCTATCTATCAACTCCAAATAGCAGAATTCTAATGTTATAGCAGCCGGGGATGTAATTTCAAAGTTCTCTCCTAAATACAGAGGGCCAGAATTCTCTGGATATAGTCACCTTTGGTGTTGCACATTAAGTTGTGGTTGAGGTTCAAACAGGGCCAGTGGGCCATGCTTCACCTGTCTCTAGGCAGAATGAATGAAGCTCTCCTGCATTTTTGTAGTTCACTGGGGTGGGTGAAGGCTGATGCACTCACAAAGAAGAGAGTGCTGTGTAAACAGACCAAAATGTGTATTACCCTGACACAGCAGCACAGCAGAAGCAATACTCACCTGACTGAGGCGCTCACGGCTTCAGCTGTGTGCTCCATAACATGTATCTCGGTGTGTTAGAATCGTTACCTGTCCTTTGCTTCAAGAGGAGTTACTGATCCAATATCGATTATAGTAATACCATTCATCGAAGATGGGTATTTAGCAAATGTATCTCATTTGACCCTCAGAAGATTAGCCCTATTTTGCAAGAAGAAATGGAGACTCAGAGAAATAAAGTTGCTCAAAGTAACACAGAGCAGGTACCCAGACTTTAGGGTACATGAGAAACCCTTGAAGAGCTGTTTAAAAGTTAGATTGCAGGGGCGCCTGGGTGGCTCAGTGGGTTAAAGTCTCTGCCTTCGGCTCAGATCATGATCCTGGGGTCCTAGGATCAAGCCCCACACCAGGCTCTCTGCGCTGCAGGGAGCCTGCCTCCTCCTCTCTCTCTGCCTCCTCTCTGCCTACTTGTGATTTCTGTCAAATAAACAAATAAAATATCTTAAAAAATAAAATAAATAAAAAATAAATAAAAGATTGCAGGGCCCCACAATCAGACTTTCAAGTTGATAGATCTGGGACAAGACTAGAGAGTGTGCATTATTAACGAGTTCCCAAACAAGGCTGACTCTGGTCCAGGATCACACTTTAAGAAGCCCCAGCCTCCATAATTTGTGATAGACTTAATACTCAGTCCGGAGAGGCTAGATGACCCAAAAGCCATGCTCTTTTGACAATGGTATGCTCACCCACTGGTCTTCCCCACCTATCTTCCACAGAACCTTGATTGCCAATTACTTCTGGGGGCTGGAGGTCAAGAAATGCCAGGTGACCATCTGCCTCCTCCTGCCTCCCCACGCACATACCACTTTCTTCCCCTAATTAACTCTCTCAAGTCTCGGCATAAAATGTCCTTTTCTCAGAGAGGCCTTCAATCTAATAATGTAACATTGCAAATTTACTCAGGTTTATTTGTTTCATGAATGTCTGCCTTTCAAAACGATAAGAGCTGTGAGGGCGAGACTCTTTTCTCTTCTGCCCATAGAATAGAATCATGTACCCAGCATGTGGCACAGTACTTGCCCTTAGGAGGTACTCAACACCATTAGGTAAATGGATAAATGAGTTGAGTGAAGGAAAATTTGAGATCTAGTCTTAGTTGTGCTCTCTACTAGCTGCATGAAATCAAGTTGGTGCCTTGACATTTCTAAATTCTAGCCCCGTTGTTTGTAAAATGTAGATAAAATTTTGAAAGGGATGTGCTGAGGGGTTTTTTGAACGTGCTCAATGTGTGAAAATCTTGCTCCAGACATGCACTGTTGTCTCCCGAATGCAGGCAGAGCTCATGGTAGACATTCAACAATTGGTTGAATTCAATCAGATTTGGCTTGCCTGGAAAGAGTGATTTTTATGCTCTCCAAGGAACTTGATTTTAATAGTTATTCATTTTGGAATATCAAACACCGCTGTTGTTAATTTGTGCTTATGTCTTAAGCAGCCTGGAAGGACATGATGTATGCTTTCACAGGCATTAATACTTCTACCATCTTGAGTTACTAAATCAACCTGAGCCAACTTTTCAATGCAATAGAGGCACATCCCACATTTTTTAAATAAACAATCTGATAGGATTTTATTTTTCAACTGCATTTCATCTAACAAAGCTCTGACATTGGAATCTCCTCTCTATGGCTTCTCAAAACTATTAGCTAGACATGGGAATGAGCAAGTAGCCCATCTATTTACCTCATCTTTTGACGGGGCCATACAAATATGGCAGAAGCAGTCAGAGAACAAAAAGGTTAATTAAAAAATAGTAGAGCCTTGCCTTTAGAAGGCAATGAGCCATTTACTGTTTTTAGTTTACATGCACTCTTAATACCTAGAGCCAAATCACTTACATGTCAAGGTACACAATTATCATCAATTCACTTCACACTTTTCCATATTTATAACCTAAGCCATTGCCCATGTCATAGTTTACTTACAAGGAAAGACACAGCTGAGAAGAGAATAACCCATGGCTCTCCTCCTGCAGAGTTTAAGCAGCTCTCTACCTTAATGCTCTCCACCAAACAATTAGCTCAAATTCTAGAAACTTTATTCCTGTAAGCATGTATCCCACCTGACCCATGTCATGTACACAGCCCAGAGCAGAATCTTCCAGCCTTGCCTTTCAGAGCTCACCATTTATAAAGTAGCAAATCTGTGCTTGAGAATCAGTTAGTTGCTTCTGGATAGCCTACTTCTGGAGACTTCCAAAGGGGAAAGAAGGTTTGCATTTCCCATTGGAAGTTGTGGCCTTAGACATGATGCTGATAAGTGCACCCACGTAGCTGCTTCCCTTTGACCTCAGAAGTCCAACCTCATGCTTCCGATGACAGCCACAGGGAAACAAACCATTTGATTCATACTAATGAAAATGAAATCACATCTCCAAAAATCTGGCTCTGAAGAGAGAGATCTATTGAGGGATATGTTCATGAGACACACTTCATACGCTCTTCTGTTGCGTCCAATTTACAAGGTGATCTGTCAGATGACAGAGTAGGGGATGATTTATTGCTAGTTGTGATAACAGCCACATCTCTTTAAACTAGAACACAGGTAACTCCTGAACCATAAATTGTTGGTGCTAGTTCTTAATCCAAGAGGGAATAGAACAAACGTGTGTGAACAAAGTTTAGCAAGAGCAAGAGTCATGTTCAAAGATCCATTCCAACGAGGCATTGCATTCTGTAACGACCCATGGCTGAAGAACTCAGTTGTCTTTTCAGATGTCTTGGAAGAGTAATCTCAGCATCTTGGAAATCAACCATCTCCCCCATTTTACAGAAAAGAAAATTGGAAGCCAGGCAGCCTAGTGCCTTCCCTGAGGAGGTCAGTGCCTGAGCCCTAAGTCAAGCCTTGGTTTCCTAGTTGAGGGACATTTCTCACAAAACCCTGTTGTTCTGATGAGCGAGGACAGGAAACAGAGGTGCCCTGCCTGACAACAAAGCAAACCTGGAGTGAATCCCAGCCCCTGTAGTGAAGAAGGGAGCTGAGCTCAGCTTCTCACTGCTGCTGATGCAGGAGGAGAGGTGAAATGCAAACAGGCCTTGTAAGCCCTTTCTTGCTGACTCAGGAAGTTCTCAGCTCAGCTGCTTCCAATTGCCTTCCCTCAAGTCCTCTGTGTTTTGAAACAAGCCCCTCAGGAGCATAGCTACCTCTTTTCTCTTCCATCTGGGAGCTCGTTGGGTGCTCCCAGATGGAAGAGATTTCATTTATGAAATTTCATATTTCATTTATGAAGAATGAAGCATTGCGCACGAACAATTGTCCCTCGTGTCATGTCCACCCCTTTGTTGTGTCAGTAGTTCCCACCGCAGGAGGCTACAAATGCCCTGGGTAGGGGACCATGGAATATATCAGCAAGCACGCTTTGGTCAGAAAATCGTCAGAAAAGGCCACAAGGCCACATCTGAAGCTGAAGTGGGGGCTGTTTCCTGGAGTGGAGAGAACATGTGAGGAGGGAGAGCCACACACCCATGTGGAGAACCAGACATCAGGCTTCTGCCAGGGGACCATTCACAGGGGACCATGCATAGGACAAGCCTGTGTTTAGTCTCCTTGGCCCTAATTCTCTGCTTTTTCCTTAAAAAAAAGAAGAAGAAGAAGAAGAAGAAGAAGAAGATTTTATTTATTTATTTGAGAGAGGGAGACTATGCATTTGAACCAGTGGGAGGGGCAGAAGAAGAAGCAGGCTTCCCACAGAACAGGGAGCCCAACACAGCCAGAGTCCAGGACCCTGGGAACATGACCTGAGCCAAAGGCAGACACTTAACAGACCAAGCCCCCAGGCGCCTCGCCTATTCTTTTTCTGTTGTCCTGAGTTGACCTCTCCTTTCCTCTCTCTTATGTACCCCCTCCCAGTACCTCTCCTGCCCTGGATCTAGGGCCACCTCTCCTGGATGCTCCTTTCTTCTTTTCCACACTAAACCCACCCTGTCTCTCCCCAGTGAGCATGCTGGGTATAACACTGTGATTTTTTTCTCCTGCTAGGTGCTCTCTTCTGTGTAGTAACCCCTCCCCCACCCATGTTTCTCTTGTGTCTCCTCTCCTCTCGGGTCACAGTCACTCTCACACAGAACACTTTGCTCTGGTCACCCAAAATGTAGAGATTTTTCCACACCAAGCTTTTCTGAGGAACACTAGCTGGGTGTCCTACACTTTAACCCGATTCCAACACCATTTCTCTGAGACTGCTCCCACTTCACTCCAGATACCACAGCTTCTGTTCTACTGGGCTACAAACCCTGGGCTCTCATGACTCCATCCTCAAGTTCATTTGATTTGCTAGATCAGCTCACAGAACTCCAGGAAACACTAATTTACATTTACCAGTTTATGAAAGCATAGCATAAAGTCTATAGATAAACAGCCAGATGAAGAGATACATAGGGAGAGGTTTTGGAGGGTTGGGAACAGAGAATCTTCTGTCTCCTTGGAGCTGGGGTGCATCACTCTCCTGCTGTGGGTGTGTTTACCAACCCAGAAGCTCTCTGAGCTCTATACTTTGGGGACTTTTATGAAGGCTTCCTCACGTAAGCATAATGGATCCTGAACTCCATTTCCAGCCCTTTTCCCTTCTCCAGAGAGTGTGGGGTGGGGCTGAAAATTCCAAGCTTGCAAACATGGCTTGTTCTTTCCAGAGACCAGCTCCCATCCAGGAGCCATCTGGGGGCCCACCCAGAGTCACCTCATCAGAATAAAAGACATTCCTTTCATCCAGGATATTAGAAGGGTTTCAGAAACTCTGTGCCAGAAACCAGGGAACAGAGAAAAATACATATATTTTCAAGTAAACAAAAAAAATTAATCTAAAAAAATACTTAGTATATTGGGTACATTTCAATTAAACTGGATGTATACTAAAATGTGCCTGACACACACACTGCAAGGAATTAGACAATTTCTGCTGCATTTGGTAGAAAAGTATGATAATTTTTCAGTATATTACTTTCCCCTGTATTTCATTTTGAAAAATTACAGAAAAAGGGAAGGAACTGTGTGGGGAGCAATGTACTACCTTAAACATTCTAAATGAATGTTTTGCTACGTTTAGTTTATAGAATGCCTATGCATCTATGTAGACTTCTATTTATTTGTAATTCATCTTTTTGAAAATATAATATTTTAAAAATCTGTTAGCCCTTGCAGAGGTAAGTGGAAACAGAGGCAGCTGGACAAAAGATTTGATAAACATGGATAATCAAGCAGGATTGGTTGACTAGTAAACATTCCTTGAAGATCTTAATTATTTCCTTTGGCTGTTGATTTCAACTGCCCAGTTTTTAATGTCTCTCTTACTTTGTCCTGATGTGTTTGGTTTTTCCAGATTACTTTGAAATCAGCACCTCATTTTGTTTACTCTGATCAAAAAGAAATTTTTGTGGAAATAGACAATTTTATTCTATTTATTGAATAATAAACAATTATTCCACAAAAAATTTTGTGGAAATAGACAATTTTAATAAATATTAATAGACAATATTTTATATGCAATTTAAGAAAAACATCTTTGTATTAAAACAGCAATAGCTATCTTATCAGTACACATCAGACTGTGTGTGTGTATCTCAGAATCCTTTAAGTAATATACTTGAAATCTACACCAAAACATACGAATTTCAACCCATGTTCCCTTCCTTGTCTCTATGTAACCTATTGCCCACTTTTTAAAAAAATATAGATTGTATCATATCATTTCCAGTTTGAAACTCATCCATGTTTTCCACTTGTAATAAAAGTAAAACCCCAATCTCTATTCATGACCAAGACGGTGTCTGCAATCAGATCTCCTCTTCCTCTCCAGCACAACCTGGCCCCTCGGTCCCTAGCTCAGTATACTCCATCTGGTATTCTCGCCTCCTTTTTTCAAATACTCCAGCTTTGGTCCACCTGCAGGAATTTTGCACCTGCTGTTTGCACTGCCTGAACACTTGTGTGTGCACCCTTTCATAACATTTAGTTAAAGATTCCCCTTTAAGCTAAGCCTTTCCCGATAATCATCCCCAAAGCATTTTCTTTCCTTCATAAGACATCTTTCATCATAATGTATAGTTATTTTTATTCTTATTTATGTCTTAGAGTATGTCTATTTCCCTTGTAAAGGGGCAGAGGTGATATTTACCTTGTTAATCAAAATAACATCTACTTTTTTTAAAAAAAGATTTTATTTATTTTATTTGACAGACAGAGATCACAAGTAGGCAGAGAGGCTGGCAGAGAGAGAGTGGGAAGCAGGCTCCCTGCTGAACAGAAAGCCCGATGCAGGGCTTGATCCCAGGATCCTAGGATCATGACCCTAGCCGAAGGCAGAGGCTTTAACCCACTGAGCCACCCAGACACCCCAATAACATCTACTTTTGAAGAGTATTTGGTCTGTGTCCAGGGCTTAGTGAATATGAGTTGAGAAAACAAGTAAGTTGGAATAGTCATTAACTTTGGGGTTTGAGTTGTGCAACTTATTTGAAAACATTGGGAGTATATGTTTTTTTTTTAGAGATTTCTTCAAATGGCTTATTTTATAAAAAAAATCACCTAGGTTGTTCTTGCAAATGCAGTTTCCTAGGAATCTGGAGCTAGGAGGCTTCAGGAGGGATCCCTGAGCCTGACATTTTTTTTTAAGTTTTATTTGTTTATTTTGATGGAGGCAAAGAGCACAAACAGAGAGAGTGGGAGAGGGAGAAGCAGGCTCCCCACTGAACAAGGAGCTCAATGCGGTACTCCATTCCAGGACCCTGGGATCTGTCTTGAGCTGAAGGCAGATACTTAAATCACTGAGCCACCCAGCTGCCCCCGAGCCTGAATTTTTAACAAGTTTTTTCAGCAATTGTATTATGCACTAGTCTGGTGACTAACACACCTACAACTCAAGACTGTGTCATTTTGGCAAATACAGAATTCAATAAAGGATCAATCCCCAGCACCATATTTGGCGGGGGGCGGGGGAGATCAGGACTTTGGATACACTGATATCTAACCATCCCGACCAAATAATTTTTGCCCTGAATGTAGACAGGGGAACAAACTGCACAGAGAACATGTTTCTATTTATCTACTTCATTGTGATAACTCAAGTTGCTCCAAGTCCTCAATAAAGTGTGTTGTGTTGCAACCTTCATATTTTATCCCTTTCCATTTGGAGACAATCCTGATGGTGCAGAGAGGAAAAAAAATTTTTTCTTGAATAGGAAAATAATGTTATATTCAGCATAAGTATAGTCTGGAGTACTGTGCCAGGATTAATTTTTTATTATCCACATAATTAAAAGGAAGTTGTGATGCTCATTATCCAAAAACTATTCATATGCATTAAAAATAATTGAATAATTATAATATTTGCTTTACTAATACAGTTTGCTTGGTTTGGGTTAATATGACAATGATTTATATCTGAATATATAATAAATGCACATTGGGTTTCTAGTAGGCCATTCTGGGTAGCCAGGGGAAGCTATTCTGGATTAAGAATTAAGTATTAGATCTTGGTGAACCCTTAGGACTAATTCTTGTCGGTTGAATCCCTCCGTTTCACAAAGAGGAAACTGAGACTGAGAATCAGGGAACACCTTGCCACAGGGGCTTGGTCCCATTCTTGCAGTGAAGTGAAGCAGTGACTCCAATACCAAGCAACAGTACAGGCTAAAGCTGACCCCTGTGGACAGCACATTTAATGGGACAAGTCCAGAACATGTACTGGAAGAGATTGAATTCATCTTCAGTTAAGATCTCATTCAAAGCTGCATGTATTTTAAATACATGAGCAATGTAGTCTCTCCATAGAACAGGAACCGTTATATCAACTCACTCCTTTCTTTTGTTGCTTCAACCCACTTCATTCCCCAAACTTAGATTGACTTTATATATAATAGCCAAAGAAGGTCTGTGCGTAAATTAAAGTGACACAATTGTGTTAATAGTCACAATTATGTATAATAAGAACATAAATGTTATGGTTATCATTGTGATTTATGAAGTGTCCAAGTACCAATGGCATCCTGGGGACACACATCAGCCCACCCCCCCAAATATGATTGACAGGATGCTGTGAGCTCATCAATGACAGTTTGAGTTATGAGAGGCAGTTTCATTTCCCAGCCTGTGTTTGAGGATGTGAATATATAATTCCAACACAAACATTCTCAACTTGAATAGCAGTTTATTTTAGGAAATAGCATGGCAGGCTGCAACTCAAGGTTAATTGCGACAAACAAAAGACAGTGTTCAAAAGTAGGAGACATACCAGGAATGAGGATGACTAGGTTTTATCCTAAATATCCTCCAATTCTGTCTTTTCTTTAATGATTTTTTCACAAGTCACCAAATGCTTGGAGCTTCTGTTGAGTTCTGAGAAGACCAAGTATATCCCTGTGCTGGCAGCTTTCAGAAGTCATGCCCATCTGAATTTGAATTCCAGCTTCATCAATTCTCAGTTTTGACCCTGGGCAAGTTATTTAATTTATCTAAATCTTAGTTTCCTTATCTGTCAAATAATATTATTTGATTTGAGATGCATAATATTATGCATCTCATCAATTGTTTGGATTAAGTAAAAGAAAAGATAAGTATTACTTAGCACGGATTCTGGCACAAAAGGAGCCTCAATAAAGTTATAAGATTGCAAAACTCCTTAAGGCACCAACTCATTTTGTTATATTACCTGCTAGTGTCAAAAAGCAGGTGAGTTTGGAATTACATCCATTCTCCTCTTGGGTCAACCAAAGGCCAGAGTCACCAAAGCCTTGATATTTTCAATAGGTAAAATCCACCAGGAAATAGCTTTAAGAGCTTATCACCAAAGGAAGAAGTTTGTAGAATGACAAGCAAGATTTTCTTGTAGCTTCCAGGAAGTTCTTTTACAATAGCTAGCTTTGATCCTTCAATTGAAAACAGACTTATTAAACACTTCAGTGTTAGAGGGGATTACATAGTTTCAAAATGGATAGTATATTTTGGGATTTTGCTAGGTCATTAAGTGGCAGAAATTGTCCAAAATTTTCTGAAAACAATAGTCTAAAATTGGCTCACATTTCATGCACTTCTCCAGACATCTGAGCCTACCTGAACTTTCTCTAGAGATTTTGTTTGGTGGAAAATGGCATCACTTCAACTGTAAAGGGTAATTGCTCTCTAGGGTTGTTGTTGCTGTGTGTATGTGTATGTGTGTATGTGTGTGTATTTAGTGTAGACAGTATCAATATAATTATGGGAAAATTTGTTAGGCAAACTTACTTGGTAGTTAATTGCCAATGGTAATATAGAATGACAGTCATGCAACATGCGACTTCTTAAGTTTGAACTTATTCTCTGCCAAAGTAGAGGAGAAACACGTGGTTGAACACGGGCACCTGGGTGGCTCAGTCAGTTAAACATCTGCCTTCAGCTCAGGTCATGATCTCAGGGTCCTAGGATGGAGCCCCATGTAGGGCTTCCTGCTCAGCAAGGAGCCTGCTTCTCTCTCTCCTTCCCACTCATGCCCTCTTGCTATCTCTGTCACAATCTCTCTCTCTCTCTCAAATAAATGAATAAATAAAATCTTTAAGAGAAAAACAAACAAACAAACAAACACATTGTTGAGGAAAAAATGTAGGTGTTTGGTCCAGAAAGTAAACCCTCAAATATAGGAGGCATGTGGGTGGAATGGACTGGAGACGCAGGCAAACACACCTGAAAGTTTCCAGAATACCTTTCTCAGCTCCACGCACCTGTCCACCTCCTATTCACTCTTTATTAAGTTCAGGTGTCATCTTTCTGAAACTTTTCCAGAATATTCACCTCACTACTCAGAGAAATTAGTTGCTCACATAACTCATTGTTAACACCCTGTTGTTGTAACACTAAATTACATTTGATAGTAGTAATGTGTTTACCAGTAATCTCTGCCTACTTATAAACTCATGAAGGGTAGGCACCAAGTACTTGACACATTTATGTTCAATAAAAGTAGAAGACATGGAGGGGAGGGCAAGGACAGGAAGTGAGGAAAGTAAAAAGTTGACTTCAAGTCAATGATGACTGGTTTTCATGAAAGGCCAAGGCTACTGGTTGTCATTATTTGCTGTCTTCATGTGAGCAAAACAGAAGCGAAGATGTGGAAAGGTAAATAAATGTCACACACAACCTGATGATGTTGATAAATAATGGCCTATCAACAAGGTGAACACAAGATCACCTTGTGTGAATGAATTTGGTTCTGAGCGAGAAATTTTATATGAGCACAATCTTTTCAAATAAAAGGATATTGCAAATTTGTCATTAGAAGTAGCTAGGACCTCCAATAAAAACTACAAAATTACTTTCTGAAGTCAGGACACTTTTCTAATTCATCTACCATTCTGTTAAAAATATAGTAACATTCTATCATGTGCATGAGTTTGAAAATCTGCAGATACCATTTTAAAAATAATAGCTTAATTCATAAAAAAACTTAAAAAGTGTGGCCATCACTAAATCTCCTACTCCTTTTTAAAAAACACATCTGTAAATAAGATTTTTTTTTTTTTTTTTAAAGAAAGCGAGCATGAGCAGGGATTTGCGGAGTTTGGGAGCCAAGAAAAAGAATCTCATAGTCCTGGGAGATGTAACTTGTTATATTTTTTAAGAGTACCACCCCATCCCCCGTGACCTCTCAGGGGCTTCTATACTGAAATGTTATAATCTCCAGGCCTGGCACAGAACCCAACAGGGCTATCTCAGGATCCTGAGATCATGACCTGAGCCAAAATTGAGTCAGATGCTTAACCAAATGAGCTACCCAGCTGCTCCTAAGTATCTTTTTCCTTTCATATTTTTTCCAACTTTCTTTTTAAAAAAAAATCCAACCTTTTAATGTGTTTCAGATCATCAGTTTAATCAGAGCGGTCACCTGAGAAAGACCATGGGCTGCCCTGTGTAACTCTCCTTGGCTGAATTTTGGCCTTATTTGCACCCAACTGGCTCACCTCTAGATTTACCAGACATTTATTTCCTCTAGAAACAAAGGATTTTTTTTTAATTTTATTCATTTTTTAATCAGACAGAGAGAGAGAGCATAAGCAGGAGGAACAACAGGCAGAGGGAAAAGCAGGCTCCCTCCTCTCCTCGATGTGGGGCTTGATCCCAGGACCCTGGGATCACTACCTGTGCCAAAGGCAGACACTTAACCAACTGAACAGCCCAGGAGTCCCGAAGAAGGATTATTATTTTTTTTTTTTAATTCAAGACGGTTGTTTTTCAAAGAGATCATGAATAATTTTACATTTTAAAAACATTCTGCTATATTTGTTCATTGCTAAATCATACAGTTTTGTCTTTAGTTAATAAATCTCCTACTTCTCTCTGCTGTTCCCTTTTACATCTCTCTCATACTTCACTTTTTTTCTGCTCTGGCCTTTAAGGAGATTACAGTATTTTAATATAAATTCCCAGTGGAAGTAAATACTCCCTGGCTTTTGTGCTTGACTCAGGGAATTCTGAGAGTTATTTGGAAATGGAAGGTATGGAAGGTCACATCAAGGGAGGGGAGTTACCAGAAAAGGCTATGTACCTGGAGGTAAGGTCACCAGAATAAAAGCCCCTGAGAGGTCATGGGGGGTGAGGTGATACTTTTAGAAAATGTAACAAGTTACATCTCCCGGGACTATGAGGGTTTCCCTTTTCACTGTCATTGACAAATGCGTCACTATGGCCCCCTTCCTCTCCATCAGTCTAATTCCTTTGATCTGGCCCCACTTGCCTCCCATCTTCATCTGCCTACCCACCACTGCAGATCTCCAAGCACACCAGACACCTCTCTGCATTTACCCTTGTAGAAGTTATTACCTTTCATTTAGATAGAATCTGCTTTCCTCCTTGGACTTCTGCTGACCACTGACTTTCTGCTCGTCCTTCAAGGTGCAGAAAAATGCCCCCTGTCATGGAGTCTTCCCAACTCCCAAGGTGGTAGCTGGCCCACTTTCTGCCTAGTGATTACTCTTTCCTTCGGTTTGATTGGCTCATCAGGCCGGGACTCTTGTGAAGGAGAACAGACCTACGCCGAGAGGGATTTATCCAATCTCTGGACAGATTTGGATAGCTTGAAAAGTCCCACAGTTTATTTGGGTTTGCTCATCATATTTATCCAGCCGAAATGAAAATCACTGAATCTCTTGTGCGTCAAAACAAAACAAAACAACAAAAAACACCTCTTTGTATATTTCACGGAAATGTTTTTTTCTATTTCTTGATATTCATTCTGAAAGTACATTTGCCATAACAATATTACAGAACACTTAGAAAATAAATGTCTTTCTAAATGATAGAAAAATTACCGATAATACCATCATCCAAACATAGTTACTGCTGTATTTTCCCTTTCAGTCATTCTTAGAAATGCCTCTTTTATGTAGTTTGTAAACACAGGGCACACACAATGCCATGTCCTGCTTTTCTGTCTTAACATTACACAGCAGTTGTCATTTGTGCAAACACTGGAATCTGTTCCATTTTAAAAATAGGACTTCTTATGTAATATCCTTACTAGTTCCTTGGGATTAAGTAGAGAAATGCAGGAATAGAAGGTCTCTCCCTTATTCTCCTGGGCATGTCTCACCGGTGCAGGACCCAGAAGAAGCCCATGGAAGCTTGGCTGTCAGCTGGCCTGCTGTCTGTCCAGGCTGCCCTCCGTCCCTCTGTTCCTCAGATCCTCACTCCACCACTCTTAGGGGTCTTCTCAATTTCTCCAGGCCAATATGAACATCAAGGCAATCTGACTTGGATGACTTTTCCCCTTACATCTTACTTTGAAAGTTTTCAAAACCACGAGTGAACTCGAAAGATGTTACAGTGACTGCCAACATCTCCACCACCTGGATTCCCCCATTAACTTCTCACTGAACGTGTTTTAGCAGGCATCCTGCCATGGTTTTGAGGATTTTGACCTCTCTTCTGAAGGATATTTCCCTCTGGCCTCTGGCTCTGTGTTCTTCCTGGTTTCTTCCAGGAGCCATTCCAGCAGGACTTGGCTCCTTAGGCTTGACCTACAGAACAGCTTTGAATAGTAAAACACTTCTACTGCCCTTGATATCACCCACTGAGTTCTTCCAGAAAGTGTACATTATTTGTAATGCCATCAACAGTCTATAAGAGTGCTACATTAACTCTGCTGAGTATCATTTAAGTTTGGAGGAGAAATTTAGTTTGATAGTATTCTTAGAGTCCTATTACAATCTGAATTGTTACATAGTTATTTATGTATATAGTTCATTTTTCTTTAAACCCTTAAGCTTCCAGGTAAAAACTTTTTCAATCCTTTAATACAGAAACATGGTTGATATTCATTTTTCCCCATGGCCCCTTGCAGAGTGCCTTTCATACAGAAGGTGTTCCATGAACTTTTGTTGGGGGAGGAGGTGATGGAAAGAAGAACCTGTATATGTCACTTTCAATAGATCAACTAATCAGCAAAGACAGCAACTATCAAGATGTTTAGGATCTGAAAAGAAATAAAATAAAATAAAATAAAATAATAAAATAAAATAAAATAAAATGTTTAGGGTAACTGAAGCAGGGGAACGGGCCTTATGAAACATATTAGCTAAATTATATTGACCATGGTTTTGATTTCTTTTTAATTAAAAGGCTTGCTAACTGTTCAAATTTGCTTTATGTCCATTACAAGGTCAAATAGGACACAGTAGCAATATATTAAAGAAGATGGATCTGAGAGTCTATACATTTAAGTCTGTCTTGGATGTACTGACAAGGTTTTATATTTACCACAATGAACATCATAAACAATACCATAAACATCATGATGAAACATCATAAATAAAAAATCATAGGCAAACTCAACTATGACAGTCACCTCATTAAAAGTGCTCTTAACAGAACCCTGAAATGAGCATAAACAATGCAACTGACCCTACAGAAATTACAGGCAACTTACTCTGGGTGGTACCCTTCATAATGAGTTGCTTCATTGTCCAGAAAACTTATCCACAGTTATTTCATGACTACCACTCCACCAGCTTAGATTTCTTACCTTATGCTTTACTCATCCCATGTCATGCTCACTACCTGCATCTTATTCCCCCAGATTGCTCCATCTCTGTAATTTTGCATTGCAATACACGAGGCACTGAATAGAATAGTCTCCACTTTTCTAAGTCTCTGGCTTTCTTTGTGCACAGTGGCAGATACCATGCCTGACAGATGTCAAGCTAGACTTTGGGGACAAAACAGCTGAAACCCTGCCCTCACAGCACCTAAAGACCAGCAAGAGTCCTGCCAGCCACACTGAGCTAATGGTGCCACCTGATGGCTGATATGTACCAGGCTTTGTGCCTTCTCATTACTGTTCATGTCTTTCCTTCCATACTGGCCTCCTTTTACTTGTTGTTGTTCTCCTCCTTCTTCTTCTTCTCCTCCTCCTCTGCCTCCTCTTCCTCTTCCTCCCTCTCCTTCCTCCTCCTCCTCCTCCTCCTTCTTCTCCTCCTTCTTCTTCTTTCTCTTAATTATTTCAACACCTTCCTTCTTCATGGTTTTCCTTCCTCTTCCATCCAGCCTCTATTCCAGACACCATGCTCTTACACTCTCAATATCTTTACTCCCATCTTTCCACTATGTGTTCCCTAACATCTCCCAATCTTGGATCTATCCAACCATCGCCTTTCCCCACTATGAACCCCGTGGGTTTCTGAATGGTGCTGGGGGGCTTTTGGCTGAGCTCAGCATTCCTTGCATGAACTTCCCTATGTCTCCGCAAACCATTCCCCTCAACCATGGTATTGTCTGCAATCTCCCCACCTCACCTCTCTTAGATGATGACCTTAAACCCACCTTGCAGAGAAACTTGAGGTGATCTGCCATGAACCTTCATCTCTCAACTTCCTGTCCTCCACAAGGTTAAAATCAATTATATTTGCATTCATCCTACCTCTTTTGATCCAGATATGACCCTTTTACTGCTCCTAACTTTTGATCCAGTGTCTTCCAGCACTTTACTTTTGTGTTCTTTCCATGATTTTTTTTTTCTAAGTACCCTACATCATGGTCAAGTTCCTTCCATCATAAAGAATCTTCCTGCCCTCATCCCAGACATCTTTCTTTGGCTATGCTTTTATCTTTCACTTCTCACTTTCCTCTTAAAATTAAATTTATTTTTTAATATTTTAAAATTTTCTTATAAATATTTCATATATGTTGAAATCTTAAAAGAATAATGTAGCAAACAGTCACATTCTCAAAACTAAGCTAAAGGAATAAAACACAGTATGTCTGAAACTACACATGCTTCAGTCATGTCTCCTCCTATCCGAGAGTCAACCCCATTCTGAATTCTGTGCTTAAAATTTCCCTTTAATAAGGAAAGATTATATATATATGACCCAGGGTCAGACAACTCCTGCTAGGCATCTTTGGGGTAAATATGGCACCTGGGACTATTTCTCTAGACCAATTCTAGAAAGCCCATCAGCTTTCCAGTGCTGGAAAATCCTCTGTAATATGCTCAGTTTTCACCACAGGATGTCCTGCTTCTTGGACCATATGACATAGCGGACTTCAGATGTTAGAGGTATATGTGATAGAAAAAGAGCCTGTGGGGCTTATGGCAAACCACAGAGGAAAAATTACAATGTCATTTCCTAGAGTTCTGGAGCAAGGCCATGCCATCTGCAATGAAGAACTGGACAACTTTCAAAATATAACTTGGGGCATGCTACTGGACCCAGTTGAAAGAAAGCTTTCCATTACTATACAGAAAGTGACCATGTAACCAGAAATATCCAGCATATGATGAGTCTGACTGTCCAGTCAGAAGTTTAGACAGGCCCAAAATCCATCATGAGATGGTCTGCACAAGTTGCCAGTATGTTGTCCTTCTTCAAGGAGACAAAAAGCCACTTGGTAGCAAGTTGACTACACTGGACCTCACCCACTCTTGAAGGGACGACAATTCATTTTTACAAGAATAGTTACAAGTTCACAAGAATAGACATGGATTTGCCTTTCCTGCTCACAGAACCTCCAGCAGTTCCATTGTCTGAGTATTTTCGGAGCTTTTGATATTCCTATCAGGGTAACCACCCAATATCATCTCAGACTAAGGGACTCACCTTATAACAAATGACCAACATTGGGCGTAATATCCACTGGTCATATCGCCTACTGCAATCCCAAAACTTGCTTGTCTGACAGATGATGGAATGGAAGGTACAACTGAAGCATGAGCTCAGGGGCAGCGCTGTGTGAGGATGGGGCCCATCCCCTAGGACACAGTACACAATCTGAGCCAACAACTGTTACTGGTGATGTGTCTCTGTCAGGTTCAAGAGCTGAGTCCAGGGAAAAAGAAGTACAATAGAAAATGGTCTCACTTGTAATCATTCCCAGTGATTCACTTGGTGAGTTTGTGCTTCCCAACCCTACAGCCATGAACTCTGTAGCTTTAGGGGTCCTGTTTCTTACCACAGGACAAGAAAGCACTCCAACATGCTTTCGGCAATGACCACCACCTGAAAGCTCAGACTACTGTGTTCAAATACTAGCAGACACAAAAAAAGAAGGCATACTGGTAGCACTCAGATGATGCACTAAGATGCTTTCAAGTCTGCCTTTGCCTAATTTTAAATGAACACATGGTCATGGCCTGAGAGGTGTATAGTGACCAGCCACTCAAAAGCCACAGAGCTGAGGGTCTGTGTCAGACCACCAGGTAAGCCACTTATACCAGCGCAGATACTTGCTGAGGGTGAGAGGGATCTAGAATGGATGGAAGGGGAAGGAGATGCTTGTGAATGTGAGATGAACCCCAGGAGTGGAGAGCAGTGACCACAGTTCACCCCACTACGTCCTCTGCTCAGTTTCCTTAAAAAAAAAGAGAGAGAGAGAGACTTTTCAAGGAGTCTAGAGAAATAGCTACTTCTAAACCTTTTATAAAATATGGACTCCAGAAGGCTCAAGGGGTAGACTCTAGTGTATGCTGTGACAGGTGAAATTACATCCTAGTGGAGACAACAGCAGTATGTTTTTTTTTTTTATTAATAATATAATTACACACTCTGATGTGTGAAAGAAAGGGACATAGTATAATGAGAAGATCTTGTACGGGAGGAATAAGAAAAGGTGAAGGTAGTACAGAGCCATTCAGCTCGTGTTAGGATCCTGGCATTCACATGAGAAGCAATAAGAAGTCAGTGAGAAGAGGATTGCCATGACCAGGTTTGGGTTTTGCAGTTATAAAAAAGAAAATGAAAATGAGGAGTTCATATGTGGAGGCTTAATAGGAATAAGCATGCTGTGCAGTAGTATGGATGGAGTCTCAGGAAACACTGTTTGTTGTAAGGAAAATATTGTAGAAGACCAAGATTTGGAGGAAAGATCGTAAGTTCAGCTTGACCTGTGTTGAGTTGAAAATAGAGATCTCATTAAATCTTAAACTGAAGGTAGTATCTAACTAAATAGCTTTAAGTGCAGGTTTGACCTACAACAGAAAGGTCTAAATTTGGATATAAATGTGTAAGTCACAAGCTTATCTGTAGATGATTCTTGACACCATGGATATGAACTCAATTGCCCAGAGGTGAAACCTATAATGAGAAGAAAAAGTAAAAGAAGACCTAAATCAAGGAACTCCCAAAAAATAGCAGGTGAACTGGCATCTTTTTCATGTGAATTTGTTTGCAAGCCTTTCTTGAGGTAATACCTTCTCCCTGAAAGCTTCCCTTCCTAAAACTATATCCCCTCTCAATAGCCATCCTATCCTACTTGGATTCTAGAAATTGAATTAATTTGCATAGATAATAGACTTAGAACCCATTCATTCAATTACTTATGCATTTATCAGTTTGCTCTATATTTATAAACCCTTTCAATATATCAAACACTGTCCTAGATACTGGGAATACTGAAGCTAATGGAATATAGATCTTGCCCTTGAATAGTTGTGGCAGAGATAGGTTTGGTGTCTATCAATTTCTTTTCCTTTCCCACCTTTCGATGAAGTCATGTTAAAGCCTAATATGAGTTTTGATCAATGAACTGTGGACAGAAGGACGTCAAAGTTTGGTCAAAATACCCACCACAAGATTCTCACAGACTCTTTTCCCTCTCTCTGGAAATCATGGAGGCAATATGTTCAAGATGGTGCCATCACAAGGTGGAAGGAAACTAAGTTTCTGAATCACCACATGGACTTGAGCTGCCTAGAAGAATCACAGACTTTCACTGTGTTAATTCATTAAAATTTGGGGTTGGTTTTTTCCAGACAATAGTTCAGTTACTTTGAATACTGCAATGCTCAGTCTAACAAGAGGAATTATTTTGATGACACTGTGACAGAGGAGATAGTACGTGCAAACTGTGGAGTCTTCTACTTATTATTCACTCCATACTGTGAACGGCCTGAAAGGCTGGAGCTTAGTGGCAACTGAGAATTGAGTGGAAGATAAAAGGGGACAACAAGTTGACTGTGGGACCTTCTGTGCTTAAAAATATGACACAAGTCAAAGGGAATCTTTCCAAGATTCAACACTTTGAAGAGAAATATGATAATATTTGAATTTTAGAACAATCACTCCTCATCAAAGTGGTGGTTAGAGTGAAATTATGTTGGAGCCAGGGAGATTAATATAGAAAAATTTAATCATTCATCCAAAAGATGTTCAGAGCTTGTATGAACCCAGTGACAATAGGGGTGGAGAAGAAAGGCTAATCTATAGTATTCAGGGATGGGTTGGATTTGAAGGGAGTCAGAATTGCCCTTAGATGCCAGATATTGGGGAGTAGTTTTATAGAAATGACTTTGGAATGTATAATGAAAAAAAAAAAAAACCCACCTCAGTTCATAATAGCAACAGGGAATTAAAACATACTTAGGAAATAAATATGTAGAACCCGGATGAAGAAAACAAATTACAGAGAGACTTAAAAGTAGTCTAACAAATGGAGAGGCAGATTACAATGCTGGCTGGAATGAAACTTTATCATAAAGACAAGAGTCCTCCCCCAAATGATCTATGCAATGAATGCATTTCTAATAGAAACAGGAATCAACAAGAACTTAAAAATGATCCTAAGATTCATTAGTAAGACAGATTAAGAAAAATGTTTGAAAATTAGTAGAAATTAAAAGAGGGGACTTGCACTGTTGTACATCAAAATCCACTGTAAAGTTATTCTAATTGAAATGCTATTGGTACTGCCAAAATTATCTGCAGCAAGATTAAAGCAACAGAATAAAATATACAGAAATAGACCATAGTAAATAGAAGAATTGCCTTTATGTTTAAGGTGATATTTCACACAGAAAAGAGTTCTTAAACAATTATCTATTTAAAAAAAAACTGAAAATATATAATTATATCATTAATGCACTGTAAATTCCAAATGAATTAGAATAAAATGTTAAAAGAACATAAATACACCATGAAGATAACAAGGAAGTTCTTCTTTTCTATAAAAAATTATAATAGAAATATTATTTATGGGTGCCTCGGTGGCTCAGTGGGTTAAGGCTCTGAGTTTGGCTCAGGTCATGATCTCAGGGTCCTGGGAACAAGGCCAGTATCAGGCTCTCTGCTCAGCGGGTAGCCTGCTTCCCGTCCCCGCCACCCCCCGCCTGTCTCTCTGCCTACTTGTGATCTTTCTGTTAAATAAATAAAATAAAAATTTTTAAAAGAAAAAGAAATATTACTTACTTTAAATACTTTAAAATAACTTTTCTGAAATAAAATAAAACCCAATCAAATAAATGTAAAGGAAACAACAAACTAAGGGGAAATTTATAATAATCAATAGGAAAAAATTAAAACTACCAATAAGAAAAGTGATTTAAAAAAACAAAAGAAGAAATTCACAAAGGAAGAAATTCAATAACCTATGAACATATGAAAAAGTGTGGCAGAGAAACACTAGTAAAGAATCAAATGATGTTAGATTCAGGAGATACAGAATATGTTAGGAAATAGTCACTTTCATCTACTTTTGGTATTACATAAATCAGTACAAACTTTCTGTGGGGCAATTTGGCAATAACTTTAAAAACCTTAGGAACAGTTATTCTATTTGATCCAATAATTTGATTTCCATAATTTTATTCTACATTAAAAAATCAGAAACACGCACACAAAATTATGTGCAGATTATTTTCATCAGTTATAATGATTAAAAAATGTAAACATGGAGTCCAATAATATGAGATTTAATATATAAATCATGGTATACATGTATAAAAATAATACATTGAAACTGTATACATGTTTGTTTTAGAAGTATATTTTATCACCTGAAATAGTCACAAGAAAGTCAAGAAGAAATCTGGTTACAAACAGTATATACAACATATTACTAAACAACTATGTTTACACAAACTTACTATGTCTGTGCCAGGGATTGGCCATCTGCAACCCAAAGGCCAATTTTGGCCCATGCTTATTTTTGTAAATAAAGTTTTATTGGCATACTGCCACACCCATTTGTTTATATATTGTGTGTGTTTACTTTTGGCTGGCAATGACAGGGGAGATTACTTGTGACCAAAACCATCTGTGTGAAAAGCCTAAAATATTTACTATCTGATACTTGACCAAAAAATCTGCAATTCCTGGTCTATGCATTCAAAAATATAAAAAGCAAGTAAACTGCATCTAAATGTATTTATTTCTAGGATGGAAAATTTTAAATAATTTTTCTTTTTCTTTTTTGTATTTTTCATTTTTTACAGAGAAAATTTTTATGATACATCATGTTGCAAAAATCTGGCAACACAAGAATATGTCAACATTAACTATATACTGTATGTTTGCAAAAAGGCTAGACATATTTCAAAATATAAGTAACCATTTTATTTGGATGCATATAAGTATGAGTGATTTGCCTGTCTTTTCTGACTCTTTTTTCTGTGTGTTTAACTTATTACAATGAACACATATATGTTACATACATAACTAGAATATACTTAAACATGCATTTTAATAAGGATCCTGGAATTTCTAATTTTGATTTTTTTTTCCTTCTGACTTCTAGGAGGATCTTGGTATTACATTCAACATCTTTTTCCTTTTTCACAACGTGAAGAAAACTTTTTGGAAGACTTTGATGATAGGGATTTTTAATGTTCCTGACTTTGAAGTATAAGTCAAGTCATAAATTATAGCAAACATCTGGGATCAGTTATCTTCAGTTTAAATCATTATACTTCAAAAGAAATGAATCCAGGAATGAAAAACATATAAAAGAAAAACCAAGGATCTCTTTTCCTGTGTTGTGCTCTGTTTTTTGGATCCCGATAGATTTACTCACGAGCACATTCAAACACTCTGGGAATAGCCCATTCCAATATCACACACTCTGTTCAGACCATCAAATTGTAGTGGAAGATAAAAAAGTCTTAGATAATCTCGCAAACCTTTCTGACCATGTTTTCAAAATTTAATGAGAAGAGCTCAAAAACAAACAAACAAAAACCCATCTTGAACATGATGTGAAAGAAAGCCTTATACCGGGGCACCCGGGTAGCTCAGTGGGTTAAGTCTTTGGCTCATGGCATGATCTCAGGATCCTGGGATCGAGCCCTGCATTGGGCCCTCTGCTCAGCAGGGATCCTGCTTCCCCTTCTCTCTCCCTGCCTGCCTCTCTGCCTACTTGTGATCTCTCTCTGTCAAATAATTAAAATATTTTTTTTAAAAAAAGAAAAAAGCCTTATACAAATGACTAGCTAATTGATTTCAGCAATCCATTAAAAGTGAGAAAGATTAGGTGATAGGTACAAAACAAAAACCCGTATCACAGGGAAAAAGAATGCTCAAGGTCATTACGTTTGTTCCATCACCAGTCACATGTTCCAGTCAAGAGCCCCAAATGTGGCTTCTGCCTCAGATCTTGCTGTCTGTAAAAATGCTGCCTTGGTAGCTGGGTTCAGCTCTCAGCCACAAGCCAAAAACACAGCTGTGCCCAGGTCTAGATGCCTTTTTCTGAGAGCTTCCCTATACTGTAGAATTTGCATCAACTTCATGGTTGGTATGAAATTCCAGATGAAAACACATGGATTCATCAATGACCAGCTTCCAGACCTAAACAATCTGAGATGGGCTTCTCTTGTCTTTAAAAGTTCAGTGCTCCTTCTCCCAGCTCATGGTACTCCCAGCGGCCAAGGTGGATGCTTCCTCTGAAGGTTGTCTCATTTGCACCTTTGGGCAACCAGATTGGGCATATTTTTACCCACCTTTGCCTTTTACCCGGTGGTTCTTTGGTGGGGATATACCTTAAGGTCTGAATTTCTAAAACAGTAGTGATAACTCTTTAGAAAAAGCAAGCATGAAAGAAACATATGCAATGCTCATATCAACAGAAATATATTTCTTTCATATCAAAGAAATAAGGTAATTATGACTCTCAGTGTCAAATTCTTCCTAGTTGAAATCACAGATCGGGACCAGTAGATGACCTGGCACAGGTTCCTGCCTCTTAAAGCATTTCATCAACTTGTCTTGCCTGGAATTTCTAATGCCATTGGAATTTCTATCTGATCATTATTCTCTTCTATGACCCAGTCATAGGTCAAAGAACAAGAATTTTTGAGGCCTGGGTGGCCTTTAAAATTGCTATCTGTTCTCTCTGGGACAGCAGGAAAAGTCTTTGGGAAGGTGTGGAAGTAGGCTTGCTGGGATTCTTCATTTTCCAAGACCGATATCCTGCCCTCTGTGGACCTTTTCCTGCCTCAGAGCCCTAGTTTGTCATTGCAGCATGCACTTCGGAGGCTCTCTCGGCTGGTTTCAAACAATGTCTGGGGGCTACTCTGCTCACAGTTAGGACCAGAAGAAGCAGGGTGAGAAAGAAGCAACCCAGCCAATACCATCCCTGAATCCTACCTCTGAAGGTAGGCAATGAACACCAAAACATATGCAGTGAGCCTCTGGGCCAGGCTGGAGTGTAAACAGTCTTGCCCTTGCTTGGTGCCCAGCCACTTCTCAGTCTTTTAAATCCTGAGGGAGCAGGGCCACTCACTGCCACTCCCTGCTCTCTGTGCAAGTCTGGAGCTCTCCTTTTAGCCTTTAAAACAGGAACATTCTTCATTCATGGCAGTTATGAAGGAAGACTACTTTAAAGACAACAAAATGCAACTGCAAGAGGCCAATTCCTTGCATACGTACCTTCTTCAGCTTATAAATCATCCAGTGTATTCATAGGATGCTTTCAGTGTATTCAAAGCATGAATCATCGAGGGAGAGATGCACACTAAAAGAGTTAGTCCCTACGTTTGAAAATGAGGTCACCTTGAATTCTGTATGAAAGTGAACAGGAACACTGTTGGTCTAGGTTTATCATTATTCAGATTTTAGCCATGAATGCATATCTCCAGTCTGACTCAATCAAGTCAAAGAGAGGAGTAAGAATTTACAGACTGAAAGCAGGGTCTTGGCAGGATTATGAATACTTTTATTTTGCAAGTCAATCTTCTAGTGGAACAGTTTTTCAGTTTTTTTAACTATAGCATATACAATGCATCCTGGAATAAACCTTTTTTTTTTTCCTTCCTTTATCTCCTCCTGTAGGGTGGGTTTTGAAAAGCAAGATAGAGGGGCGCCTGGGTGGCTCAGTGGGTTAAGCCGCTGCCTTCGGCTCAGGTCATGATCTCAGAGTCCTGGGATCGAGTCCCGCATCGGGCGCTCTGCTCAACGGAGAGCCTGCTTCCCTCTCTCTCTCTCTCTGGCTGCCTCTCCATCTACTTGTGATTTCTCTCTGTCAAATTAATAAATAAAATCTTTAAAAAAAAAATTAAAATTAAAAAAAAAAAAGAAAAGCAAGATAGAGCAATTTGTTTTATGAAATTAGAGATCCAACAGATATGGTCATGTTAGTGGATGACAGATGAGTAGCAATCCTATTTTAATAACTCCTTCCTGATTGTTTTAATGTATTTTTAAAAGATAATCATTTATTTGAGAGAGAGCAAGAACACGTGAGCAGAGGGAGGGGCAGAGGCTGAGGGATAGAGAGAATCCCCAAGCAGATTCCCCACTGAGTATAAAGCTTGACACAGTGCTCCCTCTCAGGACCCTGGGATCATGACCTAAGCAAAAATCAAATCAGATTCTTAACTGACGAAGCCAGCCAGGCACCAACTTGCCATTATTTTCCAAATCTGTCTGAAATATTTAATTTTCACATGCCATTGCAATAACCTTTGCAAAAAAGAGAAAACAGGATGAAAATGGATTCACTTGTGCTAAGCCCCACATCACCAAACTGAGCCATAATACCTAATGTAATTGCAGTGTCAGCCTCTCCCAGGAGGGGAATCCTAAACCAGCCAATCGAATTACCTGGTCAGCAATAGTGAGGTAATTTGTTTGATTACCACCGGAGGAAGGTGACCTCGTCACAAACAATCCATTCTTTACTAGTAACTTCTTGTCCCACCCAATTCTGCCTGTAGAAGTCTTTCATTTTGTACAGCTTTTCAGAACTGCTTTGTGTGCTAGATGGGATACTACTCCATATATGAATCATTGAATAAAGCCAATAAGATCATTAGGATTATTCAGTTGATTTTTTTTTTTCTGATTGTAAATACAATGACAAAGGGGGAAAATCTTTACTTTTCTGTGAAATTGGACTAAATTCTGATCTCTTAAAAACTGGAAGTAGAATGGGGTGAAATGAGACATGATACTAGGGCCCCAATGCTATACAAATTTTATATCTAAAATTTTCCCATTACCTATAATCTTGCTTAAAATTTAAATTTTAAAACCTTACACAAACTATCCATTGGACTGAACCCCTGAAAAAATAAAGAAGTTAAGCGTTATTATTTCCTGGAATCTGATTATCAATATTCAAATGTACCTGCTTAAAATACATTCCTCAGAGATTCAAATAAGAAATAAACATTCCTGGCTACCCTTTTTTTTCTTTTTCTTCTAATAATATTTATATAAACTTATAATGTACCAAGGATCCATAAATATTATTTATAAGCATGTCCTTTATTATCAGATCTAATGGAAATAACAAAAATTCTATTACATTAAACTCCTATAATTCTCCCTGTGAAAAACAGATCTGTGAAGAACATAAAAAAGATATGACCACTATCCAATGTTTCATAGTCTAAATACCTTAGAAGTCTAGAAATGTTCTATTATAAGACATTATCTTGAAAAAATTATCTCTGATGTTTCTTATCAAAGTAAAATGTTTTATAAGCTCTGTATAGTTTTCTGAGAATTGATGTCTTTTAACTATTTTGAAATGTTTATTTTGCTGTTTAAAGCATGTAAGTTCCTTCAAAATGGAGATGAAATAGAGAAAATGTTTGCCAGAACTTTCTATTAAATACAAAAAAAAAGAAAATCCTTTTGAAAACATTTCTTGCCAAGTTACATATTCTTGCAATGAAGGAATTTCTAGACCAATTTTCAAAGAATACCTACGTGCCTCATGATGAATTGAATACCACCATAGAGAAAGGTCTTTGTTACGATTATTTTTTTAAAGTTAAGATAGTGAGCTAGCATTTTCTTTTTCATTAAGTCTAGAGAATTGTGGCTCATTCTTAATGTTTGGATTTAAAAGACAATATGTGGTGACAATTACCTACATTTAGGTTTTAATTTAAGGAAATTATTGGATTTGTTTTATTTTTGAAGCGAACCTATTTGTGAGTCAACACAACACTGTTTTTCTCCTGTTTACATTTAATCACAGATGCTGTGCACATTCAATTTTCCAAGTACTGACTTGGTAGATTTCCTTCCCAGTTGTATGTTTGTAGTAATTCTTGTAGATCATAGCCTATGCTAACTCAAAGGGCCAAGTGAGTTTTCCCTCAAACAAAAATAAGGAGCTTTTAACTGAATTCATTCTCAGAACTGACATCTCCCGCTGCTCTTAGCCCCGGGGATCCTTCTCCTGTTGGAATCAATTGAAGTGTCACACATCAGAGTGAGAACAACGTGGCCTGGAGGATATTTAGGTCAGAGCCCTGCCTATCAATCTGAATTAGGACTCTTAGAGAAAACAGCTTTTAATTGTCTAACACTATATATTTGGAATGACTTCAAGGCACAGAGATGTTCATGTTTAGGTGGGAAATGCATCTCTTTGTAAAGCCCCTCCTCAATTAAAGAATACGTCTAAAAATACCTTGAAACCCTATTGTATCTGGGCCGTGTGGGTATGGGACAGTCCTGCACAAAGAACTTAAAATTCTGAGAATAAAATTTGACAGTAGTGCGGCTAAACTGAGGTCTAAATTTCAGACTGTGCTTTAATAAAGCAATGATGTAATATATGAAACCACAGGGAATAGAGAGGAAAGTCATCCCATCTAAAAGGTAAATGTGCACAATACTGGTCCTAGGTCTGGAGGAAGGAGGAGAAGCATCCACAGATACCAGGGAAGCCCCATAGAGTGTGTATTGCTGGGCGTGTTCAAACATTGTTGCGTTTACCCAGTCAATCAGGGGAAACGAGAGTAGAGAGATGGTGATCAAATTGCTGAAATCTTTAACTATCATTCTGGGAAGTTGGAACTTGGTAAAAAAATAATAGGACACCTAGTTTGTTATTGTTTTTGTTTTGTTTTGTTTTTTTGTTTTTGTTTTCTGCAGAGAAACAGAATAATAAAGATTGTTTATTGTTATTTATTATTTATTGTAGTTTGTTTATATATTTATTGTTTATTAATATTTTTAAACTTCCATTGGCCAGGCACTATACAAAGTATCTTGTATATAATATTTATTTAATCCTCACAAAAATTCAATGAGTAAGGACATAATTTGTTGACAAGGAATCTGAGCCTCAGTTTCACTAGCATACTGGGGAAGATACTGTTTGTTGCCTATTTACAACATTTTTCATTGCCCACCTCCATGACAGAGAGTTCAAAAACTACAAATTGTCCTTCCCATCCTCTCCGGCAGGCTAGAGGTCTCCATGGACCACAGTCCTCGCCAATAGGAACATAAAGGGAAATCTGTTAGGAAGCTTCAAGAAAAGTTTAGGATTGCTTCTTAAAAAAACAACCAAACCAGGTTGCTGGGGTTTGGGGGGAGGGATAGGGTGGCTGGGTTATGGACATTGGGGAGGGTAAGTGCTATGACGAGTACTGTGAATTGTGTAAGACTGATGAATCACAGACCTGTACCCTTGAATCAAATAATACATTATGTGTTAATAAATAAGTAAACCAAACAAACATACCCAAGACTTGCTGGTTCTGCCCCTACCTCTTCTTATCCACAATGTGGGTGTCATACTGCCAAGTGGGAAAATATGGTGAAGCCAGAGTACCTCCTAAGTGCACTACCAGGAGGAATATCCCTGAGGTCTTGGGGTAGAAGATCACAAACCCAAATAAGATTCTTGAATCACGCAGAGAGTTAAATAAATCTAAAACCTACAGTGAGAAGCAAGGGGAAGGAGAAGGGGATGAAAAGGATACAATGCTCACCTAGCCTCTATTTGCGGCATAGACCTCGATGCCAAGCTGAGTTCAGTGAAAGCAAGAGGTGTCTACTGTGGGAGTAAAGGAAGGCAAGGAGTCTCTACCAACAGAAGGTGCCTGAAGTCAACACATGTTGCTCAGTTACAATCATGCAGTGGTGCCCCTGATCACGGTATCACCAATAGCCTGAACAGCAGCCATGCATCTTATGTAACCACCATGGGTAAAGGATATATAGGTTAGAATGGGTGTTACAAATGGGGGGCTCATTTAGGAGCAGCCTAGCTTTCAAACTGGACATAACATCATCAATACCTTGTGCATATTTCAGATTTACATGATTTTTCTTTATCTATCTATAGGTAACATCCTTCTTTGTTCTACAGAAACACATAAATGCTCCATGTATTGTATATCTAATGTTTCTTATGGATTAGTAACTAAAAATCTATACATCTTATAATTTGATACTATGATTAATAACTTACTTGCTTAAAATCTATACTTAAAACGTCTTATGAGTTATATTCATTTACTTGCTTTTTTCATCCTCTATTGAAGAATTCAATATATTCTATTAATACAGCACATACTCCTTACAGATGCCAAGTTATAAGACAGTTTTTTTGTAAAATTCTTTATAAGAAAGTTTTTTTGTGACAGTTTTTTTATAAGACAGTTTTTTTTTTTGTAAATGCTACAAGTGTAGAGAAAAAGCTGTAGGAATGGAGTGGCAAGAAAGAGTCTTTAATACTCTGCAGTTAAACCACAGCCAGAAACCATCTACTTCTAGACTTCTTGCAATGTGCAAAATATAAGATCCTATTAAATTAAGCCACTGTTCATATGAGATTTCATATGCACTTAAATGCCTCCTGATTAGACTCCTTTTCACCATTCATTCAACAAATATTTGAGGACCTGTTGTAAATCAGATACTATTTAAGAAATTTGAGATAGAACAGTAAAAGTAGTCTCTATTCTCATAAAATTTATTTCTAGTGAAGGGAGAGAGATAATTTTTTAAAAGATTAAGTTTTTGATTTCTCATTCTCTCAATTTGCCCCCTTCCTACAGTCAACTAAAAAAGTCAGCAAAATATATGAAATAGGGTGTTCAGACATGAGAGAAAAGTCAGTACAAGATTGTGATCCTTGAGGGGAGAAAAACAAATGATAGGGGCTGACAGTCAATTCTGATTTCTACCTAGAGACAGACCATGGTGCAAAAGGAGAAAACCAAGATGAGCCCGATGGAATTGCTGAGCTGGGAAGATAAGGTTCAGAATTTGGAAGACTTGGTCAGCTCCAGTTTGCTTGGCAGAGGAATTCCTGACATAGAGGACCTATGTCAAAAAAAAAAAAAAAAAAAGTCAGAGGTATTCAAGGGAGGTCTCTTTGAGGCTTGAGATTCAATAAAGCTGGGCAAAGAATAACCACCAAGGAAAACACAATTCCAGGATAACTACACATTGAACAACACTAGAGCTTGCAGGGACATGGGAAATGTTGGAGTTAGGATCAACAAGAGAGAAGAAAGCACATTGAATAACCAGGGACATTCAGTAGGGACCCCAAAAGACTTTTTCATTAGTAGTAAAGATAAATTAGTGGGTTAGAAACAATTTAAACCTTCCTAAACAAAACTTAAAACCAGTTTTCAAAATATCAAGCTATTTGGCATGTTAGTTTAGTGCCAGCAGGCACAAAGCCCAGCACTCCTCAAAAGAAAACAATCTAACCTTGATAATCAACAATGTAATATTCACGATGTTCAGCAACCAATCAAATACTAGTAGACATGCAAAGATGCAGAAAAATATGACCCATCATCAGAAGGAAACTGTCAGGACACCTGGGTGGTTCAGCTAGTTAAGGGTTTGCCTTCAGCTCAGGTCATGATTCCAGGATCGTGGAATTGAGCCCAGCATTGGGCTCTCTGCTCAGCAGGGACCGTGCTTCTCCCTCTCCCTCTGCCAGCAGCTTCCCTTGCTTGTGTACACTCTCCTTCTGTCTCTCTCTGACAAATAAATAAATGAACTCTTTAAAAAAGAGAGACAGAGAAAGAAAAAATTGTCAATAGGGACAAATCTATAGGGTGTCTGGGAGACTCAGTTGGTTAAGCAACTGCCTTCAGCTCATGTCATGATCCTGGAGTCCTGGGATCAAATCCCACATCTGGCTCCCAACTCCCCAGGGAGTCTGCTTCTCCCTCTGAACTTCTCTCTCATGCGCTCTCTCTCTCTCTCTTTCTCTCAAATAAATGAATAAAATCTTAAAAACAAAAACATATCTGTAATTGACAAAGATGATTGAATTTGAAGACAAGTTTAAAATAGTTATTACAAATATATTTAAAGATTTAAATAAAAATATAAGCATAATAAACAAATTAATAATATAAAAGGAATCAAATGGAATTTCTACAGCTGAAAAATTATAATATCCGAAGTTAAAATGTATTGAATAAGTTCAACAAGAAATTAAACACAAAATTAGTGAATTTATAAACATGACATTAGAAACTTTCCAAACTAAAACAGGGAAAAAAGGATGAAAAGAATCAACAGAATCTCAGTGTTACATGGGATAATATCAAGCCATCTATGAATATAAAAAGAGTTCCAGAAACAGAAAGGAGCAGAAGAAATATTTAAAGAAATATTTCCAATGATTTTCCATATTAGGTTAAAAATATCCATTGTCAAATCCAAGATAATTGTAAAACACTAAATAGAATAAACAAATTAAATCACACTAAGGCACATTATAATCCATTTGCTGAAAATCAATAATAAAAGAAATCTAAAGTACTTCATATAAATGTACAAAAATAAAAATTATCACCGACTTTTCACCAAAACCAATCCAGAATATGATAGAATAACAACTTTAAAGTACAGTTGAATAATATGATTTGAACTGCATGGATCCACTTACATGTGGATTTTTTTAATATTTATTTTGAATATAATACTGTAAATGTGTTTTCTCTTCCTTATGGTTTTCTTAATAACATTTTCTATTCCTTTACTTACTTTATTGTTAGAATATAGTATCTTATACATATAACATCCAAAATGTGTGTTGCATTGGTTATCCATAAGGCTTTCTCAACAGTAGGTTATTAGTAGCTAAATCTGGGGGGGGAGTCAAAGTTATATCCAGATTTTCAAGTGTGGGGGGATCAGTATACCTAACGCCCATATTATTCAAGTGCCAACTGTACAGCAAAGCAGAAAAAGTGTTATTCTAGGAATCTATATGCAAAGGAAACATTCCTTAAAAACAAAGGTGAAATAAACACATTTCAAACAGAAGCTAAAATAATTCATTGCTAGGATACTTGCTTTACAAAAAATGTTAAAACATGTTCTTCAGGATGAAGAAAAATAATACCAGATGGAAATTCAGATCTATACAAGGGAATAAATGCCCAGAGATATGGTAAATCTGTAAGTACATAAAACAGATTTTTATTCTTTTAGGTTTTTAAAAAAAAATAGTTGACTGTAAAAAAACAAAAGTAGTAAGTATATATTATATGGTCTATTATATATATATTATCACAAGGAAAGAACAAAGATTGTAGGGTTCTTGCATTTTATATGCAGTGGTATAATGTTAATTTACAGTAGACCATGGTAAGTCAAAGATGCAAAGAGTAACCACAAAAAGAAAATAAGCCCCCCAAATGCTCAATTAATCTGAAAGAAGTCAGTGTGGCCAATAAAGCTAGGGTCTTGAAGTAATTCTTATTGAGTTATTAATCTTAATAAGTAAGTTGTTTAGTTGGTTCACTGTCTTACCTCCTACAGACAGATATTTCTGGAGTGAGCAGCCATGTTGTTTTTCAATATAGAGACATGGAAGTATATGCACTCCAAGTACTGTTTCACAAACAAAGACAAAAAATTTTGATGATTCACTTCTCCCTGATTCAGACCCAACTGTCTGACTATTAAAGAACCATACTTCCCACTATATTTTGTAGTCCCTTGATGGTATCATCATAACTTTGATTTTCATTTTGGAATAAATTACTTGAGAAGTAGATTGACAGTGGGGAATCTTGTGTCTGCTATTTCCACTCCAAATTATGTGGATTTAGAAGCTAATCTTTATGCCCAGCTCCCTTATATCTTTGGCATTATGGAGGAATGTGGGACTCATAGGTTCATATTTTGATTAAGGTGACCAACATTCTATGATCACAACTTTCAATCAGTTAATTCATTTCCATTTTAGGTACATCTAAAAAGTGCAGCATTACACTAATGTCTTAATGCAAAGACAATGATGTGAACAGAATCTTAAACTCAGTTTTAAACTGAGGTTATGATATAAAACTAACCTTTATGCTCTCTATTTACAATTACCTAAAGGACAAGGCTTATATTTTATTAATCTCTATTTCCCTTGCATTTAGCACACATTTTGCCACACTGGGGAAATTCAGTAACTTCCATATTAAATTTTAATTAAGTAAGATAGATTAATTGGGACTGAAAATCAAGTGAACATTTTATCATTGCTCACTGGTAACATTTTTCAGTCCAGAAAAAAAATCTTTTGCCAAGAGGACTTTCTGTAAGGAGCTAGTATTAAATTGTAGCCTTGCCCGTGTTAGAATCCATGGAAGAATTCCATTTATTAGGGATAAATCACTTGACTACATAGGGTATGCTATTATTCATACATACGATTAGGAGGTGAGAATACATGACATCATCATTCATAAAAACAACCACACTACGTCTATCATCTATAGAAGTCTATGGTGTGGCATTTATTTAGTGGTCAAACCAGTTGATTAATATCTTAAGGGTGTAATGATCTGAAAGGACGTAGCAGCAGGAGAAACATGAGGTAAAGGTATTTGCTAATCTGTATGTTTTAATGGTTTCTTTCATGCCAAACAGTACTTTGAATTCTTAAGCCTAATTCAAAAATTTTCTAGCCTTCCATATTATGTTCTTAACTCCTCCCCCACCTCAAGTAATTGCAAATTCAGAGAAAATAACCTGAGCACACAATTCTTGTCTTAAATTATGTGAGATCATATTTCCTCATTATAGTAATTTGAGTCAGAAATCTGTTGAATCTTAATTTACTGTGCAAAAAGCATTTAAGTTCCACAGATGGAAATCAACTAACAGAATAACTTTCTCTCTTCATTACTTGTTTACAGGGTTATGAATGAAATTCTATATGTTGACATAATTCATTAAAGCAAGCTTGCTATTTTTGCTTCTGAATTAGAAGCAGCTCCTGACTTAGCAGTGGATTTATACTCAAATGACCATAAAAATTGCTGGAGACTTCTGGAAAAAAATATAGTCCCTAGTGAATAAATGCAATCTCAGAAAAATGACATTGGATGGATTCTTTCATGACGATCTTCTAAGAACTTTCCTATCAGAAAAATCAGTGAAATTTAAGACTAATAGGATGTGTTCTCCAGTGTTTGCACAGTTGAAACAGAAATAGAAGACTATTTTCAGTGTAAGGTCTAGGATTAAGGCATTTTGTTCTTAGCAAAGACATTTTCTCATTAGAAAAAAAAAAATCTATTCAGGTAAGGGAAAAAAATGGACTTCATTGTGGAAGTTTTCAGTTATTTACTACAAAGCATAACAGTTTGGATGAATTATGTATTCTCTTCCACTCACTATATTGTGGGTGTTCTGTTGTTTATTACAAAGAAAGTGTTCATGATGTTTCTACTATAAGAAATATATCTCCATGGTTTATGCAAAAGACTCAGCAACATCTTTTTTCATTCTTAGAGCATGAGTAAGCTGGTGGCTGTTAACAGGAATTACTGAATTTAATTTGAACACCCTGTTTTGTGTGTGTGTGTGTGTTTCTCCAATGCAAAAAGGTGCCTTTATTAAAGCATAGGGACAGGACAGCCTGTTATTTTTAAGAGTACATTTCAGTCTTGCAGAGAGAGCCCATTAGGAAAATATGAGATCTGGGATATTTCTCTTGTGTCCTGCATGGTGTCCTGTTCTATTTGAAGTAAGCTGAAGGGGCAAGTGGAAAGAGACAGAGCCCACAGATGGCAAATCTTTGAAAATAGCTCTGACCTGGTGTGGTTTTTCTCAAAGCCTCTATTTCACCTGGAAGACCTGACTGTATTCTAAAAATATCAATTCCAGAAAAATCTCTAACCATCAGCTGCAACTTTTTCTGAGTTTTGGATCTGCTCTTCTAAACCGCATGCCCCCCACCTTTTTTTTTTGGCATTTACCTATTCTCATCATTAAAAAAAAGGGGGGGCAACAGAAATAAAGAACTTCTATTTCAGAATGTAAGTAGGTGGGGACCAACAACTATATAACTGAGTACATGGAGGTTAGACGCTTTTAGAAAGACTTCTATTCTAGGTACTTCTAGTTGGACAGAAATTAAAAAGGTAACTGATGAAAGAAGTGAGCTCTGGGGCAGGGGTAACTGTTTAACAGCTGAAGTCCCCTACTCACAAAGAAAATTCTGCAGGAGTGAAACTCCATTCTTTAAACCATTAGCTGTTGGGGTTTTTAGTTGCAACAATATTGAGCAGGAAATATGTACTAGGGTTTTACAAAACCAGTTAAATACACTTAAAATTAAATATTAGGTAATGAAATTTTTTTTTGGTATAATCCTAAAACTACTCATAGAAGAAAAACTTTTCTTACCCCTTAACTTTCTACATTTTTTTCTAAGACTGAAACTTAAAAAATAATAAACCTATAAAATGAAATCCAACATTTAATCCAGAAGAGCTCTGGATATCTTGGTGTGCAAATATATAATTCTTCATGTAAGTAGAAATAACTTTTCAAATTTATTCTTTTTCAAACTAAAATAGAAAGAAAACTCTCATATAAGGTAGCCTAGACACATTAAAAGGAAGATATTTTCACCTACCAAAATCAGTAGGAGGTATTTTCTGTGAGTTTGATATGGTTTAAGCTTTCAAGACACAACATGAGCCATGTTTGAACTTAAAGGTCTCGATTATTTCCAAAAACTTTTTCTTGTACTCTGACTTTATGGTTAATGGCACTGAAATCATTAACTATTAATTGAGAAAATACTGAGTGCTCTATCATTGTGCTGGGGTCCATATGGGTGTTTGCCTAAATTGTGGCTATACCATTTTCTTAACTGGAAAGTCTTACTAACTTCTTCGATCTCTGGTATCATCTATAAAATGGGTATGTTAAAAACAGTGCCTGCTTTGTAAGGTTGTCATAATAATGATGTAATGATGTTATGAATTAATGCACATTCTCTGGCATTTAAACAGGGTTCAATAACTATTATCTACGAGGAAAGTAAATTTCCTAGTTAGGTGCTAGGGATCCCATCACTTTAAAGGAGTATGAAGAATTTTTTTAATGGTGATACTCAAAACAGGTATGGTTTGGGGACTATGAAAATAAAAGTGTGGTAATGAACTGAAGGGGGATGGGTAAAAGGAAAAAAATGACAAAGTCAGATTAGAAAATTTTATGTGAGCTCAGAAAGCTTCCTTCCACTGTTGACCACAGTCTATCTCAATGTTTGAGCATGGGAATTGGGGCTATTCATTACTACGTGTAGAGGAAGAGAAGTACCTTTAAATGTTTACTATAATCATGGAAATTATGAACAGTCTTAATTTTCACAATCTCCTCTACCTCTATAATATTTTTAAGTCACAAAACATATATAATGCTTTTGTTCATACAAAAGGACTTATAATTCACTCAACAGAAGCAGCTAATATACACTTGTGTATATATCCTTGTGAATCTGTCCATGCCCTGAGAATATGATTCTTAGGAGGTATGACAGTTGCATACATGCGCTTAGAGCCCTGGTTCAGTTATGTATGAGTATATAGGTCACAGCAACATATGACCCTTTTAGGCATTCTTTAGGAGGCCCGGACCCTTCTCAGGGCTGTTACTAGGGATACCACTATCCTTCTGTGCTAGCAAGTTCCTTGTGAGCTATTCCATTGGCCTTCAAACATTTTTATTATTCATTGTGATGAGTTCCCTTGTACATTATAATCAAAGAAAAGTGTCACTGCATAACAAAGACTGGAATAATAGTTTGAAAGATTTTGTCCAAATATATGCAGATTTGTACTCACTTAAACTGACAGCTAGTAAGTACCCAGGAAATTCATTATGCTAGACGGTCTACCTGGAATTCTTGATCTGAACACAAAGATAATTTCCAAAATGTCATATCATACCACCATATAATGGGCCACCTCTGTTGCTGGTTGAATAGTACATGCGATCCGCAAAAAATCTCTTCTAGAGAACGTAACAGCATATTTCAACTAGCCTTTATGACCCGCTACTCTTTAGCTTCTGTAATGAGTACATCCAAGTGAGAGCGAGTTGGCAGCAGGAAGAAAGCTAATTAAACACTTTTCAGGTCATGTTATTGAAAATGAGGCCATCTGGTTGACTGTCACTGTGGGCATTACACAGTACTAGTGTCTCTGAACACATAGTATGGAAAACATAGGATTAAAATGCCAGACTTGATATCCAAATAATTTTCTCACCATTCCACATGTAAGAAGAAAGGTTATCACTTGACCTGAACATCATTTTAAAAAGAATAACATGTACATCTTGCTGTTAAAATATTCTGTTGATAAAGGGACCCCGGGTGGCTCAGTCGGTTAAGCATCTGCCTTCAGCTCAGGTCATGATCTCAGGGTCCTGGGATCAAACTCTGTGTTGCTCCCTGCTCAGTGGGGAGTCTGCTTCTTTGCTTCTCTCTGCCACCACCCCGCCACCGCGCCCCCTCATGAGTACTCTCGCTCACTCTCAAATACTCTCAAAGAAATAAAAAAAAAATCTTTTCAAAAAATATTCCATTGAGATACTCTATGAATTCAGATGTTCAAATTTGCCCATATAGCAACTAAGCTCCTCAGTTGTAAGCAATAAAAACAGACTGGCTGACGAAGCATTTAAAAAAAATGCTTATTAAAAGATATTGAATAGCACATAGGATTGTGGGGAAGACTGGAGGATATCTTTTTGGCTAAGCTATCAAGAAAGCGTGTGTACTCTTGCAGAATCAGCCCAGTGAGGAAACTCCACTGAGCAATACTGTGCTGGTTCCTAGAGCTGCTATTTGCACCACCATGCTACTAAACACCCCTGCACCCCTGGCCCCTGAAAGCGGTGCTCCGGCTACAGAAGGGCTCCTCAGGGAGTCATTTTCATTAGATTGTTCACTTCAAAATAAAAATCTCCGGAAGAAACTCTGATTGACTAAGCCTGGGTAACAGACCTGCCTGGGAGATGGAAGTTACACATTGTGGGGTCCCACTTTGGGGAGTCTGGACCACAGCCTAAAAGATACTGCAGACCAAAAAATCTGACTCAATAATTACAGAGACCATATAATTTATCATTCACATCACAACCCTTCTCAGAGTGAAAGAGGGTGTGCTATTAAACAATGATTCCAGGGAAAGATGTATAAACTGCGGCACTTTAAAGAGAATATGGTATTTGATTACCAGTTTTCATCCCCGGGCTGTGCTCTCAGTGCCACCACGAGGTTTTGCTATGCGTCTGCTTGGCTGTGCTGCTCCCAGAGAGGAGGCTGCCTCTCCAAGGGCTGCTGTGAGAAGCCAACCAAAAACGCCAGGCGGTCACATGATATGGGAATCTTTTATGCCTCCCACAGAGATCCAGGTTCTCACCTAGGTGCGACTGACTCTGTGATACCTGCTGAGCTTCTCTACCAGGCTCTCCAAATAATGCATAGTAAGGTGCACTAATCAAAAACACTTCCACAGATGCCGTGACAAAGCCGCTTTTCTAATTGTATGGGGAATCCAACCTGTAGCTCATCTGAAGTTTGGAGAAACATGTGCTCCCTTTAATATTTTATATATCTATATTAATTATTTATCTTCTATTGAGATAAGCACATTGGCTATAAA
The DNA here is from genome assembly GCF_964662115.1 of Mustela nivalis. NCBI lineage: Eukaryota > Metazoa > Chordata > Mammalia > Carnivora > Mustelidae > Mustela > Mustela nivalis. The sequence continues at coordinate 81,094,572 of NC_139021.1, forward strand.
TGGAACAGATTTGGGATTAACCCTAATTTCTGGTCCACAGATGAGGCATTGCTGGAACCATAGACACCACCACTGCATTGGGAAATGAGGCCATTACAGGTCTGCATGAGAAACAGCATTTTGTGATGCTGAAATATTCTCCAGATAACCTGGATGCTTTAAAACCTTAAGAGAAAGGTTCTTCTTGGGGCACCTGGATGGCTCAGTGGGTTAAGCCGCTGCCTTCGGCTCAGGTTATGATCTCGGGGTCCTGGGATCGAGTCCCGCATCGGGCTCTCTGCTCAGCAGGGAGCCTGCTTCCCTCTCTCTCTCTCTGCCTGCCTCTCCATCTACTTGTGATTTCTCTCTGTCAAATAAATAAATAAAATTTAAAAAAAAAAGAAAGGTTCTTCTTAAATAACTGATTTCTTGGGGTGCCTGGATGGCTCAGTTGGTTAAACATCTGCCTTAAACTCAGGTCATGATTTCAGGGTTCTGGGATGGAGCTCCCTGTCATCAGGCTCCTTGCTCAGTGGGGCTACTTCTTCTCCCTCGCTCTCTGCCCTTCCCCCACTTATGCTCTCTGTCTCTTTCTTTCAAATAAATAAGATCTTTAAAAAAAAAAATAACTCATTTCTTGAAGTTTATATAATTTTTTATCTTATTTTCTTACTTACTCAGCTTTGAAAATTACTGTGAAGATTTCTCTAAAGCTCCTAGTTTTGTTGCTGAATTTTATTACTCTGTCTTCATTTTAACATCTACTATGTGGATACTTTGTCAGATAGTTTCAAGGGACAAAGTAATGAATAGCACATGTTCCTTGTCTCTCAGTCTACTGGAGAGAGGGACATGTCAACAAACAGGCACTATAATGTCACAGGTGACTTGACTTTGAACTGAATAGTATTCAACCATACTCATAAAATTGAATCTTTGGGGAGAAAAACCACATGCATTTTAAACTGTATGGACAAAAGATGGAAAACACAAACATATTAAGCCTTTATTCCTAGTCTTTGCAAATAATAATCTTCAGTACAAAAACATATACAAATGGCTATAATTTTGGATTTTTAAAAATGAAATAACTAAAAAAACCACTGCATTTCTAAAGCACAGATGTGGCCATTTTTGCAAAGAATTTATGATCCTTGTCCTTAAGACATTCACAGTCTATTGGGAAGATGAAGATGTCAACAAATGTACATTATAATGTCACAGGTGACTTCACTTTGAACTGAATATTTTTCAACCATACTCATAAAGTTTAACTTTTGGGGGGAAAACCTCACATACATTTTAAACTGAATGGACAAAGGATGGAAGACGTTGCCAAGTTAAACCTTTATTCACGTCTGAAAAATAATTTTGAATACAGAAATGTATAAAAATCATTATAATTTTGATTAGTATTTTTAATGATTTTTAATGTTTAAAAAACTACATTTCTAAAACACAGATGTGGCCATTCTGCAAAGAATTTATGGTCTTTTTGTGACCCATTAACATCACTGCACCTGACTGTTCACAGACCCAGAAACCCATTGGCCAAGTCAATGAAGACCAAGAATTAGTCCTCCCCAGGGCCAGGTATTCTGCCCAGTTGAACTGCTGTGAAAACAAAATGAATTATCAAGAATTTTTGTGCTGAGTCTAAGAGGTTTGTGAACGGAAAGGGAAAAGAAAGATATTGAATGGTTAGCATTGAAACCTTGGCAGGTAAATTGCAATTTTCTCTGAAAATCTTGAAATCAAACATGACTATGGTTTCTCTTCAATTGTGGAATAGTTGAAGCTGCCCCAGGAGTCTTCCCCGATGAAGAACAACTTTGTTCATTGACGGATGAGAAAACTAAGATGCACAGGCTTTCAATGACTTGTCTGAGGTCACAAACTTTGTTAAATAACTGGATAATGGAGTAGAGACATTGAATCATTCGATAACAAAAGACAGTTTTACAAAACTATGCAAACATCATAGCTTACTTAACATATTTAAGTAATCACAATGAATGATTAATGGTCTCTGGAAGGCTTTTACAAAATAGGAATGTTCTTCCTGGTGTGTCAACTCTTGAGTGTGATGGTCTTAAATTTATGCCCGTTATTCTCATTACCACACAACAATGCTTAGACTCTGAAAAGGATCTTCTATGAGAAATAGTCATTTGTCCTAGACTATTCAAATCTAAGACATCTACTCATTATTTCTACTCATTATATCATTTATTCATGTATTGAACTAATATTTACTTAGAATTCAAATGTTAGGCACTAGTTTTTTTGTTCGTGTTTTGTTTTTTGTGTTTTGTTTTTTGCCAGGCACTATTCTTATGAAGGACTGCAAGTCTAGTCTAGTATTTTAGAAGCACAGGTATGTGAAAACAAAGAGCTAAAAGGCAATGTCTAAATGAATCATGGAATTAAACTCTGATCTTCTTCTCTATGACTTTAAAGATATTTTTAAAATTGTTGGGGCACCTGGGTGGCTCAGTTGGTTGAGTCTCTGCCTTTGGCTCAGGTCATGATCTCAGGGTCCTGGGATATAGCCCTGCATCAGGCTCTCAGCTTGGCAGGGAGCCTGCTTTCCCCTCTCTCTCTCTCTCTACCTGCCTCTCTGCCTCCTTGTGATCCCTGTCTGTCAAATAAATAAATAAAATCTTAAAAAAAAAGATAACCATATTTTACACATTGACTCACTTGTTCATTTAACACATATTTACTGAACATCTGAGCTGTGACATGTATTGGCTAAATCAAGGGTACAAGAGATGTTGAGTGCTGGAGAAATGGATATAAAGTTTAGCACTTATACTTTGTTTAAAGAGCAAACCCTACTCTTTCTGCCTCATAGACTTCTAATAAGCTAAATACAAGGGTCACAAGATAACTATTCAGAGATTACCTTTCTAAGAGTAAGAAGCAACTTACCTGAAGGATGGAATGCCAGTGTCAGCCATTGGGGTAAGACCAAGGGATGCTTGAAGATAGGTCTCTCCATTGCTGTTGTTTTGCTTTGTCTGTAAAAGGCGTGCTGAGATAGACCTGGAATCACTTATTCATCTTTCATCCTGAATGGTCACCGTGGTACAGATGTAGGATAAAACCACCATCCTGCCCATAACAAACAGAACCCACAAATGTGGGAGAACATAGTTCGCTTTGCTTTACAGCTTCAGTGAATCCCTTCCTGCAGACACCTTCCTCACAAAATTGAGATGTGCCACCATTTAAAATGCCAGACTGTATTCCTTGAGCAAGAGGGCTCATAAAAGTTTATTTTGGCATCACCATATAAGAGTTTTCATATCCTCTGGGCACCGTTGCTTTGTATGTCTACAAAGCCAGAGGGGGAATGAGAACTGATAAAAATTCATGAGGAAATGTTTATAGAAGCTGCAGGATTGGGTGGGAGGTGAGTGGTCCCAACTGAGTGACCACCCGGCCTGTTCAACTTTCTCTGCTCCAGCTCTTCTCTGGGGACGAGGGCATAAATCCTGATCATAAAGCTAACTAAAGAAATATGCCTTTTAGAAGGCCCAGTAGACCCAGTAAGCTAAATGGGGTTGGTTCATATTCTTCCTTGCCCATTACATCTCACATTCATTTCCTCTCCCTACCTTTCATGTCTACATGGCCCAGCTCTTGAAGGCTCACCTCAAATCTCTCTTTGAAGACCCAACCCGCACAGATCTAACCTCACTGTGGGCTCCTGCAAGAGGGACGTGTACCTACTCTGTGGCACCATGAACTCATCTTGTCACTGACATCTTGTCATAACAGTAGATTCGTGCTACTTAAAAGTGGCCTAGAAAATGGAATTTTCCACAGTGACTCTTACTGCAGAGGGCTTAATATATCAGCACTGACTGAATGAAAACAAAGCATTTCTTGATGAGTCAACAATAGAATCCTCAGGTATCACCAATCTCTATTCCCATGTTCATGGAACATGGTGTTGACATGGACATGTGGGAATAGGAATAGAAGCAAACTAAGGTGAAACAATGTGGAAAAAAAATATAGGAGAAAGAGGTGGGGGGAACCATGATTCATTGAAAATTATGTCCATTATTACCATCTAAAGACTTCTGAGGGAAAAAGAAATAATACTTAAATGTAGCAAAGAGAGGTTTGCTTACTTGAGGTGAAATCTCAAGAGACAAGGGAACAAGTAACTGGACAATGGCCCCAGAGTGAGCGCATGTGAAAAGTGCTAAGTGTGAAAAGGTTGGCCCCACACCAGTGTACAGGACTCCCAGTGTCCTCAGTAATGAGGGATGCCTAAAGAAATAGTTCTCTCTAACACCATGCTTTGGACTGCTAACTGAAGTTCATATGGCCCTTCTTTTCCCACCATGGACAATGACAGATGTATTTCTATCCAGTCATCTGATATTCCATTCACTAGAAATTTACAGTATGGGAGAGAAGGATTGAGAACAATACAGGCCATTCAAGTAGATTTCTGCAGGTGTCTTTCCAGGTCCCAGTGTGCACTGTAATTTTTCAGTGAATTTTCTCTCAAATTCAGCCTAGCTTGGCTTTTATTTATTTATTTATTTATAAACATATAATATATTTTTATCCCCAGGGGTACAGGTCTGTGAATTGCCAGGTTTACACACTTCACAGCACTCACCATAGCACATACCCTCCCCAATGTCCATAACCCCACCCCCTCCTCCCAGCAACCCTCAGTTTGTGAGATTAAGAGTCATTTATGGTTTGTCTCCCTCCCAATCCCATCTTGTTTCATTTATTATTCTCCTACCATATGATCTCCCTGATATGAGGAAGTGGAAATGCAACATGGGGGGTTAAGGTGGTAGCTTGGCTTTTTCCAGCATTCTCTGGAATAGGTATGTCTCACAATTACAGCAGGTAAAAAGGAGATAGTGCAGAAATAAGTTAACTGTGGCAATTTAAGGTGCATATTTAACACAGAAAATGGATCTGAAAATAATTTTAAGTGACATTTTCTGTGTCCAGGGACACTGTGCATAAAATTTCACAGATCTCCTTTAATCAATCAGTCATAAACCTTTTATTGGTTCTACTTCACCCCTGCCTTATTATTTCATTTCGAAGTTCTATCTCTCATCTGTCTACTTCTCTCCATTTCCATGGCTACCGTCTCATCATTTAGTCACTGTAAAAGCTTTGAGCTGGTCTGTCTCCTCTTGGCCCCATGTCTATTCTTCGCATAACACGTACAGGGAATTTTTAAAACAGACATCAGCTCATGTCCCTCCTGCTGAGTCATTTAGTGAATTCCCAATGCATTTTCTAGACCATTAAAGTTCCATAGGAGGGGGAGCCAAGGCATCTTCATTGAAAAATTATAAATATTAATATTTTTTAAATGTAGTTGTGGTGGCAGTGAGGATGACTAGTTGAGGAAGGGCAGGCCCAGAGACAGGTTATGGCAACAAGCAATAGAGATCCGAGGACAGCCTGAGCCAGAGGTGACTCCAGTGAGAGACTGTGAATGAGTGGATTGCACTGGGAGTCAGAACTGGTGTAACAAGTGGACAACGGAAGTGAGGCAATGGGAAAATTAGAGTGATTTTTAGGGTTTCGACTTCAAGTGATGCCATGGATTGCAACAGGCAACACAGAAGTGGGTTGGGCTGAGCACAGAGGAAGAAGGAAGAGGGAAAGGAGGGGAGGGAAAGACTGAACGGAATGTGGAACTTATTTATTAACACTCAGGGAGGACTTACTATGCACCAGGCACTCTTCCCAGCACTTAACACATATTAACGCATCTAAAACCCAGAGCAGCCTTCCAAGGCAGCTGCTGTTACTAGCCTGCGTGCCAATGAGTATAATGAGGCACAGAGATGATCCATACCTTGTTTAAGATTTCACAGTTTATAACTGGTAGGTTTGAGACTGGAACCCAGGTGCCTTGGCTCCAAAGTCCATGTCCCAGTTGCTCTGGAACATGCCCCTCTGAGAGGTCTCCTGTGGCACTCAGCGCCCTCACGTGGTTGGGCAGCCAGTGCCACCATCCATCTCCAGAACATTTTTCCAAACTGGAGCTCTGTGGCCATTAAACAGTAACTCGCTGTCCCCGTCCCATGCCTAGTCCCAGGTTGGCACCATTCTACTTTTGGTCTCAACAAATGTGCAGATTTTTCTTTTCAATCAGATACTTTATGAAATTCACAGAGCAAAAGATGCTATCTGCAGGCTTATAGACTTTGGGGTAGGACTGAATCCCTGCCAAGAAATAATGAATTTGCCTAATAGCAATGATATTTTATGGCTTTTTCTTGTTACTCTATTCTTCTCCCCTCTGAAATCTTTACCCATCCTTGGGAACTGTCCTTTGAGCACAGAGAATGGTTAATGACTGTTCCAATATTAGGTTAAAGAGTTGGTAAATAGAGCTTTAATATGATCGATTACTTTGGCTTCTTGATGAAAATCTTCTCTGTGCTAATGTAAGCTCAGAGGTCCTTACTAGGAAAGGCACTGAATTTATAAACTTCTAGAAGCACTGTGAACACTGACTCTTTTTGGCTTAACAAGAGAAACCTCTTTTTTTCCTATGATGATTTCAGTGAATGCAAACCTGTGTTAGTCACTTCAAAGAAAGGCGGGGGGTAGAAGAGAAATTGACATACAAAGTTTGCATATTTAATAAGGAGATATGCTTAGAGACAAAAGAGAACACATAATTTGGAATGAGTCCATCAGGAATTCAAATCATGGGTCTGCCATTAAGTCATACGTGGACTTGGACAAGCAAGTTCATTCTTCTAAGCCTGTTTTCATCATCTGCAAAATGGAACCACATTGGCCAATGGAAGGAATAATTAGGATAGGATATGGAAACGCCTTCATATCTGGTAGGCAGGCCACAAATGCCATTTTCCCTTGGTTTTACTTCTCGTATATCATGCTTCTGCTGCAGATTTTGATCTATTCCTTGAGGTTCGGCATGCCCATAAAATAATAAAGTTATCTTATAATTATTTGAACAAGATTAACTGAATTCAATCCAAAATATCTTTTTGCTTTGCTCTGAAATTTCCTATGAAAGCAACAAATATAATTGTGTGTGTGTGTATATATGTATAAATCCTGTATTAAGAACCCACCATAAGTAAATAATCATTGCCAAATAGTTCGCAGCAATACAGCTGCTCTAAAGACAGCATCTCTGGTATTGAAAGTCGTGGCATCTCAATAGGCAAGAAGAGTTTCAAAGACATCTGCTGGAGGCAGCAGGTCTAGGGGACAGATGTCTGTCGGGTTCTAGAAGCCTTATGTGTTTTACCCAATAAAATGTTACTTCCTTTTTTAAAATTAAATATCCTATTAAAAGTTCTTAACATCATTTTAGGAAATAAATTAAAGGGCATAAGGGATTATACAGATTTAAGTGTCTTCTAATTTCTACTTGGTTTTAATTCCATGTATTATTGAATTCATATTCTTGTGAGCTATTTTAAGCACAGTATAATTTCCAAACAGACAGGAAGCAGTCTGAGGCGCTCACATACCAAAAACATGGCTAAAAACTATCCATTTGCCAAGGATTCTTGTTTTGCTTTATGAACTTGTACAAATGATTTAAATTTCTATGAATGCACACTCATTTACCATGAACAAAACCATTCTTCCTTGAAACAAACAGTGATGATACAGTCAACAAGTTGGGTTTTAGCAAGAATCCATATTAGGTTGAAAAATGATTAAAAGCAAACTATGGGCAAGGTGGCCAAGCCTTGAAGTGAACATTGTAACTTCCCATTGTCTGCTCTAAGGTGAGTGGGAAGCTCCACACTTAATTTCTTTATAATAGAACAGAGGCTCCATAATACCCTTTTCTTGAACAGAGTGATCTTTCCAAGAGTCTGGCACTAGCTCCAAGATAAATCTGCATTTGAAGAAGCTTTTTTTTTTTCTCTTCTTTTTCTTTTTTTTTTTTTTTATTTTTTATTACTATTTTTTTTAAGATTTTATTTATTTATTTGACAGATACAGATCACAAGTAGTCAGAGAGGCAGGCAGAGAGAGGGGAGAAGCAGGCTCCCTGCTGAGCAGAGAGCCCGATGTGGGACTTGATCCCAGGACGCTGGGATCATGACCTGAGCTGACGGCAGAGGCTTTAACCCACTGAGCCACCCAGGCGCCCCATCTTTTCTCTTCTTTTTCAATCCTTGTGTCAGAGTCACCAAGAATATTCCACTTCTTTACTCAATCTGGTTTCTGGAGAAAAAAATATGAATTTTAAATTTTTTTGTTAAAGATTTTTGTGTATGGTGCATAAACAATGAATTCTGAAACACTGAAAAGAAATAAAATAAAATAAAATAAAATAAATCTTTGTGTACATATAAAAAACACAATTCTTCTATTTAATGCCTGCAATGGTTCCTTTCTGTGTGATTTTGAAAAATACAGATTAGCGTCCCTGTACATGTCAATGCCTTGCTGTTTTCTTATCCAGTTTCATCTTAAAATAGTGAATCTACTCTTGGGAGAAGAAGCAATTACACCTTTCTTGTTGAGATCCTCTGTGTTTGATGTTGTTGGGAAGGAAATGCAAACCCCCCTTCTGGGTCCATGGGCCTGCCCCACATGGCCCTGAGATCCTCTGTCAACACAGAACTCCAGCACACTGTTTCATCATTTCATAACAGCTAGGTTTATACATGTTGTGTTTCTTAGACTGCCATCAAATCCCAGCTGACTCCTCTATCTGGGCTGGGAGTAAAGGTTTGATCCTGATTTTACTACTAATGAGCTAATTTACTAATGTGTAAACATGCACATGTCCTAGCCTTGGGAAGCCTCATTTCTGCATTTATAAAAGAAATAAATTAAAGACTAGATTATATTTCATATACAATCCAGCTCTAAAGGTTTATGTTTTTAATTATTTATATGTCTAGTTATTGAGAATGCACTCAGCAACATTAAATAGCATTTAGGTCAGTTGCAGATAGGTTAGGCCTAACTGTACCCACCCCACCCCACTACACACACATTTCCTTCTCTTTGGTTCTAATTCATTCTATGCTGTCACACTGTTCTTTTCTCTGCTTCCAGTAAATTTCCTTCCACCACCCTCAAAGGTTAATTAATTTTTCTTAAAGCAATCTAGCAAGTCCAATTATAACATCCAAATGTAAGCTCAAAAGAATAAGCATGCAAAACAACCAGAGAAATCTGAAAAAGAAGAGTAGCAGAGGATAACAGCCCAAATAAATAATAGGGGCACATTATGAAGACATAATAAAGAAATTTAGTACTGGTGCAGGAATATGGTATATGGGTCAAGCAGACCAAACAAGCCAGAAAATAAACTCAAGAACATAGGAGAACTTGTTACATTGTAACACTGAAGCTTTAAATCAGCAGGTAAATTATAGATCAGCTATCTACTCATTCAGAACAGAAGGAAGCTGGACAATTTATACCTCATAATAAGATAAATTCCAGGTGGCATGAATAGGTAAATATTTTTAAAAATCATAAAAATCTTAGGGGATGTGAATAGATTTGTATAACATTTCACAATATCAAAACACAGATAATTCTAAGCATGGCAAAAATTTAGAAGTTGTAAAGAAAAAGTTAGATAATTTATGTGGGAAAAAAAACCCACTGGGGACACAGTCAAAAAACAATAAACAGAAAAAACAATTGCATCACACATGACAGAGAGCTCATTTTATTAATCTAGATTTCTTACAAATCGATGTGAGAAAAATCTGACCCTAATTACAAATGGACAAAGATTGCTCACAGAAAAAAAAAAAAAAAAAAAAAAAAAAAATATATATATATATATATATATATATATATATATATATATAATATATATATATATGCCTGATAAACAGATGGGGAAGGATACGTAACAATGATGCTCTCAGGCTCCATCAGCCACTCTGTCTACAAGTGGTGCAAGGGTGAAGAACATGGACCTTGGGGCCTCAGGTTTCAATCTCAGCTCTTCAGCTCTTGGCTGTGTGACCTTGGGCAACTAACCAAACCATTCTGGGCCTTAGTTTCCTCACCTGTATTTGGGGAGACTAATAATGGTACCTACTTTCTATTTTTATGAAGTTGAAGTGAATTGATATTTGAATGGCCCTCAGATCATTGCTGGGAACACAGGAAGTCCAACACAAGTGCTCTAACTCTAATCCACCCTATCACTGTGTGGGGCAGTGATAGAGTCAGTGCACCCGGTCCCACCTGGCTGAAGGACTGAAGAGCAGTGTGTGTCCCTAATAGACAAAAAGCAAGCAAGAGAATGATGTAAGGCATGCACTCCTTGGACATCGTTTTTTTTTTTTTTTTTCAAATTTGACTATTTTTTAAAAATTTATTTTCAGCGTAACAGTATTCATTGTTTTTGCAGCACACCTAGTGCTCCAAGCAATCTGTGTCCTCTCCAATACCCATGACTTCTTCATATTTAGTAAGCATTGCCATTTTTCTTGGAAATTGTCCTGGGAAATAAAACGTTTGATGTCCTGACCAATGGAATCCTTTAGAGGTAATTTAATAATCTCAGAATCTCTTCTCCTTCCCATGGTGGAGTGGGAAGTGGGGGAGGGAGTGGGGCAGCGTGGGAGGAGGGGGAGGAGAAGAGGGGATGGAGGGGTCACCCAGGACAGAACATCTCTGGCCCCAAGTTTCCTGGGAAGACCACACAGTTCTGGTGGACTCCTCTGCTCTGTGGCCAGCCCAGGCACCCCCAGTACCTCCCTAGCTGGCCCCCAGTACAATGCTGTAAGAGCCATAGCATTTAGGAACCACTTTTTCACCAAAAGCACCTGGCAGTAAGAATAGAACCTTGAACTGGGCTGGTCGTCCTGAAGCTTTCACAGCTTCAGCCAAAAACTCACTGTCAGAAACAGACACAGAATGGGTCAGCACCTACCAGACTCCATACCTCGTCTGGAATTCATCATTTTCAAGGCAGTCCTAGCGTAAATCGTTCACCGATAAAGAGTTACAGTCCTCCTCAGCCCCAAGTTCACACCCTCTAGAGAAAATTAGAGGCTTAGCAGGGCACATTTATTATTGTTTTTTTCAGGTTCCTAATTTAATGCTGAGGTTATCATTACTTCACCTCCTTAAACACACCGCTGATCACTCAGAAGAAACTTAGTTCAAGTGAAATAGCCCAAATAAATTCATTGCAAAACAATTTTTCCCCTAAATCTTTCATATTCACAAGAAATTTCCAAATACATATTGATGAAAACAACAGTGGTGGGAACTTTGCAAACTTTTTTCTTAATGTTCTCTATTTCCTAACAAACCCACGCCAGTAACCGTTGGTACCTTCCTGTCAGTTTGATTTATTACATAAGTAATGTTCTGCCCAGTGCTTGGTGCCAACACTCCAGAGTCTCCAAGTTACTCTTAACACAGTCCAAAGAGAAAGTTGCTCAGAAGAGCTGTTAAGATACCTAGAGGGACTTGCTATAACACAGCTCAGGGGATGACTAGCCATACTTTTCTCCAAAAAAACCCAAACAAACAAAACAAAACAAAACAAAAACCCAAAAAACAAAAAACAAAACAAAACAAAAACAAAAAACAGTCATCGTGGCTTGGCAGGAAATGCCTGGAAAATGTGAAGCAAGGAAGGAGTGAGGAGACCATGTGAAAGCAAAGAGTGTGTTTGTGAAAAGAAGAGGAAGCATGGCCTTGCCAAGCTGTTTCCAGACCAAATGGACCAGGCACAGAGAAGAAAACTGGCATGTGAAGGCTTTAAATAAATCTGCTGTTTTCGTAACAAGAAACTCTCCCAAGCCATTGACTATCTTTAGCTATAGATGACTTGCAGTCTTATGTGCACATCTGTATAATAATTTAGGTTTACGGTTTATATTCACACATTCAAGGCAACCTTCTATATTTGCTGCAAAAAAGAACTGAACTGAGCTTGCCTTTAAATATAGGGGAAAGAAATTATGAGAATATAAATAACAATAAAGAGCCTATGACAGTGTGTATATTTACAGCCAACCACTTTATTTTGAAAGGGGCAGGAAAAGGCACATAGGGAAATTTAGAAATATCAATAGATCTCTTTCCTGGAATGACCTTTTTGAATTGTACAAATCTATTTTTATGCGCCTTCTGGATGTGTTATGTAATTTCAAGGCTTTCATAACACTTTAGACCACAGAAAATCTTTCTATGGTCTAGGGTGTCAGCAAAGTAGAATTCACCCGCCTCTGGAGGGCTCAATCTTCCCATACCCCATTCAGTTTTCCTTCTCCTTGCAGATTTCCTCAGGCTCCCTGCGGCTACAGAGTCAAGTTCAGAAGCTCTGGAGACCTCACCCATTCCTTCATTTGCTCAGCTTAGCTCCAAGGTCTTGTCTCCACCTCCAATCTATGCCAGGCATCCAGTTCCGCCATGCACAGTATTCCGCATTATGATTACGGCCGGTGTGCACACTGTCCTTCCCTGTTCCCTCCCCCTCAGTGAGCAAATGATCATCTTTCTTGGCTTTCCCAGTGAGGGGTCAGCCTGCCCTCTTTCTTGCTCCTTTGGACCTCTGTTCATAGCTCTCTGCAGTCCCCTAATGTAATTACCCATTTATTCCTCTGCCACTGTTACTAGACCTACGAGACCTCTGTGCATGGGCTGTGTCTTCTTTTGGCTATAATCCAAAATACCACAAGGACCACGATGAGCTTGATTTGCTTGATTCGTAGCCATAATCTAAATGGGAGGGTTTCATAGCATGATAACATCAGCTCAGTTCCATGAAAATGTCCTTGGTTTGAGAACTTCATTTAGTTCTCTGAGTGTGATCAGACTGTAGCAGGTTTTGAATTTGCACTGCCAGAATGGTTTTCTTGAAATTTTGAAATCTGGGGTGCCTGGGTGGCTCAGTCTGTTAAGTGTTTGCCTTCAGCTCAACTCATGATCTTTGGGTCCTGGGATCAAGCCCCGCATCAGGCTCCCTGCTCAGAGGGAACCTGCTTCTCCCTCTCCTACTCCCCCTGCTTGTGTCCCCCCCACTTCTCTCTCTGTCAATTAAATAAATAAAATATATATATTTTTAAATTATGAAATATGTGTCAATTACTTACTTAAAATCTTCCCTCATCTTACATCACCTTCCTGAAAACCCACAACTCTTCCTTGTAGAGGAGGAAACTGCACCTCAGGGCAGGTGAATGGGCTGTCCCAAAGCATCTAGAGAAAAGCAGGGACCAGAGCTGTGTGCTCTGTTGTATCTAACTACAAAACCACACCCCTCACCAGTGTTCTCAGGGACTAAAGAAAATTCCTTGATTTGGTGTGTAAAGAACTTTTTGACTGGCCCCTATTTCTTTCTCCAACCCAAGTTGTAGCACCAGCCTCTTGAACACTAGGTCAGTTTTCATCCTGAGCCATTTTTCACCCTCCTGTATCTCAGGCCTCTCTTCTGCTCTGAGCCTGAGCACACATTTCCTCTGGGCTGGAACAAACTATGCCCCTGCTGCAAGCTCCCATGCCCCTTTTCCCAGCAAGTGCCACCATTCTTTGCTTCTTTGCTTGAGGGCAATGAGTCCCTGGAGACCCCAGGACTTAGCGCTGTATGCAACAAAACTATTAGTTGAATTGTATTTGTAGTTGGTGTCTTTAATGAGTAAAGGTTAGTGAACCTCCCCACTTTCTTCCTAATTAGGAAGTAATTTAAGTTTTGAGAACAGGAATTTCCTGACACGATGATGACAAATTAAAGGACAAATCAAGAAAATGCATCTTAACAAGGAGATAGTGGAAATCCACAACCCAGGAAAAAACCTATCAGATTATTATACCCATTAACATTAAAGATTTTCAGTATCAGAAAAGCATGATCATAAAAAAGTGATGAATTTAGCTCATCAGACTGCATTATGCATTAAAGCATTGGAAACATGTCTTTAACTTTGAAATAAGAGAATTAAATAGGTTTTACCTGCAAAACAGAAAAATAGCCTCACTTCATTTAATCCATGCCAAAAAAGAAGAAAAGAAGAAGAAGAAGAAGAAGAAGAAGAAGAAGAAGAAGAAGAAGAAGCAACCAATCATTACCTAGATATTAAGCAGTAACAACAAACACCACAAATACCAGAAATACTAAATAAGATGTTTGGATGGTGTATTTCTTTACTTACTTATTTTATTGAATCAATCTTTAAAGTACACATTTACTCATGCCAAAAGACACAAAGACTTGCCACTAACAGGTCATTCTTATGGTGGCCTTAAAGTACCATAAGATTTCTTGTGTGTGTTGGTCTATATATCTCTCCGAGTGTATAATTTTCTCTAAGGTATTGATCTAAATAGTGAGAAGAATCTTGCTTGTTAGTAAGTGTACTTACTTCTTTTGAACTTCAGATGGTGTTAAATTTTAGGTCACTTTCATTGGATGACCTGAAGTCCTCAGTCAACCTCTCCCTACTCACTCTCACTCTCAGATTACTTAATGCCCATCCCTCAAATAAAGACAAAAAACTCCCCCGCATGGTGCTTGAAGCAGCACCTTTATTTTTCTTGGAATAAGGGTGAGCCTTCTTTTATCCCACACATAATGTGAATGACCTCTCTCTTTCCATTACAAGGCAAAGGATTTGTATCCGAAGTGAAATACTGCCCTGTGAATACACTGCCAGAAAATGCATGGGAAGGAAAAATTCTTCAGTGTTATCACTGAAAATTGCTTTTCACTTAGACCTGTTTAGTTGGCTCCTTGAACCAACATGTGATCATGGGAGATGAAACTGACATAATTCATACTAGTAAAATTATTTTTTAAAGTTACATATTTACCAAAAATCTTAATCATGGCTTTATCTTCTCATTGTAATTCCTTTTAATAAAATTTGTAGCTTGCTTTCTGTTGGCTTGGAAATGAGAAAATAAATGTGGTTCCAGAGAATATAGCTGATTTCTTATGGTAGTCCTAGAAGGAATTTTTAATGATTTTATTTACCTATCTATCTATCTATCTATCTATTTATTTATTCATTCATTCAGGCACCCAGCTAGCTCAGTTGGTAGAGCATGAGACTCTTATCTATTTATTTATTTATTTATTTATTTGAGAGAGAGAGAGAGAGAGAGAGAGAGAGCATGAGCAGGGCTGGGAGGGGAGAGAGAGAGAGAGAGAAAGAGAAGCAGGCTCTCCGCTGAACAGGGAATAGGACAAGAAGCACAATGCAGAGCTTAACACCTGGGGCTCGATCCCAAGACCCCCCAGGTCCCCAGGATCAGGACCTCAGCCAAAGGCAGATACATAACCAACTGAACCACCCAGATGTCCCCTAGAAGGATTTTTAAACACTGTTTTATCTAGAAGTAAAACTAGAACTAAGCCTTAATATTATATTTATAAAATATTTTATAGTTGTGTGCTCTATTTATAAAATATTTTATAGCATTATTCACTGTTTGTTTGTTGTTATTTTATTTTTTCATATACAACCCTGTGAATAGGACTGGTTAAAATAATTAATATTGCCATTTAGCAGATAAGTAGATAAGCTTGAAAAGGCTGATTCACTAGCCCCAACCAGCAAGTGGCAGGCAGAAATGGGAAGGTAAATCTGTATGTTCTGCATCTTAGTCCCTAAACCTTTGCTTGAGCTCATAGGTAGGTTGTGAGCTACTTTACATCATGAAACTTCAAGCCACTTGGAAGATCTCTAAGGTTTTCTTGAGTCACCTGACAAGGAGAAAAAACAAAGCAAAACAAAATCCTTTTCCTCTATCCTAAAGTGGTTCAGTGGCTGTGGCCCTGACTTGAACTGTAGAAAAACACATTCACAGGAGAAATTTTCTTCAGATGCATACTGGGGGGGAAGGGGCATCTCACAGAACTAAAATAAAAACCCCAAAGATGTAGTGAGACTGGTAGATTTATATACCATTTTAACAAAGGGCAATAAATTTCTGGAGAAATAACAAGGCAAAGGGTTTTGAGCTTTAAGGGGCAGTGACATATGGGAAGGTAAATATATGGGGAAACTAATGGAAGATAAGTGTTATTAGTAATGTTTGTCATGTGGAGTCCTCTTAGTGCCTCTCTGGGCAGGTGGGAGTCATCCTCAGTGATTAAAACTCATTCCTATCTTCTTGGTAGGGGAGAGGGGTGGGGATGCCATCACAAAGGAGAATTTATGCATTGTTTTTAAACAAAAAGCGGGAGGATGAAGAGCTTTTTCTGTAGTCTGCTGTTTCTCAGTTATCTTCAGTTAGAAACAATCTTCAATCTTCATGCCAAAGTGGCCTAGTGTGGGATAGCATCTGATCTCCATCACACTCAAATGTCAGAGCACACAATTCTCTAAAATAAGGAATCTTCTGTTGCTTGTCCTAAACTGTAGCATTCAAAATATGGTACCAATAAGGCCCTTGACTCCTGGGAATGGTAACCTTGGAAGGGAGGATAAAGAACAAAGAAGTAAAGAAAAGAGGACAAGGCAGCATGCAGGATGAGCTCCATGAGCGTTAGTGTCACTGCAGTGGGCTCTGGTCCGACCAAATCATCATTGTCCCTCTATCCCTAGGTTCCAAGAATGACAAATATTTACAGGAATCGACAAAGTGTGTCCTCATATGAATGTGTCATGGCCAGTTGATTGAACTGGGGGGCAATTTTGCCAACATGACTACATCTATTGCCAATGAAAATGGTATAAATATTCACAAGAGGGGCGCCTGGGTGGCTCAGTGGGTTAAAGCCTCTGCCTTTGGCTCAGGTCATGATCCCAGGGTCCTGGGATCGAGCCCCACGTCAGGCCCTCTGCTCCGCAGGGAGCCTGCTTCCTCTTCTCTCTCTGCCTGCCTCTCTGCCTACTTGTGATCTCTGTCTGTCAAATAAATAAATAAAATCTTTAAAAAAAATTTCACAAGAAAAGTCACATGTGTTTAATACGATTTAAACAAATTGCGGCAGAGAATTGAATCAGTTATGCAGGGGGTTGAAATGAAACCATTCTGACCCATTTCTACTCCCACTGCCCTCATCAAACAGTGATGACCATTACTTTCCCCAGCCCTACGTCCCCCACCAGAAAAGCAATCAAAGTACTTCTGACACCATTACCCTTCATGTAAAGTCATTTGAAAGTCTGAATCACATGGCAGATATAACTTCTAATAACCTCTAATCCTACATTTAGATTTTGCTTTTTTTTTTAATTTTTTATTTTTTATAAACATATATTTTTATACCCAGGGGTACAGGTCTGTGAATCACCAGGTTTACACACTTCACAGCACTCACCAAAGCACATACCCTCCCCAATGTCCATAACCCCACCCCCCTTCTCCCAAACCCCCTCCCCCCAGCAACCCTCAGTTTGTTTTGTCAGATTAAGAGTCACTTATGGTTTGTCTCCCTCCCAATTCCATCTTGTTTCATTGATTTTTCTCCTACCCACTTAAGCCCCCATGTTGCATCACCACTTCCTCATATCAGGGAGATCATATGATAGTTGTCTTTCTCTGCTTGACTTATTTCGCTAAGCATGATACGCTCTAGTTCCATCCATGTTGTCGCAAATGGCAAGATTTCATTTCTTTTGATGGCTGCATAGTATTCCATTGTGTATATATACCACATCTTCTTGATCCATTCATCTGTTGATGGACAGTTTCTCAGGATTTTAGAGTTAATTATATTGAGTTATAATAAAAAACACAATGTAAAAAGTAAACCCAACAAATACTCATGGCAGCATTACTTCACGGAATGTATTTGCTTTCCTACCTTACTGTCCCAACATGGCTGACTCTGAGAGAGAGCTCTCTTTGGGGCAAAAAAGAATAAAACCTTTCCATATTTACTTGTTCAGGGCTCATATTACCATACATACACTGCCAGGTGATGTCTATGAAACAGGAATAAAAGAACATTCAACGTTTTTACTGCCTCAAGTTCCATTTCCCTTTGCAGGCTGCTATTTTGACACTTTCAAGGGCTTCCTTCTATCTTCCTACATGCCTGAAGCTCTAGTCCATGGGTTCATGCCAGCTTCTCATGCCTAAACACAAATATGCCCTAAACATGCCATGTTCGTCTTCCGGTCCTTGCTTCCATCATGCTAGTTTATTGAGCACCAGAAACATTCAGTAGGTAATACCTCTCAAGATTCTTAGGCTCAAGGACGTAGGGCATCATTTATTTATCCTGGGGCCTTGGGTGGGGAGTTGAAGGTGGGCAGAACATCAAGCAGATCCCGTTGTAGTTTGAGGCACTTTAGTAGATATCCTTAGGCAATAATTAGAAGGCTGATACCAGGTTAGTAGCACCTATTGAAAATTCCAACAATTAGAAATATATACTATCATTGTGCTACAACCTAGCACAATTCTGGGCACACAGAAAGTGCTCAAAATATGTAACAAGGACACAGGATTCAAAGACTAACAGCTTTCTACTTCACACACCAGTCAAGATCAAGAAACAAATTCACTAGATGGCTTCCAAATCCTCTTTTCACTTAGTGCCATATGGCCAAGTCAGTAGGGAAAGACAAAAAGTCAAACTAATAAACTGAAGAATTCAGGCCACAAAACCTGCCACTATGAACTTTCTGGGCTTTTGTGTACAACTTTCAACTTTACATCGTGGATATATATATATATATATATCCAGCACAATTGGAAACACTGGGTATCACTGGGTATCTTCATATATATACATGTATATGAAGATACCCAGTGTTTCCAACCTGTGTTTTTTAAGATATGCAACATACACATTAATGTCTGAATAACAATTCAGATTATATTATATATATATATTATATTATATATTATGCAGAAATACATTTATTTAAAATAACAAAATAGGGTAATGATTACCCTTACCTGACTTTTCTTATTTACTCTACAAGCAACTATTATCTGTTCAGAATCTTTTAGGAACTTTTTGGGAAAAGTAAAAACCTAAACTAAACAAGATTCAAGAGAAACAGATTTGCCTTCCTCTGTATGCTCACTGAGCCCCTTCCACTGAGCAGAAAACCCCATCAGAAAGCAGAGTCTCCTCTGCCGCGATTAACTGGGAAGGACTCAGTCTCCCTGGGGGCAGTGGGAGGTACTTTCATAAAGCCAAGTGGAGAAGCAAGGTCTTCATCAAGTTATTAATGTTGAAGCTACTTCTGCTTGAAAGCTAGAAAACTGACTTTCAGTGTGTTGTTGAATATGTGACTAATTCTCTCAATAAGCAAGACTTAGGCATACCACAAAAGGGTTTCTGCTCTTGCCTGCTCAATTAATTAGTCTGCTAGGGCAGCCATGATAAAATACAGAATGGGGGGCTTAAAGAACAGAAATGTATTTCCTCACAGTTCCGGAGGCTGGAAACACAAGATCAAGGGGTTGGCAGGTTTGACTTTTCCTGAGGCCTCTCTCCCTGACTTGTAGATGGCCATTCCCTCCCCATGTCCTCACACGGTCTTTCTTCTGGGCATGTGCCCCGGCGTGTCTTCTTCTAAGGAGAAGTCACATCAGATTGGAGCTCCATCCTAAATACCTCATTTTACCTTAACTACTTGCCTGAAGACCTTATTTCCAGATATAGTTGCATTGTGTGTTAGGGCTTCAACGGATGAATTCGGCAGGGGATACAATACAATCCATAATACCTATCCTAGGACAGAGCTGAATGGACCTGTAGTAAGTGCCACTGTTTCCTATTTAGCATGTAAATATGTTGATTACACCTTTGAATCTCTACCTTTTTGTGTTTGGAGACTGTGGGCAAGGGCAATATTATTGATACCCAGTACTTAGGGAATATTTTGTATTTTAGAAGGCACTTTTACACATATTGGGTAGATTTGGCAATTAGCATTATTGTACACAATAAATACAGAAACAGATTCAGTGAGATTAAAATGCTTAGTCCAATTCTTATTACTTACCCTACTGCCCCTTCCATATCTGAGAAATTTCTGCTTACTCTGATGACTTCCCATAGTATGATCTAGAACAGCACCAGACCTTTTTTTCTTTTTCATCATCTAACTCAGCAAGTTGGAAACACCTTACAAGCTGCTCCAATGTAGGTGTGACATTGATCTTGCAGTGTTGAGTGAAGAATGAGACCTGAAAAGAGAGGTTGGCTTTCAATGAGTCACTTAGGATCCTGAACTCAGGTGTGGGAACTGAGAGAATGAAACCCAGATAGGAAAGGAAAAAGCAAAGCAACATGTCATGGATCCACATTTATAATCATCACAACCCAAGGAGCCATAGGACCACAGCATGCCAAGAGGGTCTAAGATGATATTAGCCAAGAAATAAAAAATCTAAGAGTACTTCATCTTTGGCATGAAAAAACACACAGAGAGAACAATATGATCCTGAGAAAGTTGTCTATCTTCTTGAGCCTCAGCCCCCATGAAAGTGGTTTTTCAGATTTGCAAAAGTCCCAGTATCAGCTTGAGAACCAAGCCATGCACAGGTGCACACAGAGTTTTGACTGCCACCAGCCATTCTTTCTCCTTTCCATTCCCTAGATAAGTGTTCCAGATGTGTGTGAGGAAAATAAATCAATTTGAATTAATTTCTGTGTCCTTCCAACCAATACCATTGTAAATATTTGTCTATTTTCTTATGAGTCCGAAAAATTTCCACTGTACTACAGTTAGCACATAGCTGGCTGGTCTACTGGCACAAATACACAGAAGATAATGTTCTCACTTCATTTATGAACACAGAAATGAAGGAATGGAAATGTTAAGCAATTTAAGGGGGGGCACTGTACACCAAGGTCAACAGCGTGGGCCCTAGAATGAAACTATCTGGGTTCTACCGCCTGCTAGCTATGCATCAGAGCTATCTCTGTAATGTGTTCTTGTTTCCTTGCCTTTAAAATAGGGATAATAAGGGCACCTGGGTGGCTCAGTTGGTTAAGGCTCTGCCTTCAGCCCAGGTCATGATCCCAGGATCCTGGGTTGGAGTCCTTCATTGGGCTCCTAGCACTGGGGAGTCTGCTTCTCCCTCTCTCTCCCTCTGCTCACTCTCTACAATAAATAAAATAATAAAATAATAAAATTAAAATAAAATAAAATAGATAATGGTGTCAGCAGTTAAAAGAGTTGTTACCAGGATTAAAGAAGAAGATATATGGATAGTGCCTGGCACATATTGTGCTTGCTCTCAAATAGCTTAGAGAAAGCAGAGCTGCTATCAGACCCTGTTCTGAGTTTCCTGAGATGAGCCCCATATTGTAACATTGCTTGTCTACAGAGGGGTTGCAAATAACTAGGGAATTTGGTCCTTAACTGTGACCACCCCAGGAAAGTTCTTCTTTTCCATTGAATGATAGAGCAGAGCATGGAGTGAGGAAGTGGTCATATTTCCCAGGAAAGTCATGGTTATGGATCAGCTCTGTCCCAGGTCTCCGTGTTCCACCCACATGGCAAAAATCTCTGTCCTGCTTATATGCTTCCTGCCAGATCAACACTCCTCCTCCAGAGCTGCCTCTAAAAGGCACCACATTGCCCGCCCAATTACCCTCATTAGATATGTCTCCTATTTAGATGTTCATGTCTTCAAAAGTTTTTTCTCAGTCTCCCTTCCAAAGGTAAAAAAACTTTTGAACAGTTATAATGAGACTTTTTCATGAGACGCTCAAAGGTCAGCGTCATACCTCAGAGCTTTGCCATGAACAAAACCTACTTAATAATTTATCATCACTCACATTCCCCTTCTTATTTTTCTTTCCTTAGCTTTTACCATATGCTAATTCTGGTCCCAGTGCTTGAACTTGCAGTGCCCATGTTTTTCTAAATCTTGACTCACTGACCCTGCTTCAAAGAGAATTTTATTTGCCCCTGAAT
Source organism: Mustela nivalis (assembly GCF_964662115.1). Taxonomy (NCBI): domain Eukaryota; kingdom Metazoa; phylum Chordata; class Mammalia; order Carnivora; family Mustelidae; genus Mustela; species Mustela nivalis. Next base: position 81,116,387 of record NC_139021.1, read on the forward strand.
GCTTGTGCACTTGAATTATTGAACATTAATTATATTATTTTACTTGAAATGTGCAGCTTGTCTTTGGGTGTGTATGTGTGCACGTCTGTGTAGAATCAGTCTTCCCAGCTAGAACATGCATTTCTCAAGAGCAGAAACACTGGCTAGTTTCATGTGTAATCCTTAATAAACTGTTCATGGTATAAAACCTGAAAGTATAGTCTGAATGACAGTTCAAACTGTCATATATATTCAATATATAATGAATATATTATAATATATTATATCATATATTATAATATAATGAATATATTATTTTAAGAACTACCCTTTTTAAAAAATAGCAGAGTATGGCAAGCAGAACACACTAAAAGGTAAAGATGTTCAAGCAACATAGTTCACATGTTTTGGTAATTTTAGCATTTAGATACAATCCGTGTTATTTATTAAAAACAACAACTTTCTCTGAGCCTTGAAAAATGGTTCCAGAAAAATTGTCCTTGTCAGGTAGAGGTCTGTCTGAGGCATTCCAAGTGAAATGTGTAGTGTTTTCTCTAAAATATGCCAGCGAAAAAGGAAACAAACAAACAAAAATTAAGGGAGGACCATTGAAGCTGGATGTTGGGTACATGGCTTTACCTTTATATATGTTTGAGAAAACATATATAGTCTTTCTAAAGGAAGAAGAAAGAAAATCTGAGACAATAGTGAGGAGTGCTAGTTAACCACTTAGGACCAGATGAAAATGGAGATGGGTGAAACAAATGTTTATTAACATTCCCAAGGCAGGGGCCCCCAAACAGGCTGGCTCAACAAAGTATTTGCAGCCATACTAAGGCTATTATGTTCTTGCTGTGGATTCTTTGGAGAATTGGTTTATCGCCAATGGCTTCGATGGCCCAGAAGATGATACCAAGCAGATACCAAGTCATGAGTGACTCTGAATTGAAAGTCAAAAGAGTCAGATCCTGAGTGGGGAAAAAGCAATTTATTTTGCTTATTTTTTATTTCCATTTATGTACATTTCTTAGATTACAGAAATCTAAGAAATCTCTGTTAGCATAAAACACACATTCTATTTGACTAAAAATAATGGGAATAAATAAAGTGGTGACATCTCAAATATTTGTTGACTGCTATTGTGTACCAGACACTCTTTTAGAATGTTGGGACATGTCAAGGAAAGATTCTTCCCTATGAAATGTCAGCTTTCCGTGGGTTGGAGGCAGATTTTTAAAATAACAATTATATGGTGTGTAAGATGTGTACTAGAGGCATGGTGACAAATTAGGTAAGGGGAATTAGGAGTGCAGGATGACTGAGAGGGAACCTTCCATCTTAAACATGGTGGTCAGAGCAGGCTGGGGGCTGGGCTGGGGTATCTCTGGTGGTGGCAGGTCAGGAGTGAGCCGAGTGCCACCTGGTGGTATGCGGGAGAGTCTCCAAGGGCCCTGAGAAGGTAGCCTCTGACTTGTGATGGTCAACATGGAGGGAAGTGTAGCTACAGCCTCGGTCAGTGTGGAGGACACTGCAGGAGGGAAGAATTTTCTTAATTTCGCTAGATAAGCAGGCCCTTAAGTTAACAAAAACATATTTAAAAAATACACTTAGTTAATTATAAAAAGTATAGAATGTTGGCACAACAGAGAGATGTTTCAAGATTAGAAAATGTTAACTTTAAAAACAGGTGATAGTCTTCTGTGTCTATCCATCTACCCAAGTATCTAAGTATATGTATCTCATAGTGGTTAAGGACAATTTTAGGGGTTTCATCGTGGTAAAAATGAAAGCAAGGACAAGGATTTTAAATAAATAATGTTTATGAAAAATACTACTTACACAAGTATTTTTAATTAACTGTACTGTGTTTAAATTTTAAGTGGACACTTTCCATTTTTCTTTTTTAGCTTATTTTGAAGTATCATTTTATCATCTTTCATTTACTATTATTTTGTCACTTTATATTTATTTTGTGTATGACATAGCACAAATAATTCAAATTTAATTCTTGTCTCATCCCCAGTATGAAATGTCTACATCTTACATCCTTAAGAGAGGGTCAAATATATAGACAAATTGGGAAAACAGTCTTTGAATGTATTTTAAGAAATATTATTTCAACCCATTAAAGTTGTGAATAGAACATCAGTTTTTTGGTTTTTGCAGTGTTTTGGATCCTGGTTTCATTAAGCTCATGGTGATTTAATTATTGTAGTAATTACACATGTAAAAAGGGGCAGTTCCTTTCATCTTTGTGTGTTTTCTTTTAAACCTCTTTTCTTCATCTGCTAATTAGGATAACAATACCTGCATGACAAAACTTCACAGAACCCAGTGAATATTTATAAATACTGCACAGTTAGCAATTCTTTAAACAGCTATAGAAATGCAAGACAAATGCTGTGTATCATTAGCAATAGTCAATCCATTTTGTTCCATATTTGAATGCTATTTAAAAATTTCCCCAATCTCCTTAGCAAATTGCTGGCATGTTTCTGCTCATATATTTGTTTTGTTTGAGTTTTTCCTTGAAGACTGAAATTGTCATTAACTGGGCACTGCCCCATTGGCATGAGCGCCCAGCCAGGAACCAGGTTCTAAATGATGATTGAGCCGCCTTTTACTGCCTCAAACATAGATGGTCTGCTGCAAACACTGGTAGGTACTGCTATCACATGTCATCTCTGGGCCAGACAATCTAGCCTCCAGAGGACTGTCAGAGGGAGGACATACCTTGTGCCCATGAGTGTTTCTGAGATTTGCATTAAATTTGTCCAGCTCTGTCTGTAAAACACCCAAGAAATGCTTTCACACTATTGGTTGGTCTCCTGAATTCTATATGGTTTTCAAATAACTGATTTGACACAAATTTTCTACCTGAAAAATGATGTGAAAATGTGTCCCACAGTTGCAATTAAATTCTGAATGACAAAAAAAAAAAAAAAAAAAAGAAAGAAAGAAAAAGAAAAAGAAGAAGAAGAAGAAGAAGAAAAAAAATCTGAATGACAAGGTTATCCTTTGGACTTCGGCATAATTCCCTGCTTGAGATGATCAAACGAGGACCCCATGTTTGCACTACACAGCACTGGTTCTATCTTTACTTATCATATCCATACTATGAGGCATGTCACAAAAGACAAGACAAGGTCCAGAGTGACATCAGAATTTAGATCTCATAACAAAAGCTGGAGAAAGTGGTCAAATCTTTAATGTATTTCATAACATAGCCTGGAAATAATGATAACTCTGTAAATCATACTGCTTGGCAAGAAGTAGTGATAAGCAGCAAATTCTTGGTGCAGCAGAGCCCGAAATCTTTCAGGTGAAGGAAGGAAGGCAGCAATATTTTCAATATCATTGATTAGAGGTTTCAGAGGATGACCCTGGGGTGCCTGGGTGGTCCAGTTGGTTAAGCATCTGGCTTCAGCTCAGGTCATGATATTGGGGTCCTGGGGACTAAGCCCCAATCAGACCCCAACTCAGTGGGAAGTCTGCTTCTCCCTCTCCTTTGACCCTCTCCCTGCTTGCTCATGCTCTCTCTCTCTTAAACAAACAGATAGATAGATAGACAGATAGTTAAATAAATAAATAAATCTTTTTTAAAAAGAAAAAAGAACAACCCTCTTCTTTCCATTTGTTCCAAAAATTCACCACTTGATGGTTAGGACCACCCCACAGATGATAGTTATGCCAAAATCTCAGTCCTATTAGAAAAGAATGCTCAGTTCCTAAGTTCCAAAACCCTCCAAATGCTGTCATTAACCACAGGAAGCCACATGTAATCCCTCACACATAAGATACCTCACAGGCAGATACGTTATTAACACCCACCGATAGTTGTTTCACATATTCTGGACATAATTTTTTAACTTTACTGAGATACAAAAAACTGTTACATAATTAGTGTATTTAACTTGGAGATGAGTGTGGAGATTAGCATACATCCATGAACGCATTACCACAATGTATGCCATTATCATAGCCATTACCTCCAAAAGTTTCCTACTTTCCAATTTATTTTCATTATTACTTCTTTTTGTCATAAAAACACTTTATATAAGATACACCCTCTCAGTAAATTTTTAAGTATACAATATAATATTGTTAATTATAGGCTGTGTGCTGTGCAGTAGCTCTATAGGACTTATTCATCTTGTATAACTGAAGCTTTGTACTCTTTGATGAACATTTCCTCACTGTCCCTCCCCTGGCCCTGGCAACCATCATTTCATTCTATGCTTTTATAAGCCTAACTATTTTAGATTCCTCATATAAGTGATTTCATATAATGTTAGTCCTTCTGTGTCTGGCTTATGTCACTTGGCATTTTGTCCTCCAGGTTTCAGTCATTATTAATCACTTTAATCTGTCCCAGACAAAGAACAAGAAATTTTCTCCAACCTCCCTTTGTATTCACCTTTCCTCTCTACCAGTGTACAAATGCCTGGTCTCACTGGGACTTGTCTCTCTGGCAACCACTAATCTCATGTGAGCCCAACATGCCTGCCTTCCCAGCACCTGACAAATCATACCTTACTATAATGGGAAAAGTATTTTGAGATATTTCATTCCCAATAATCCATGGTTGCTGATTTTCCCACCATTGGCTAGATAGGAGAGGAAAGGGTAGTCTAGAGAAAGAGTTTGGGCTTAGCTTTTGGTTTATACACATACGTATGTTTATGTATTTCCTTGCTATGTTTATATATAAGCCAGGATCTTCTAAATTCCCTAAATTCCAGGGATACACACACACACACACACACACACACACACACACACACAGGATTTTCTTTTGCCAAGCACTGCTTAGAATTCCAAACATAGTTTTATCAGGAGTCAGAAGTATGATTTAAACATCAGAGTATAATATAATTGTCATTTCAACTAGTCAGGGGCAGTGGCATGAAATTGTCACCAACGTTGTAAGGCATAGTTACGAGGTAAATTAAGTCCCTTCCGAATTCCTATGTTGAAGTCCTAACCCCCATTACCTCAGACTGTGACTACTTCCAGATATAAGGCCTTCACAGAGGTAATCAAGTTAAAATGAGGTCACTGAGTAGGTTCTAAAACAATGAGACTCATGTCTTCATAAAAGACATAAAAGGGTAACTCATAAAAAAGGTAACTTTGGACATTGGTCTGAATGTGGGGAGAAAGTGATATGTATAGAAAGACAGTCTAAAAGCCAGAGACAGAGGTTTAGAACAGATCCTTCCCTCAGAAGAATCAACACTTCCAGCCACGTAATTTTGGACTTCTAGTCCCCAGGACTATGTGACCACAGCTTTCTGTTGTTTCAGCCATCCAGTTTATAGTGTTTTGTTTCAACAGACCCAACAAACTAGTACAGACATGTAGATTTATTCAATAAACCTGAATTAAAGAGTCTACTATGGAGCACATCCAAGGTGGGCTTTGGCTCCTGCCCTCACAGCACTTAAAACTTAGTAGAGAAGATACCAAGCAAACCATTCAACCTAACTGAATTTGCATGCATATATATGATTTCCTTTATATACCATCAACCCGCCGGGACACATGGCAGCTGTGAAGGACATGAAGGGATTTGGTTTTTTTCTTTTTAAAACATCAGTTTTCTTGGGGTACCTCAGTTGGTTAAGCTCCTGGCTCTTGATTTCCGTTCAGTTCATAGTCTCAGGTTCTGAGAGACAGAGCCCTGTCTCGGGCACTGCACTGGGCATGCAGCCTACTTAAGATTATCTCCCCACCATCCTCCCCACCCAGCTTGTATTCTCTCTCTCAAAAAATAAAATCAATTAATTAATTAAAAAAAAAACTTATATTTGGAGCTGTTTTCTGCCCTGCTAGATGTGGAACACCATGACCATGTGGGGTCTCCTCAGAGCTTTCGTGTCAGAGGAGGCCCTTGAAGCTGAGATTTGAAGGATGGGAAGAGAGGTCTAGGTGGAGACACTGGAAAGAATGTCCTGGGGAAAAGAAAGAGTTTTTAACCAGCTTTTCCTGCTTTGCCCGAGAAGACCAACCCAAGTTCATATGTCCAGGAGGGTGTCCGGGCTGAGGTGCAGGGCCTGGTCTCTCAGGCCTCACAGTACACTATGTGCCAAGTTTACTGTGATGTCTTCAGGAGGGAGATCCAAATGGTCAGACCTAGCACATGGCCAATGTATGATCCTGAGGCAGTGCATGGTGAACACAGCCCCAGGGGTAGGCAGCCATAGATTGACCATTTACTGAGTGCAAAGTACATGCACAACACAGCTGAATGCCATGAAGGAGACGAGGAGGAACAAGAGATTTTCTCCATTCTCACTCAAAACTCACTAGCCTCCACCTCAGACGAGGATATTTACTCGTCATTCACTTGATAGTGGTTTAGTTGCCCACACTCCTAATGTCATTTTGTTCAGTTCAAATGACTTCAGGGCTTCATGGTATATGCAGCATTTAGGGTCACCTGGTGTCTCTTCTAGAATCAGCTTGGGTAATGAAATGCTCAGGGAAGAAATTTCATCATCACGGAAGGCAGCCAGCCTGGGCCAATCCCATTAAATCACACTTTTCATTCACAACTGTAGTAGCCAGGTACACCTCTCCCTGTGGCCCCTTATTTTAAGTAGAGCTGAACGACACTCATGATTTCAGATTTGGAACTTATGGAGACTATCAGAATCATGGATAAAAACATCTAATTCCACAATCAAAGATGCTATCTCGCTATTTAATTAGATACCACTTAAACTGGTGCTAAAGCACTAGCAAGAATGAGTTGGAGATATATTAAATGTTTTACAAAATAATTCATCTCTCTAGGATACATACACCAAAGATGACATTACAAATAATCCAAAAATAAGCCTTGCAGAGAAAACATTTCTCAAACTTCATTTAAATTAACATTTGTTTATAGTCAGGAGAGAGCTTTCTACATTTCCCCAGCTCAGAGTGAGCCCTGAAGACTTTTGATATGTCCCTGAGTGATTTAATTAAAAGATAAGTGGAAGCTGGAAAATAGAAAGCAAAACACTTTAAGGGGAGAGACATGCAGAAATGAGGAGGGAGGATAGGGAAAGAGCAGAGGACAAGAAAGCCGGATGGCTTCAGGAGAGACAGATTAACTAACAGGAAGTGGTGTAACTACGCGAAAGGAGAAAACATCCCTTCCGATCTACACAGGTGATTAACACCTTCTTGGAACTACTTCAGAAGATTAGGAAAGCCAATTTCTCTGAAAAAAAAAAAAATCCAAATTATGTGAATCTTTTTCATCTTTCATCTAGTATGCTTTGCTTTCTTTGCCTCTTTGTCCTCTTAGCAAGTAAAAACCAACAGATACACAAACCACAGAGGGGATTCCCTGGCCTCGCCTCAACCTGTGGTGGGCTGCCATCAGGGCTAGCCGACCTGCCTGCTCATTGGGGTGGAGAAAAGTGGGTGGGGAGTGGAGGGAAGGACACCAGCAGGATGGCCAAGGCTGCAAGGCTAATTTCCCTACATTTTAGGACATTCTCAAAGCTAAATGCCCTGCATGGCCCAGAGTTGCGTAGATGCCTGTGAAGCCCTCATTCCCAAACACAGGGCACTAGGCAGCTGTTGGGTGTGAGGAACAATCTGAGGTAGAGCCTCCCAGAGACTTCCAGAAGCTACCTTCCAATCACGTGCAATGCCAAAGAAAGCGCTCAACATACTTTTCTCCAGACACAAAGTTAAATTGATTGCACATGTGAGTGAATTAAAAAATGGATGACTGTATGCATTTTTCAATTCTGTTCAGTTTATCATATGTGACATTTGAGGGAGTTTAAGAATGGCAAGCATCAGGCTTTGAGGACATAATTATGCTCTGGAGTTATGCTTAAGTATTTAAGGGCAATGTTTAGATGATATTTATATTTAAGTGGCTCACATTAAAATCTAACAAGACCATATCATAAATGTAAATTATAGGAGAAATTGCCTATTTGTGGAAATGAACTGTATGCAGCTTTATTAATTTTTCTGATATTATTCACATCCCATTTACTGGCACATTTAGGATTATAATAATTATCTAAGGAGCACTGATTCTAATCCTATAATATTTCAGCTAGATTTCACAGATGTGCCAACCCTTCTGAGAATATTCAATGTTATACTTATAATGGAAGTACAGGACTCTATAATGGGGCTATACATTTAAAGGAAATATATAGGGTAAAGGAGAACATAACTCAGGATTACAGACAAGAGTATAAATGGAAAACAAAATGCCTCTCCAATGTACTATGATACAAGGTATTGTCAAACTCTCAATACATAACTTCTACATAAAAATTAACATTAGAAAGTAGTAAAGCAGGCCAACATTTTCAGAAATAGCTACATGATTTCTTTGAAAAGAGACTAGTAGTGGGAATTCTAGCTTTCTGGGCCTTTTTCACTGTCTGCCCCATGTTATTAATGCAAAAGAATCTGCCTGGATCCATCTTGGTTCCCCTTTCCTCCTTGCTCGTCTGCAAACTGCCTCGACGCAGTAAGCTGGACCAGTTGTAGGGTTCACTTGTTTGCTTCTCATCACTCAGGGATCGCTGTTCTGCACTCCCTAGTGCCAAAGGTCTTGAAAACTGCCATTTCATAGACATTCTGACTGGTTGCTTTGGCTGTTTCAGGAGGAAGAGTAACTCCAGCCTCTATTGTTCCGTCTTGTCCAGAAGTGAAGGGAAAAAACATGCAGACGTGTACAGGGTGAGTACTTACAAGAGCATTGATAATACATGCAATATCACTTGAAAATTTGACACAATCTTTGACTATAATAAGGTTTTATGTGTTTAACCCTTGCCAGATTTCCTTCCTTCCTCCCTTCCTTCCTTCCTTCCTCAGAGAGAGAGAGAGAGACAGTGCAAAAGTGGAGGGAACGGCAGACAGAGCAGGCAGAGGGAGAAGCAGGCTCCCCGCTGAGCAGGTAACCTGATGCAGAACTCAGTCCCAGGACCCTGGCATCATGACCTGAGCTGAAGGCAGGTGCTTAACCGACTGAGCCACCCAGGTGCCACCTTGCAGACTTTTAAAGCCATCTCTTTCATGTCTTCCCCTTTTTCTAAAGAATGCAAAAGAAAGGAAAAAAAGATGCTCTGTGAAAAATCAGGACAGAGTCAAAGCAGGAGCCCTTATGAAAGGGACAGAGGTACTCAACAAATACCTGTCATATTTTTGACATTTATAAGCTGCTGATCACAAAACATTGCAGTCAATATGTATCTTTTTAATATTTTGCTTTTGGTTAAAAACAGAGCTTTGTGATATGCTCACAATTTAGACAAATATGTCATGAGAACTGTCAAACAGGTGCACCTGGATGGCTCAGTTGGTTAAGTGTCTGCCTTCGGCCAGGTCATAATTCCAGGGTCCTGGGATCAAGTCCCACACCGGGCTCCCTGCTCAGCAAGAAGCCTGCTTCTCCCTCTCTCTCTCCTTCTGCCCCTTCCCCTGCTCATGCTCTCTCACTCTGTCAAATGAATAAATAAATAAAATCTTTTAAAAATAAAAAAGAACTATAAAGCAAAGCCTATACTAAAATGTGCATCATAAAGCCTCAAATGGAATGAGGTTGATAGAAAGAAGGGGAAGAAAAAAAAGTCTTAGTGCGGGTGCCTCCACTTCCCTATTTGGAGCAACGTGTTTACAGAAGACCTATGCATACTAACTCGGATAGAGACAGAAGAATACCAGAGTAGAACAATACCAGAGTAGAACAGCCTTGCGCAAGGCTGGCAGGGCCTTGCACATCATGGCCAGTGTTGCTATGGCATCTTGTGAAGTTGATCAGTGACACCTGACATTTGTATGAAATTCTGTCTGCTCTATGACAGTGGTATGTGGGAGGGAATAATTTGTTCATGAACATGCTTAGCTGTTCATTCATTCAATAACTTTGTATAGAATGTTCTTCAGTGTGGTTTTGTGGTTCTCTGCTCCTTATAGCAAACACAATATCTCGAAGATATATAAAAAACTATGGCTTTAATAAAAAACATGAATATGGCTCAAAAACAAGGTTCACTATTTGTGCTTATGAATCAATAAGAAAAAATAAAGAGATCTAAAAATTATTATGATGCTAAGCCATAAACTTAAATCCTTAGATAACTTGAGAAAATAATTTCAAATAAAATATTTTTATATCTATGCCATTAATAAATTGCACTTTATATAGATTTGTGAATATGTTTCAGTAAATATTTCTACCAGAACAAAGTTACTCAACTACTGAGTCTTGGCCTGCAGTAAAGCTACACCCAGTGGAGAAATTTTATTCACCAGATTTCCTCCTAGGGACAACTCTGTGTCTGCCTAGAAGAAAATCTAGGTACATTGTGGAGTGGAATAGTTGAGTTGGACCCATTTGGGAGAAGGGTAGAATTTCTTATCTTGTGACCATGGGAGATAGGCAAGGAAGTGGCTGGGATGAATTAAGAGGCCTGTGAAACTCACCATATATTTCTGTTAATGTCTATAATGCTGATGAATGAATTTCTATTATTTCAGTATAAACTTTTCCTTATTTCCCACATGAAATCTTCAGGAAAGTCCACACTGCTCACAAGGGTTTATGTAAATGAATTTTTTCAGTCAAAATTTGATGTTGGAGAGGATGTAGAGAAAGGGGAACCCTCTTACACTGTTGGTGGGAATGCAAGTTGGTGCAGCCACTTTGGAGAACAGTGTAGAGATTCCTCAAGAAATTAAAAATAGAGCTTCCCTATGACCCTGCAATTGCACTACTGGGTATTTACCCCAAAGATACAGATGTAGTGAAAAGAAGGGCCATGTGTACCCCAACGTTTATAGCACCAATGGCCACGGTCACCAAACTGTGGAAAGAATCAAGATGCACTTCAACGGACGAATGGATAAGGAAGATGTGGTCCATATACTCTATGGAGTATTATGCCTCCATCAGAAAGGATGAATACCAACTTTTGTAGCAACATGGACAGGACTGGAAGAGATTATGCTGAGTGAAATAAGTCAAGCAGAGAGAGTCCATTATCATACGGTTTCACTTATTTGTGGAGCATAACAAATAGCATGGAGGACATGGGGAGTTAGAGAGGAGAAGGGAGTTGGGGGAAATTGGAAGGGGAGGTGAACCATGAAAGACTATGGACTCTGAAAAACAATCTGAGGGGTTTTAAGTGGTAGGGGGGTGGAAGGTTGGGGGAACCAGGTGGTGGGTATTATAGAGGTCACGGATTGCATGGAGCACTGGGTGTGGTGCAAAAACAATGAATACTGTTATGCTGAAAAGAAATTAAAAAAATATATACATATGTATATATGCCCATCTGAACAGCAAAAAAAAAAAAAAAAAAAAAAATTTGGTTTTCGTATTTGGATACAGGTAGCACAGCATAGAGACAATGGAACACATACCGAACAAAGAGCCAGAAGGCCAGACAAGATATGAGAAGACAACTTGTATTATTTCCAGAAACCTAAAGGGAGAATTTTATATATTTATATATTATGAAATTAACAGGATTCTGAGTAAACTAATTGAAGATTTCTGGGGCTTAAGAAAATTCCAATTGGGGGGCGCCTGGGTGGCTCAGTGGGTTAAGCCTCTGCCTTCGACTAAGGTCATGATCCCAGGGTCCTGGGATCGAGCCCCACATCCGGCTCTCTGCTCTGCGGGGAGCCTGCTTCCTCCTCTCTCTCTGCCTGCCTCTCTGCCTACTTGTGATCTCTATCTGTCAAATAAATAAATAAAATCTTAAAAAAAAAAGAAAGAAAGAAAATTCCAACTGGCAACAGAATGATGCATGAAATAACTATGAATCTGAAAAAAAAAAAAAACCTAGAAATGTGCATTTCATTATTTTTATCCAAAGATCAAAAAGTTTTTGTTTTTAGGGGCGCCTGGGTGGCTCAGTGGTTTGGGCTACTGCCTTCGGCTCGGGTCATGATCTCAGGGTCCTGGGATCGAGCCCCGCATCGGGCTCTCTGCTCCGCAGGAAGCCTGCTTCCCTCTCTCTCTCTCTCTCTCTCTCTGCCTGCCTCTCTGCCTACTTGTGATCTCTGTATGTCAAATAAATAAATAAAATCTTTAAAAAAAAAAGTTTTTGTTTTTATATCTAATGAGTGTCAAGAATGCCTTGTGATTAACTTGTATTTTGGTTTGTTTTCTTACTAATAAAAGTAGTAAGAGATATGGTGAAGTGGTAAATAAAATTAACAATGGAATAAGATGCAGAAACAAGTCACAACCTTGATGAGACCTAACCAACCATACCTTCCAAATTAGAAAATATAATCAAGTGGGTTCATAGAAAATTAATTTCTGGCTTTTGAAAGATTATATAAAAGAGACTGGAAAACACAGACTATAGCTTGAAGTCGGCCATCCTCCAGAAAACTTCAATGTATTATCAGACCAAAGATTTGTGAGAACCTGAAGAAAATAAACAGTGATTTCTAAGAATCTCTAAAAATTGACATTTAGGAAGAAGAGAGAGGATGTGGGAGTCCTCTTCTCTAATAGTGGTGTTTAAACAAAAATCTTAAAATCAATCAACAAAGATATACTTATTCACTTGATTTATTGAAAAGCTACCCTTTGACCAAAAAGGACACAATTTTATAGTGGGGAATGAAGTCAGAGAACAAAGTGAAATATTCAGTGATGGATTACCTCCAAGCTCTACTCCCTCCCCCACAATTGCTCCTGAGTATCTTTTTCATCTCTATTAAAATATGTAAAGCTGATTTTTTAAAGGTTTATTTATTTATTTTAGAGAGAGGGTGTATGTGCATGAGTGGGGGAAAGAGAGAGAAGGTGACTCCTCAAGCAGATACCCCGCTGAGCACAAAGCCCAATGCAGAACTCGACTCCAGGACCCTGAGATCATGCTCTGAGCCAAAATCAAGAGGTGCACATGAAAAGATGGGTCATATGAAGCTTCTGCTTCTCTGAATGGATGACTATGATTTTAGGGGGAAAAGTCTCTTGGGTTTGGAAACATTATTAGTCTTTGAAGAGAAGTCATTTATGTCGTCAACCTCGGCCTTTGTCAGAAATGTCCAGCAATGGACTGAGAAGACTTCTCGCTGACCCTTCAATATTCTTTGTCTTTCTCAAACAAATCCATTTGCCCTTGGGCCCTGACTCCCTTTGGGTAGCCAGTTTCAGCCACATTCACCATGAATGACCAGTGTGTAATCAAAGTCCCCAAGTTGATTCCTGCCCAGTCCCTGACCACCTCCTGTGTTCAGTGTCCAGGTCTAATCCCTGGTTGATTATTAGGTTCTTACCTGCATTGTTTCAGTTGGGTATTTTATGCAAAGTCCAGTTTCATACAAACATGTTGGTATACCCATCTTGCCTAACTCAGACTTTCTCCCACTATTCTGACTCTTCCCTGGGAACTGGCCAACTCAAGTCCATCTGCCTCCCATACTGATAGGGAACCTGCAAGTTCTTCCCAACAAAAAAAGAAAATGCAAATCATGTAATGTAATCACACACAACAGTGAAAAATAGCTGTGACTCCAGGTCCCCTCTATTTACCTCTATAGAATGAACCATATTCCAAATAATTACCTAGAGATATATTTCATACTCTTAAAATTGAAAAGTATTAGGCAAAATGTCCGTATGATCTATGTTCTGTTAGGAAAAAAAAAAAATAACAACAGAAAAGGCCATGCTTCATCTTTCTGAATGCTGAAGCTTACTGTAAACATCCCAGTGATTTAAGCATGAATATACACTACTATATAGAAGCCATGTATATTTTCACATTTTTTCATTAGAAAGGAAAAAAGTGAAAATAAAAAATTCAAAATATTCATTCAGTTGACCATCTCAAATACCACCTTCACGTATTGTATTTGAATCCATACATGTGTTCAGTTTAATGGTTTATATGTGTGTTATCACATCAGCATTATACCTCTGTGGCTGGAAAACAATGTCCACTACTGATGCTTATGAATCAATGAGAGAAAAAAAGAGATCTAAAAACAATTATGGTGCTAAGCCATAAACTTAAGTCCTTAGATAATTTGGGAAAATAATTTCAAGTAAAATATTTTTTTAATCTATGCCATTAATAAATTGCATTTTATATAGGTTTGTGAATCTGTTTCAATAAATATTTCTACCAGTACAAAGTTACTCAACTACGGAGTTGTGGCCTGTAGTGATAAGATGGAAATAAGATGATAATGCCATTTTATAGCCTATATAGAAACAGAACAGATTTTTTTTGTTTTTCTTTAAAAAATAACACTACACAGGGGTGCCGGGCTGGCTCAGTTAGTAGAGCCTGTGATTCTTGATCTCAGGGCTATGAGTTTGAGCCCCATGTTGTAGAGATTCCTTTAAAAATAAAATAATTTAAAAAAATAACATTACACAATACTGGAAATCAGTGTTTGTTCTAGCTATGAATACAAAACACCTATGAAATGGAATTGGAATGGGGGTGTAATAGACCTATTGTTTAAAACAGAAACCAAGCTATTATTTCAAGCACGTGTGTAATCAGGTATTTCAAATATATAGAACACATGTGTTCATACATGTTCACATATACATACCAAATGTTCTAACTTTCTAGACTTTCAAATATAATTAATAAGGTAGTGCCAAGATTCTCTCAGGATCACATGTTTCTCTGACAAACATGGCAACATCATAAATGGCAGAAACAATGCCATGGAGGAACCCCACAGCAGATGGCATAACTAAAGCACAAAATGAGGGAGGCATATCTCAGTATTTTCCATGTTCATGTGACTATAGAAGGGTAAGTAAAATGTTTTTAAAGCTATGCAGAATTAGGTGTTATCTTTAGCAAGGAAATCAACCCTGGCTCCCCTTTCAAATCAAGTAAGACCCTTCCTAAAAACAAAAAACAAAAACAAAAACCTGTTCTAGGATCTAGGTTTGTTTTTGTTTTGTTTTGTTTTTAACAGTATTTAAATCAGAATTTATATTAAGGTCAGCTTGGGCATCAGTATTTTTAAGATTCCTGGTGATTTTGTTATGTATTGCTTGTTCAAAGTTGTTCTACATTGTCAAGTGCATTTAATTTACACAGCAATAACCAGGTTGTGCCCTTCTCATATCCTTCCAGTCCATTAAAAATGGCAGAAAATTCAGTTAGCTTTACAAACAATAGCAAAACAAGCAAAAAAACCCACCCCGAAAAAAGTTCAGCCATGTATACAGGTATAATAAAATTACTTAGGTGTAGAATTTGAAAGTGGTATGTCACTTCTTCAATATATAGGTAAGAAAGTCAGGTTCAGAACTGGGATACTTCAGCTCAGGTCCCAAAGCAAATGTGTTGCAGAACCAACGTTAGAAAACAATTCCCAGATCCTAGGACAAAGTGTGTGGCCTTATCCTTTCAACAGATATTACTATCTGCCTATATCATATCCTAGACACGAGGCTAGGCACTAGGCATATTAACCAGCTCCAGGAGCTGCCCAAAGTGGTTTTATAGTTAGTGAAGAAGATAAACTGGAGGGGCTCCTGGGTGACTCAGTCAGCTAAGGGTCTGCCTTCTGCTCAGACCATGATCCCAGTGTCCAGAGAATGAGTCCCTTGTTCGGTTCTATGCTCAGTGGTGAGTCTGCTTCTACCTCTCCCTCTACCTCCCTCTACCTCTCCCTTGCTTTCACTCTCTCTCAAATAAATAAATAAAATATTTTTTAAAAATTAACTTATTTTTAAAAAGAAGACTAGAAAGAGAGAACACACAGACAATGAAACAATGGAGAACATACAAGGCACTTGGGTGTCTCAGTCAGTTAAGAGCCTTCCTTCGGCTCAGGTCTTCGGCTCAGGTCATGATCCAGGGTCCTGAGATCCAGCTCCACATCGGGTTTCCTGCTCTGTGGAGAGCCTACTTCTCCCTCTCCCTCTGTCTGCCACTCTGCCTACTTGTTCTCTCTCTCTATCTCTGTTAAATAAATAAAAACCCTTAAAAAAAAGAGAGAGAGAGAGAGAGAAGGTACGAAACGTAAAACAGCAAACTTTTATCCAGAGTGTTCTATACTACTCTAAGCAGCTTGGATGAATTCTCTCACTTCATCTTCATGACGATTTAGACCAATGCTCTTCAAACTTGAACATTAAAAAGCACAGGTTAAAATGCATGTTCTGATCCAATAATTCCATGGTAGAGCTTAAGAGTAGACATTTCTAGCAAACTCCCTGGTGATGCTGTCATTGCTCATCCTTGAACCACTCCCTGAACATGGTGTTTGAACAGTCGTTCTCAAATGCAAGCACGTTAGACATCCTGAGGGCGAGAAGAGTAAAATATCCTGACATCTAGGGCCTCTGTATTCTTTAATATTCCCCTCCAAGACTTGCATGCACAGCCTGCTGTGAGATCCACTGCCTTTTTGGTAGGAATTTCCCCAACTCACAAGTAAAAATCCTTAAGCCTCAACATAGTCCATGAATTGCCTAAGGTTACAGGACTAGGAAGTGATAGGCTTAGGATTCAGATGTGGAAATCAAATTGCCAAGCCCATCATACTCATAAGCACTCACCAATGCTCTCTATGTTCGATAAAACTGTGTTGGAGAACTGGGTTTTTAGTCAGAAAATAATTCCATGATGAGATTCAGTATCATCGTTTCTGACTGGGGTTAGTTTGTTGTGTTTTTATATTTGGATAAGCAACAAAACCAGTTGGGATATAATACAATCAGGATCATAATGTACCATCTCCCTCAACTCTAAAAAAGTAAGGAAATATTCCTTTCAAAGGATATGGGCTTTTGGTCCTCTCTGTGGAGATGAGAGAAGGGAAACCCAAGGATGGTGGGTTTTTCGTTTTTTGTTTTTTGTTTTTTTTGCTGAGGAATGGATGAGTTCCAGAGAACAATTTATTTAACAACATACTGTTTTGCCTATATCATTTTATAGAAACCGTGATTATTTTATTGGCTAATAACACTAAAGAACAAATTTCCTTGCAAATCTACTGATTTATAGACAAATCCTCATAGATGACCACTAAAGACAATTAAACTGATTCAACTCTTAAAGTCCTCATTGTGCACAGTAGGGGTGACTTTCAACCCCAATACATTTACACATTCCTATTCCAGAACCACAGAGAAACAAATACCAAATAACATGGGTTTTTCTTCCCGTAAATCCCCTCAGAGAATCTAATGTATGAATTAGCCCATTTTCATCTTATGATGTGCTAAAATAGACAAATCTCATCAGAAAAAGCATAAAGAAATCTCTTCTAGATAAAATTTGATGTTGCTCGAAATTTTTAATACAGGAAAATCTAAGAATGTAAGGTTTTAATTTCAAATGGGATAGCTCACTTTTATGGAAATAATTCTCAGAATGGAAAAAAATAACAATTTTTTTTCCAAAGATTCTTTTTTGTTGGCCCCAGGGTCTCATCTATCAGCCTCTAATGAGCACAGAATGAAACCTCACATGTTCAGCTCAATTACTATTCTCTGGAGATCTGATTTGCACGGAACTCTAGAGAAGCTAACATTTCCAGCTGATAGAGAGAAAAGCTCTTCTAAAACCCAAGGTGACATCTCCCAAATTTAGTTCATAGCTCTGTGCTTATGATTTAAATGATGAGACTCTACTTCAGTTGTCAAGATAACATTTTGAACTTTAAAAAATACAAATCTATCTTTTTTCAAAGATTTTATTTATTTATTTAATAGAGAGAGAGAGCACAAACATGGCAAGCAACAGAGGGAGAGGGAGGAGCAGGGTCCCTACTGAGCAAGGAGCCCAATGCAAGATTTTATCCAAAACTCTGGGATCATGACCTGAGCAGAAGGCAGATGCTTAACTGAGTAAGCCACCCAGGCACCCCAATACACACATATTTACCAGTTTTCATTTAGCTAGATGTGGGTTGTCCAAAAATATCATCCTCACAGAAATAACAATCTTCTATCTTCCTCCTTGTTCATTAGTTTGATGAAAATATTATTAGAGAACAATGGAAAAAATAGTGGGTTTTATTTGCAACTTGACTATTGCCTTCTTTTTTATTTTGTCTCTAACTAATTGATATAAAATAAATTGAAGGAAACATTGCAGTAAGAATTGTAGAAAAAAGTTCTATCTCTCAACAATAATGACCACTAAAGGAATAGTGATGAAATGGGATGACTTTGGAATGTCAGCAAAGAAACCAGTAGGGAAGAATAAAAGACATCCTCAAAAAGACATATGCACATGCTGAAAGCTCCTCTATATCTGTTTTTTTTTTTTTTTCTGTAGTTTACCAGATTTAGCATATTTATTTCTGATCTTCCATAGACCAAGAAATTTCTTCTTCTGGCCAAGATGGAGCAGTCCCATTGCTCCCAGGTGCTCTGGTTATACAACTAGGAACCCTGGACATTACACAATGATAAGCACAGAAAGTCTCTGTAAGGTAGACAAAAGTAGACTGCTGAGGGACATCGGGACTTGAAGAACAACAGCACTGGTCCTTCCAGACTTCTCAGCAGGGCACTGCAGAACCTCCAACCCAGAAGCATTAACACACACACAAAAAAAATTTCCCAACAAAGCCCACTCCCAGCTAAAAGACTGGCAGGTAGTTTAAGAACCAGAAACCTTTAGCAATGTTCACGGTGAGCACCCCTGCCATAAGAGGTTCTGGGTGGTCGCATCCTGGCCTGGTAAAACCATAGTGGTGATGGCCTCACCCTTGAAAATTGCTGTTGTGAAGAACAGTAGCCTGATGATCTCCAAATTGGTTCAAGGTAATTTTTCCCTTTTATTGAAGAATAGTATCTATTCCTTACACATGAACATCTCTATGGCCCCATCCTGTAGAAACCAAGAAGGCTGGCTTGGTTATTTGAGCCCAGGTCCATCCCTTTCAGTTCAAACAGGCAGTGTTTATGTCTGTACAATCCTGTAATCTCTTTATCATGGAATAGTCCAGCCACATCCTTGGTGATCTCTTCAGAACACACTTTCCCATTTTTTCAAGAGGCTTAGACTGAGAATTTCCAAACCTTAAAGTTCTGGTTTCTTTGCCTACTTCAGTTCATCTCTCTTTTCTCATATTTTACTCTAAGTAGTCAGGAAGAACCAAGCTTTGCCTTCAATACTTTGCTTGGAAATCTCTGCTAAACATCCAGTCTCATTGTTCGCAAGTTCGACCCTCCACAAAATAGTAGAATACAATTCAGCCAAGTTCTGTACCACTTTGCAACAATAATCATTTTCCTCCGATTTTCAATAGCCTATTCTTCATTTCCATCAGAGATCTCAACAGAATCATCTCTGACATCAGTAGTTCTTCCAAAATCTGTAGAGTTATTTAGGTATTCTCCAAGAAGATGCAGGCTTTCCCTCCAGCTCTTCTCTTTTCTTTTGGAGCCTCCACCAGAATTGCATTGAGTGTCCATATTTCCACCAACAGTGGCAATCTAGGCTTTTTCGAGCATGTTAGGAGCTCTCCAGGCTCTTCAGGTTCCAAAGTCACTTTCACATTCTTAGGTGTTTGCTACAGCAGTATAATTATTTGTAGTACCAAAATCTCTATTAATCTGCTAGGCTTGACATAGCAAAATACCACAGACTGTGGCTTAAACAACAGAGATTTATTTTCTCAGCAGGATGTTAGAAAGCCTCAGATCAAGTTTCTAGCAGAGTTTGATTTCTGGTGAGGACTCTCTTTCTGTGCTGTGTCCACACATGGCCTTTCTTCTGTGTGTGTGTGTGTGTGTGTGTGTGTATGTGTGTGTGTGTGTGTGTATTCTCTTTCTCTCTCTTTTTCAAAGAAACAATGGTTACAATGGTTGTAAACTTCCTAAATTTGGTGAAAGCCATAAAGCCATAAACCCGTATCTTCAAGATACTTAGTAAACTCAATCAGGATAAACCCAAAGAAATCCACACCAAGAAATATCATAATTAAACTTCTGAAAATTGAAGACAAAGAAAAAAATCTTGAAAGCAGTCAGGGAGAGATAACACATTAATCACAGAACACCAACTCCAATGACAGTGAATTTCTCATCAGAAACCTCTGAAGCCAAAAGAAGTGCCCCAGGATTTTTCAAGTATTGAAAGAAAAGAGCTATTAGCTGCACATACTAGAGCTAGAGGAAATATCCTTCAAGAACTAAGGAGAAATGAAAACAGTTTAAGATGAAGAAAATCTAAGAGAATTTGTTGTTAGCAAAAAACTATAAATGGAGTTTTCCCTGCTTTTTTTTACTTTTTATGACTAGCTTTTATGTCTTTGGTTGCCTTCTCCTTGGAACCATCATATTACAAGGAATCAGAGAGTTGCAAAAAAGTCCTTCAGATCATCTTATGTTTGTACAGTAAACATCTGTTCATTTCTAGAACCATGTGACAAAAATGATGTACAAGTGAATTATTTGAACTGCTTCTTAAAACTTCTCAGAAGCACACTGCAGCTGTTGAAATCAAATCTTTGATATGCAGATTAGAAATGTCATAATCTAAAAGTTAATCTAGAAAGAATGTTTAGGATTCTAAAATACAACACATTTTTTAAAAAAAAATTTTAACACTGCTTATGTAATCATTCAAGAATTAAGACTTGTGCTTGGCAGGAACAAGGCATGTACTTGAAGCTACTTGCAGAGAGGGTAAGATTCCCACACATGTGGCTAGTGGTAATGATAGATAAATAACAAGATGAAGTCACCTAAGCCAGAACAGGGCACATGTAAGTGAACTTGAACATGGGTGAAAGAGAAAGCTCAGAAGGATTGATGTAGTTAAAGGTTGTTAGGGTCTAGCTTAGCTAGGACAACATCCACCTGCTATCCTTACACATAAAAGCATACACACCACAAATTTTACCTGCCTACACACATACACACACAGCATGCAAACACACACACACACACGCACACACACATACACACACACACACTTGAGGACTGCCAATTTTCCTCAAGGAGATATAGCCAAAGAAAAAATGGTATTTTAAATCTCCCTTTCTGGGCGCCTGGGTGGCTCAGTGGGTTAAGCCGCTGCCTTCATGATCTCAGGGTCCTGGGATCGAGTTCCACATCGGGCTCTCTGCTCATCAGGGAGCCTTCTTCCCTCTCTCTCTCTGCCTGCCTCTCCATCTACTTGTGATTTCTCTCTGTCAAATAAATAAATAAAATCTTTTAAAAAAATTAAAAAAATAAATCTCCCTTTCTACCTCCTCTTGGAGAAAATCTATTGTAACAAGGGAACATATTCTTTATACTCCTCTCAATCCCATTCTAAAGGAAAAGGAGTAGCTGATGTTGCCAGTCACCTAAACTTTTCTAGACTCTGGGATTCAAGAGTTTATGAGGGTTTCTATGCCCTCAGTACTATTCTCTCTCTCCTACTGTGCCTAAACCTGAACATGGCAACCAACTAGCTCTTCTTAAAAGACTCAACATTTTTGTTGTATTCCAGGATCTAGGTAAGAGCTGGCACCTTTCCTTGGGGCTCTTTACTCTATGGGACATCATGATAACAGGTTGGGATCTACTCTGTACATAACATGATAATCTCTTTTTGTGGAAGGTGATGAAGGGCTTGGGATAGAGAGTGGCAGGGCCAGAGAAGAGTCAAATGCCCTCTGGGTGTGGGGCCAGCTGAGCCTTGCAGGTTATAACAGGAGACACCATAATGGGCCCTAAAACCAGTGGTTCGCAATGTGTGGTCCCTGCACTGGTCACTTGGGAACTTGCTAGAATTACAAGTACACATGCCATTCACCAGATACCTGAATAAGAAACTAAGTTTGGATCCAGTTTTAATAAGTTTGCAGCTAGGGGCACCTGGGTGGCTCAGCGGGTTGAGCCTCTTCCTTTGGCTCAGGTCATGATCCCAGTGTCCTGGGATCAAGCCCCATGTCAGACTTTCTGCTCAGCAGGGAGCCTGCTTCCGCCCTCTCTCTGCCTGTCTCTCTGCCTACTAGTGATCTCTGTCTGTCAAATAAATAAATAAAATATTAAAAAAAAATAAGTCTGCTGTTGTTACTCCTGGGTCTTTAAGAGCCACTGGCTTAAGGCTAATTTCCCTATACTATCCTGACCATAAGAATCACAGGAATGGCCTTTTTATAATACAGACCCGCAGATCCCTTGACAGAATCTCCTGATCTATAGTTCTGGGCAGGACATGGGAATGTGCATTGTCACAAGTATTTTGTGTGATTTTTACCATAGGTTTATAGGAGGACATTGCCCCTTCTCTTCTTAAGAATCTCCCCCTTCTTGATAACTGCATATGTCTGCAATACTCACTCATTCATAGTTTAAAAATATTTATTGTTCTTTATATTTAAAATAAACTTTTTAAAAACTAAGGGTTTAATTTTGCTTTATTTCATTATTAAATAAGATTGGTAACGATTAGCCCATTCTCTAAATTTTTTTATTTATTGCATGTGGAGAAAAGATAGACTCATGATAACTATTTTCTCCCAGTTTTCCAGGGTAGGAAGTACATCATCACACGCACCTGAGTCACCTGTCTCTGCAACCTGGTGGAATTTAGAGCAAAAGAAAGTATTTTAAAAATATCTAGTCTTAAAGTAATATATATTCTGAAACCTACAATAGTTTCAAACATCACTTGAAAAAAAGACAATAAGATAGAAGAAAGATAGAAGAAATCTTAGCTTCCATTCTTGCATCAAATTGAGCCAAAATGACTCTTCAACCAAAATAACAATTCAGTGCCTCTTACCCA
This sequence comes from Mustela nivalis, assembly GCF_964662115.1. Classification (NCBI taxonomy): domain Eukaryota; kingdom Metazoa; phylum Chordata; class Mammalia; order Carnivora; family Mustelidae; genus Mustela; species Mustela nivalis. The sequence continues at coordinate 81,139,087 of NC_139021.1, forward strand.
AACCCCTCTTCTCCCAGTGAAAATCGGATAAATGTCTAAACCACAAAAGGTTCTTTTATCTTTCTTGGCTGTATTATCTAAAGAGCCATATCCCAATTGCATCTCCATTTTTGCCAGGTAAGTACAAATTCAGAGGAAAGGTCGGTATGGTGTGCTAATGAATCCAAGCCAGAAATCAAATTATACTAGTGTAAATATTTTTTGAAAAGGAAACGTTAAAACTTAAATATTTGTGGAATGCATCTATCAATTCTGTCAGGTTACCTTGATATCAGTAAGTTACTTAGTCCCCTGAACCTCACCATCATGGTGCTGACTTGACTCTACAAAAGGAGAATTTCTTTCCACATATTCTAATATGTGACCCTCAAACATACAGTGAAATTTCTGAAGATATTTATAGTGTTTTGATTTAGAAGACTTTCCCTAAGAAGTAACAATTCTTGTGCAAACAAGGATAACCATGGGAATCCTATCTAGGGATCCTATGCCTCTGTCAGGTAAGAAACCAGCATGCAGAAAGAAAGGACACTATAAAGTGATGTCCAGAGACTCATATGCAGAGACAAGATCCTGTGAAGAATTCATTATCTGAGCAAAGGTATATGGGTTTGCTCTCTCTCTCTCCCTTTCTCTCTCTTCCTAGTCAATTGATATCCTTACCCACAGCTTTCTTCTTTAATGCTGACTTTGTTGTTGATTTTAGGCACATTCCACTCACTTTGAAATGCTTAGTGAGTATTTACAGACAGGACCAGCTGAATAATTTGCAAGGCCCAGTGCAAAACAAAAATATGGGAGCCTTTTCAAAAATTGAGAATTTCAAGATGGGACACCTGGGTGGCTCAGTGGGTTAAACCTCTGCCTTCAGCCCAGGTTATGATCTCAGAGTCCTGGGATCGAGCCCCACATCCGGCTCTCTGCTTGGTGGGGAGCCTGCTTCCCCCTCTTTCTCTGCCTGACTCTCTGCCTACTTGTGATCTCTCTCTCTCTGTCAAATAAATAAATAAAATCTTAAAAAAAGAAGAAAGTATTTCAAGATGGCAACCATAGAGCATTAAAGCAAGCACAGATTGCTGTGTGCTTGCTTAGCTCAGCAGCCATGATGGTGGCCCTGATCCCATACTGTTACTCAAACATAGTACTTGAAACAGGTGATTGTGTTATGATAATAGGCCGTGTCTTTTGGCTACTTTGAGCATAAACACATGAAACTAACGAGATGAGATTTTATAGTATCTCTTTCTATCTACCATTGCCAATAGGAAAGGGTTGGGAAAAGACCTTAGAGACTACAACTGGCAGCCCAGACTATAGGGGGCTAACTGATATGGCCGGCTTGGGAAAAGTGCACATTATCAGAGAAAAACAATGCCAAAATCAATTCTGGAAAATGGTGTTTCAATCAGAAGTGCTGGCCATTCAGGAAAGAATGTTTTTGTCTCCCAACCTTTGTGTATATTTGTTTGTTTTTACTAGATGATTGAGGGGAAAGTGACTTTTATTTCAACCTTATGAGACCCTATATATTGTTTTATAATGCTTATACTTTACCATGAAAATAGCAGTTATATAAAAAGCAAAAGAGGCTTGCAAAAAACAAATGGGAGAGATGTCATTACTTCCATTTTTCCCAATTATTATATCTTGCCATTGGTGTCATTATGTTCCTTTTTAATTATAATTTTTTTAAGATTTTATGTATGTATGTATGTATGTATGTATGTATGTATGTATTTAGAGCAGAGGAAGGGGCAGAGGGAGAAGAGAGAAAGAATCCCATGCAGCTTCATGCTCAGCATGGAGCCACATGTGCGGATTGACTCCACAACCACAAGATCATGACTGAAGCCAAAATTAAGAGTTGGATTTTTAAGTGACTGAGCCACCAGGCACCCCTAATTATAAATATTTTATTAGAATTCTAATAGAATATTTCTAAACTATAAATTGCAAAAGAGGGAAATATTTACCCACAAAATATTTTTTAAGTTGTAGTTTTCATACTAGTTTTCAAAGAACGTTCTCAAGATTAATTTCATAGAACTGCATTGCTATAAATAACAGCTCAAACTCTCATATTTCTCAGAATAGAAATGTTTTAACAAAGATTTCTTATGTCTTTCTGGTAACTGATGGGGCACTTGGGTCTTCTGTGCCACATATGTGCCCTCAGATTCCCTTTTGACCTAAAAATTGTCCAAGGCTCTTGCCAGCAGGCAGCTGCTGTAATGTCTAGCTATTGGAAAATCTCCTTGAAGACACAACAGCTCTTGCTGAAATTTTAGCTGCTTAAAACGATGTCCAGGGTGATTCGCAAGTGTCATGAAAATTGGTTTTCCCACCTGGATCATGTCCAGGTGCTCCACTTGCCAGATGAATAAGGAGGGAACACGAAGAAGGAAAGATCATTCTGGAGCCTGAAGGAAGGTTGTGTGGAAGCTTTATGGCTCTGTAGCCTTCTTTCCCCTGAAGAAGAAATCCCAAGAAGGTTTCAGTGAAAAAATATTCAACCACCATGTTCTTTAATTCATTCATTTATCAAGCACTGAACAGGCAGAGGGCTCAAGGTATTCTGCACTCTGAATAGAGAAATAAAAAGCAAATACTTGGTCCTCAAATTAAAGTCTACTGTAAGATAAACCAATAAAAAGTATAAATGAGGGAAGAGTTATGACCCACAAAACTCATTGAGTTGTGAGAGGAGGAGTTACTAGGAAACGTCGAGACTGAAAGGACAAGTTGGAATTAACCAGTAAAGAGGGCGATTCCAGGCAGAGGGGTAGCAATGGGCCTGAGAGTTTCAAGAAGGACAGGGTAGTAGTGTGCCATGGGCCTTTGAAGGTAAGCAGAGCTTGGACTATGGACACTGGTAACAATTTTTATTTTATCCCAAAATAATGAGACACTATTGAGAATTTTTTTTTTTTTTTTTTTTTAGAAGGAGTAATGGGGTGTATGTTACAGACATAATTAGTCCTGGAAAAGGCATAAATCTAGCATGTTGAGTGTCAGCTAATCTGGAGTTAATTAAAAGGAGAGGGACCACTCTGGGGCAGTCATTTCCCAAACTTGTCTGCATATTTGAATCTCCTGGGAGAATTTCAAAATACATTAATACATCTCACCCGAGAGATGAAGCTGCACTGTGGCTTGAGATTTGGAATTTTTACAAGATCCTCAACAAGTCAGTTGTGCAATCAGTTTAAAGACTATTGCCTAGAGGAAAATGTAGAATTACAAGAGACAAGGGCGGAAACAAAAGAGACAGTAAAAGCATGGGTGAAGGAAGAAGAGACTACAAAAGGGAATGAGCAGACACGAAGAACTGGGGAAGAGTAGATTTTTGGGAAAAGGAGAAGGGAGAGGAAGCATAGAAGGATCTCAACCAGAGTATAAGGATGGACAAGTAACCACTGGATTTGGCCTCTAGAAAAAGTTGGGTGTCTTGCAAGGGCAGTTCTAAGTAGTTTCTAGATTGTGTTGGATTCTGTGGGGGGAATGGGAAGGTAGAGATAATTTGCAACAAATTTTCCTACAGAGGAAAAACTAGAGACTTAGTTTATCAAAAGACTTCAATAGTCACAGAAAGACAAGTCTTCTCCCATCCAACATTACTAGTGTACCTCAGGGTTATCCATACCTTGTATGTTCTCTGTATTTCACGCTCTATCCAATGATTTTCATGAATCTCACTCTATGAGTCTGTTAAACAAAAATCTCTTCATAGTGTTTAACTTTGCTGAGACATTAAAACATTTCTTCTACTATTAGAACTTTATTCTCAGCTCTGCCTTCCTGTTGGCAGACCTTAAGTTCTATGGGTGGAGGAAGTGGTTAGAACTTGGCATATAGAAATGGAAATCAACTTCTGTGTGCTTTCATTGTTAAAGGAGCCCTCTGTTGCCTTGGAAACCACATCTATGTGGAAGAAGCTGTGTATTTTGTGGGTAGATGATAAAGCAATCAGGTATGCTATGTGTAAACATCATGCATCTGTGTAAAGAAGCATTGGCCAAGCTTTGTTGGCAGTAAGACCAGAATCTGGTTTTGGTATAAGTCACATGTCTGCTAAAGTATATTTGCAAAATGTTTCCTGGGCAGAGCAAGTATTACAAGGAACATAACTTTGTGAGTTTTCCTTTGAACCAATGCCTTACAGAAAGTATAGACAGAAGTGAGAAAGTGACCCAAACCAAAGCCACATATTCACATCTTCCATTCATCATTTGTGAGTATTCTAAGATGTGTGAATATTACATTTGTTCACTCTTCATTACTGTTAAGCTCATAGATTTATTTCATAAGTCACAACTCCTAGGCAATAGGAATCTGATGATTTTATCGCTAAAGGAAACAAGAGTATTCAGGTGTCCTGAGGAAAGATGGAAAAATCATAAATTGCAGTGGCTGTTATGCACTTGAGAAGACAAAGGACAGTTCCTGTAAATTACTTTGAGGAATTTTGGAAAATAATGATTCAAGAATAGCAGCTTTAAAGGCTCTGACCTGCTTAGGGTCATGTCGGTGATAGCCTTTCATTTACAACTTCCTCTTTGAAGAAAAAAATATTCTTGAAAATAAATTTAAGGTACTTATTCAGATAATTTCCCCCTCTTTTCCACAATAAGTATTTATTAAGTAATCATTTTGTTCTTGCTCTATGAATACAAGAATCATAAGACATCACCTTTCCCCTCAACTGGCTTACAGTCTATGAGAGAGAGAGAGAAAGAGAGATTATATTAATAAATCCAATGAGGTATGGACAGAATACACAGTGGTTCACAGGCAGGATTGGTCAGTTCAAAATGGGGGGAATATAAAATAACAACAACAACAATAAATTTCTAACAAGAAATTGTCTTAAAATTGGAATTTTAAGTAGTCTTTGCCAAGTCACAATGGGCCAAAGATCTTTAACTCAAAGTATATGCCTAGCTACTCATTTCACAGACATGGGACATTTTAAGAGCTTGGTATGTAGTACCGTTTAGGCCATGATAGAAACATTTCATTATTAGTTCAGTCTTTTATTAGCAGACCTCCTGGTGACTTGAAAGTGTCAAAGTACCTCCTTAAGAGCCTTTATGCAGAGGGGCGCTTATTCAACTCATGGCATCTAACCAGGTAAAAGCATTTGGTGACCATTTGTTCACCCTTTTTTTTTTTTTTTTCTTTTTAGTGCTCACAGTGACCTCCTTTCTCTCAAAAGAAGTGTGTGTTCTAAAAATTCTTTTTGCTCTGATCTATATTCATTCTTATACCCTTATACAGAGACAGCTATATATGGATTTTAGTAAGATTTGTCAAATAAGGAGAAAAGAAGATACATAGGACGAAATCAGGTTACCGCAAATGAGTAGGGAGATTTTTAAAAATCATTTCCCCATTACTGTACTATTATCACTCACTTTTTTTTTTTTTTTAAAACTTCACTCGTTTTTGAATAACTGCACTATATAGGCCACTGTGTGCCAACAGGTTTGGTTGGGTTTTTGTTTATTGGTTTGGTTTGGTTTGGTTCATCTCCACTCTCAAGGACCGTAAAAATAAATCAAATCATAGGTAGACAAGTCCCAAATAATATAAATTGTTTTAGCATATTATTAACATAAGAGTATATGTGTGCACGCACACACACACATATATAAAGATAAGTGTCATATAGAATATGAAAGTGTTAAAAAATATGAGTTATTCAAGAAAGTTCCTCAAAGGAGATGTGTATTGATTAGAACTCAAATTAAATAGGGAAAAAAGGGACTTGGGGCTTTAAGATACTATAAAACACATTTTTGCATCCTTCTTGCTTAGAATTTAGCTCAACACAGCAAGAATACAAAACAGAATCTCCAATTTCAATAAAACCAAGATCACCTATTACCTCAAACTCTACTGTGATATGTAGAAGAGGTATACGATTAAGAACTGGTTTAGCAAAGTGCAAAATTTGAAATATATGTTTTTGAAGAGAGAAATACTGTTACAAAGCAAATAGTTAAGCCTACAAAATTTGCTTCCTGACAATAATTGGAATCACAAAGTACCACGGAAGGTGGGGGTGAGGCAAGGGGCTAAAAATGGGATTGGTTGAAAATCTGTCTAAGCGGTGGTTCTGTCCCCACCCTAACCAGCACAGTTAGGAAGAACAACAGAATGATAAATGAACACACCATGGGATAAAGAAGGCACGAAAAGGAAACATCAATTCAATGACTTCAACATTTGACTAAAAGGAATTTGGGGGGAGGGGAGGAATATAAAGCATGCCAAGAAATTAGAAAAGAAAGTTACCTAGAATTGAAAGACTTTAAGTCCTGACCAAATCATGAAATTTCACAACCATTAAAAGTAAAGACAAATCTCTGAAGATTTCTTGGGAGGAAAAAAAAATAGATGTCACAACTACGTTTGGGAAATGAGAAAGGCATTGTATTTCTTAGTAGAATATTGGATGCTGGAAGATGATGGAGTTACACTGTCAAATTCTCAGTAAAAATGATTTTTTAACCAGAAGCCTCTACCAGCTGAATTATCACTTATCCGCGAGTTAATGAGATATCAGACCAGAAACATCTAAGAAAAATTTATCTCTCCTCCTCCTACTCTTAAAACAAAACAAAACCAAAACCAAACAACAACAACAACAACAAAAAACAAACAAAAAACAGTGCGATAGTGAAAGCATCTTTAGAACAAGTGCGCTGTATATAGCTGAGAACACTCTTCCCAAACTGCTTTTGGAGAAGGACTGGTTTTTGGTTTTGTTTTTGTTTTTTAACCCCATGGACTATACTTTTATAAATTACAATAAAAATGAATTTCAAAAAAAATGGTTAATGATCTGGGATACTATGACAATGTCAAATTGGTATGAAAGTTTCTAAAACTCACAATTTCTGCACTTCTTTTGTAATAAATATGATGCAAATAGTCCTCTCATTGGTACAAGCAGAAATATATTATTGAAATAGGGAAGTAAATACCAGAAAACAAGTACATAAAAAGTTGCCGCTTGGAGCAAGATAAAGAGTGAAAAGTGGTGAAGAGGGATGGGGCAGAGATCACCATTTTTCATATAAGTTTTAAGACCAGTGAAATATGAACTATGAAGATGTATTTTGTAAACATTAAAATTCAAAAAGAAAAAAAATTATGGAGCAGAGGGAAATATACAGGGATAGTAGGAATAGGTCAAGCCGTGTGAGTTATAAAGCAGCCTTGGGGACAAGTCAGAGGTAAATGTTAGAGGAAGGTGTTGACATGAAAGATTATGTTTGACGATTGCTGAAAATCCATGGGGATAGAAGGAGAAAATTCATTCATTCATTCTCTCCACAGAGATTTATATGAACTGACTCTGGGCTAGGTACTATTCTATGTACTCTTGAAGTCACAGCAGGAAAAAAAAAATCTCTGCTGCTATGGAGATTATGTTCTAGTGGTAGGAAGCCTGAGTGCAAATAGAGAAGTAAGTAAACTATATGACCTATTAAGTGATTCAGCATCCGGGAGAAAACAAAGGTACTAAAGGAGGATGGCATAGAGCAGGGTGAGCATTGTAGTTCACCATGATTCTGTATGCAAATGATACTGTACCTTTGAACCCATAACCTGGGAGTTTAACCCCTTTCTAAGTGGAATCTAAGGAGAAATGCCCAAGGGAAGTACAGAGAATGATTTTTTTGTGGGATGAACAGGCTTGGCATAATATTTACACTGAAACTGACATCATTATTTGAATGCAAAGGATGCTTAAAAGTTGAGTCTCTTATAATCCAGGAAGGAAGTTTACTCTTCACATAAAAAAAAAAAAAATCAATGTTTCCAATTTAAAATCTAAAAAGAGTTTCATTACTGAGGGTAGAAGAGAAAGAACAGAAGTGCCTTATGATTACAAACATGTCCCTGAGTCCAAGGAAACAGGGGAGACAACAGATCTAGAAGGAGCCACAGATGGTCAGTACTTGGTCCTCCTTTCCCTTCTACCAGATTTGGGAAGGAAGAGATGGTGCAGGAGAGAAGGGCAGAGATCCTTTCTCCACTCCCCTTTTGTGCCAGCCACTGTCAGGCACTCTACATAGATCTCATTTAATTTAGTAGCCCCTGAGAGAGGCATTATCTTCTCCAGTTCAGAGGTAAGTAAAGCAACACTAAAATGGTAAGTGATTAGATGGGTTCAGGGGGAAGGCAAACCCTGAAAACCAGAAATCCAAACCAGTTTTATGTCAAAAGAATAGGAACAAAGATGATATGGGTGCATCCTGAAAACGAAAAAAGCATGGTGCCATCCATCTTCCTTGCTATGTGCTAGGTGATGTAGTAACACCCCTTCTTCCATCCACTTCCCATCACCTCTGCTCAAGACTGTCATGTGAAGGAATGGAAAGACCATGGTCCCTGCAGGTCCTCGTTTCCCACTACCTCGACCTGTTAGGACTGTAGAGAAATAGAGAGGCATATGGGAGAGCATACACACAGGGAGAAACATCTCTTCACACTCGGAATAGCTAAGTAAAGAAAACAAGTAATGCTTCCAAAAAAAAAAAAAAAAAGCCAGTTTGATACAAATGTTCCTATCAGACCAAATTTCTGCTGGGTACAATTTTCTTGTATTCTCTCTCCCTTGACCTAGTTTTACTCCAAATGGCTGAACCCAGAGTTCCTTTTCATAATACCTGCTAGTTTCTAACAAAGTCTTTCCACATTGGTTTGACTAGTGTTTTGCTTAGACTCTAGACCCCAGCAGAAATTACTTTGAAATTATAGTTCTTGTTCTTAATGTGAATAAGCACCAAGGATGGAACAGGCAGGTAAAATCCAGTGGAATCCATACAACCATCTATCCACTGAAAGGATAGAGACAGGGGAGCCAAAAGAGCTCACAGAAGGGGCAATGGCTCTGAAGTCTTTGGGAAACCCCTATGTTTCTTTACTAAAAATCATAATGTTAGGGGTTAGGGGAATCTTTAGAAACAGCATTCTGGGACAAGGTCCTGGATGTATTGTTCCTCTTCTTTGCTGGATTATAAATCCTATGGCCTCATCCCTGGGACAGTGCTAGTGAATGCAGCTGAAAAACAAAATTGGTATGAGGGACTTAGACAAAATGGTACCAGGTTGATCCTCTCTTCTCTTTCAAAACTTTTTGTGAGTGTGGTTAATCTGTAACTATTTACTCTGTTCTGGGATGAATTGTGTCCACTCAAAACACGTATGTTGAGGCCTTAATGCATAGTACCCAGAATGTGACTGCATTTGGAGGCAAGGTCTTTAAAGAGGTGATTGAGTTACAACGAGGTCATTGGGGTGTGAGCTAATCCAATATGGCCGTTGTGCCAATAGGAAGAGATTAGGACACAGACATGCATGGAGGGAAGAACATGTGAAGGCACAGGGAGAAGGTAGTAATCTATAAACCAAGGAGAGGCCTCAGGAGAAAACAACCCTCTCAAAACCTCTAATTTCTAGCCCTGAGAACTGTGAGAAAATACATTTCCATTGGTTAAGCCCCCCAGTCTGTGTTATGCTCTATGGCAGCCCCACACTGATGCACACTTCCTTCCTCAGCCTTGATCCACTCACAACATCATGTAACCTGCTAGAGCTAATGTTATCACTTTTATGGAGGAAAAAATAAGAAGGAGTGGATTCTAGTTTCATAGCACCCACTAGACTTTCATGGCCTTTCATCTGTCAGCCCTCACCTTTCTTCATTTATCATTTTTTTTAAGGATTTATTTATATATTTTAGAGAGAGAGAGAGAGCACGTGAGCAGGAGCAGGGGGAGGGGCAAAAGGAAAGGGGGAGGAAGAATCCCAAACAGACTTCCGACTGCATGGAGCCCCACGCAGGGTTCGATCATATGACCTTGAGATCATAACCTGAGCCAAAATCAAGAGTCAGAGGCTTAATCAGCTGAGCCACCCAGGCCCCCCTCTTCATTTATCTTTGGAAGATGGTTGGTTGGTTGGGTTTTGAGAGGATTAAGTTTTAGGGCAAAGGAAATGCTTTTCTAAAAATTTATTTTTGAGAGGAAAGGTGCCATAGAGAGTGAAATCTTGGAACTGCTGGATAGAGAATTTGCTCATATATCATCAAAAACATCTCTTCTCTTACTGGCACTGAAATGGTGAGTAGCATAAATCTCAGCACTGGATGGGCTCACCTGCTCAGGGGGCAGAAATCTGACCAGGGCTTCTCTCCCAGGTCCAGTTCACCAGTTCACTGGAAATCTTGGCTGCACAGAGCAACAATAAACACAGCAAGGGAAAGCCTCTGGGGTCAGCTGGACTTCTCTGCTGTCTTTCTCAGTTGGATGGATCCAGGATTAATGTTTTTAGGATGAATACTGATGCCTTACTTTTTACATAGCATAGGACCCCACTTGTGCTTTGTGCAAACTGATACATGCACACACACACACACAGTTTTGACTGGAAGGAATATGGGTCATACTAATAATCTTATCATCTAATGTAAACAGCTTCATGACAAAAGCAGTTAAGCTTTAATAGTTACGTGGTCCTCAACGCTTGATCGCTTAATGGACCCACACATTATACTCAATTCACAAAACACATGTTGATGAGCCCAACAGAGTCGTTACCACCAAGAGATGGGATATTCAGAATTGAGATGGCAGACTAGAGACCAAGGAAGAAAAAATTATGCCAACCTTTGTTTTGCCTTAAGAGGTAGGAAATTAAGTGGTATTTTATGAACTTTCCATATAGAATCTGAATTTGGAATTCCAGTGTTGTCCTGACCAGAGTTTTACTTCTCTGTACACTTTTCAGCCATTAAAAAAGGAAAAACCAAACCAAAACAAAAACCACCAAAACTGCACCTGGTAAGTTAACTTTACTTCTGGCCTACAAAGCCATTCTCATCCAGGTTCCCTCACAACCAAAGAATTGGGAAAGAACCATCACAGATGATCCAATGGATCTCAGAAAATGATTAATTAATTAATTAGCTTGATTGATTGATTGATTAAATTACCCCAAAGCATGATTATCAGTGTATGGTTTTATTTGTTTATTTGTTTTCTAATACTCTACAATATCCTGTAGAGTTCCCTCTTGGTCAAGCTAATCTGTGAAAGAACAAGAATTGCCATACTCTTCACATTCAGATGCCTCAGCGCAGACATCAAAAAGGTTTCTACAAGAAACCAACACATACTGAAAATTTCAAGAGTGGAGTATAACTGCAAACCTCATTTTCTAAATGAGCCTGACATTTTCTAAAGGAGCCTGACAAGGGACTCGATCTCACAAACCTGAGATCATGACCTGAGCTGAAATCAAGAGTTTGATGCTTAACTGACAGAGCCACTCAGGGGCCCCCAAAATATCACTTCTTAATAACAAACCATATTTAGCATTTGTGTGGTGGTTTGTAAGTGCAAAGTTCTATACATGTTACCGCATTTGATTCTAAAAATGACTTTAGGGAGGTTTTAAGGCACGCAATAGGTTTTAAGGCACGCATTAGTGTCCCATTGTCTGAGGATGAGCATTTCAGAGACATACTCTGAACCAAAGAGGAGCATGAAGGTGATTTATTAAGAGAGGGCTCCCAGGAGCAACTGGTAATGGGTAATTAATACAAGACAGGGGAAGAAGCCAAGCAAGCATGTGGTTTTAGGGAAAGTCCCAGACTCAGCCTCATCCCACCGAGGAACTCTGGGTGTAATGATGCTTCACAGTCTGTACTGACCAAGCCAGAGAGTTTTGTATTCTGACATCAGTTGTGTATTAGCTGATCGTGCCCAGAGCACCTGCCTCCCTCCCACGACCCGAGAAGGGCTGTAGGTGCTATGGTAGAAGGGAAAGCACACAGAAGTCGGGAGTGGCAGCAATGGTCAGGAGGCCCAGGGACCTGGGAGAAGCACTATGAAGGTCTCCTCCAGTCACTGACAGTGGAGGGACTGAGGTCCCCAGGCGCTCCTTGTTTGCCTGGAATTCCAACCTGTGGCTCCACTAGAATGCTTTGTCCTGTCTCCCCTGTGGTCCACTTGGTCAGCTACTCTTCCCACACTTTCAGCACAAAACTTATATTCCTTTGAAAGCATTTTCCAGCACTGTCCCCACAGAGGCTTTCATTATCTTCTTTTCCTCCTTGTTGTACACCAAACGTATGGCCCTTATTGCACATTATCTTTTTTTTTTAATTAATTTTTTATTTTTTATAAACATATATTTTTATCCCCAGGGGTACAGGTCTGTGAATCACATTATCTTAAATATGATCTCTTTTGGTCGATGTTTACAACTCTGAGTCCATGAAGGGCAAGGCTGGCAACTTACTCATCTCTAACCTCGGTACCACTCACAGAGCCTGGCTTATAAAAGCTCCTCAATGCACACTTGATGAGTAGACTTAGCAAATAAACTTAACCGACATGAAATCCAGTGATCTCTTTATAGCAAGCAAATGAAAAAACCTTCTGCCATTTTTTCCTAAATGTGATTAAAGTCTCCCTCTTTTATATTTTCCCCGTATCACTTTTTTTTATTGTAGTAAGCTCACTTAACATGAGATCTATCCTGTTAATAAATTTTAGCTCTACAATTACAATGTTGTTCACAGTAGTATACAGATTTCTAGAACTTAATCATCTTGCATACCTGCATATCTGAAAATTCATACTTGTTGAATAACAATCCCCCTCTCCCCACATCCCCTAGCAACCACTATTCCATTCTCTTCTTCTAAGTGTTTGAATATTTTATTTACCTCATATAAGGGGTATCATGAAGGATTTGCCTTTCTGCAACTGACTTATGTCCCTTAGCTTAGCTTCCCCCAATTTCATCTAAGCTATTGTACATGGCAGGATTTCATTCTTGTTTTTCAGGATGACACTGTTCTACTCTGTGAACCTGCGTTGTTCTCTTTACCCATTGATGGACATTTCGTTGTTTCTACTTCCTGGCTCTTGCATATAATACCACCATGAATACTGGATGCGCAATTACCTCTTCAAGAACCTGATTTTAATTCTTTTGGATGATACCCAAAAGCGGGATTGCTGGATCATATAGTATGTGCATCTCCATACTGGCTATGATAGTGGTCTCACCAGTTTACATTCTGACCAACACCGCGTACAGAGCTTCCATTGTCTCCACATTCTCGCCAACACTTGTTACCTTTTGATTTTTTGATAATGCTCACTGAATGGGTGTTAGCCATTTGTTTGTTTCTTTGGAGAAATGTCTGTTTAAATGTCTATTTGTTTGCCCTTTTCTTAATTAAGTTATATTTTTTTCACTATTGGGTTGAAAGACTTCCTTATGTACTTTGAGTATTAACCCCTCATTACATATCTAGTTGACAATTATTTGCTCCCATTCTGTACATTGCCTTTTCATTTTGTCAATTGCTTTCTCTGCTGTGCAGAGGCTTTTTAGTTTGATGTAGTCTCTTTTGTTTATTTCTGCTCTTGTTGGCTGTACTTTTGATATGATGCCAATAAATGATTGCCACTAACTACCATGTGTAACTTGGACCAAGTCCCTTATTTTCCCTTAATCAAGTATAATAGGATAGCAACATATAGCTAAAAGCATTGGGCTGAAGAGTAACTGACATATTGTACATAAGTAGGGTAGACAGTAGCATTTGAAAACTGATATGCTTTTGTCCCTTTTTTTCCTAATAGAACCAGCCATAAGTCATCTTTCCATAAGTCTCAGATCCTGTCCACTCTTCTAAGAATGATAGAATAACCCCATGGAAAAGTATTTCATATCTACTTGAACATAAAATATAATTCATCTACTCATTTCTCTCCTTTCTGTTGGAAAACTAGTTGTCATTTTCTGTGAAAAGTAGAAAACTTTTAGGTCAGATGTACAGGTAATATAGAAAAAAGGAAATCATGGTTATGATTTGGGGAGGGAAAGAAAACCTATAAGATATGTGAAAAGCTATATATTTGAGTGGTTGGATGTAGGGCCCAATAAATGAGGCTCAAATGATTCCCCTGAGTCATCAAAAAGAACACCAAATTATAACCTGTACACAAAGTTTAACAAAGGAAAAGAAGTATGTGGGAATTCTTTTTAATATACCAGTATGGTTTTTAGGGAATTTTTATTATTTAAAACCAACATCAATTAAATTAAACATCAACTAATCTGGAGATTCACATGTGTGAATTAAGTCATCTCTCAATACCAATAAATCAAAGCAGCATTTTACACACTATTTATCTAGCATTAAAACCAAAAAGAGCCAACAGTATCAGAGCAGCTTCTTTGATCAATAGTTCTCCATGAAACATCTATATAGTAAAGCCCAATAACACTGAAGAACAAAAGTCAAAAAAGTATTATAGTTTTAGACCCAATTAAACCAAATACAAAGATTTAAAAAGGTGGCTGTTAATCCTGAGGCTAAAGAAATTACCAAAGTGAATAAAAGAATCTGAACCATGACCCTCTCTCTCTTTCTCACCAAAGTGAAGATGAAGTATAAAACAAAACCCATAAGATTTGAGTTGGTAGTTCAAAAGAACTGGCTAACCATCCAAGTTTAACTCAGAAAAGTATGCAGGACTATTTTTCCCAGAACATCAAGAATACTTCAGGATTATCTCCAAACAATTTTCCAGGATAAAAGGAAGAAATTATCCTAACAAATTAAAGTCCAGGCCACACAGCCTCACTGGTGAATTCCACCAAACATTTAAAGAAGAATTAATGCCAATACTTCTCAAACTCTTCCGAAAAGTGAAAGAAGAGGTGATAAACCATAAATCACTCTATGAAGCCAGTATTACTCTAAACTAAAGCCAGACAGAGAAAGACAGATACTGCATGATTTCATTTACATCTGGAATCTGAAAACCAAAACAAGTGAACAAACAAAAGTCATAGATACAGAGAGTAAATTGGTGGTTATCAAAGGGGAAAAGTGTTGGGGGCAGGTGAAAAGAGTGAAGGGGTTCAATTTTCTGGTGATGGACATTAACTAGACCTACAGTAGTCACTTTCTGGTGTATACAAATATCAAATTATTATATCATATACCTAAAACTAACATAATACTATATGTCAACCTACCTCAATTAAAAGGAAAAAGAAAAGGATTCTACAGGCCAATCCCCCTTACAAATATTGATGCAAAAATCTCAACATGTTACCAGCAAACCAAACCCAACAGCCTATTAAAAGGATTAGATACTATGACCAAGTGGGAATGCAAAGATCATCAATCATGCAATGCACCACGCTAAGAGAATAAAACAAACAATCCATAAGGTCCTATCAACCAACTCAGAAGAAACATTTGATAAAATCTAACATCCTTTTGCAATGAAAACACTCAGAAAACTGAGAATTGAAGGGAAATTTCCCAACATGATAAAAGTCATTAATGAAAAATCCATGGCTAACATCATACTCAGCGGTGAGAGTTCTTGAAATTCATCCATATTGGAACATAAATCAGGACAGCTGGCTGGCTCAGTTGGTTTAGTGACTGCCTTCGGCTCAGATCGTGATCTTGGAGTCCTGGAATTGAGTCCCACATCAGGCTCCCTGCTTGACAGAGAGCCTGCTTCTCCCGCTGACCTCTCTCTTCTTATGCTTTCTCTCTCTCATTCTCTCTCTCTCTCAAATAAATAAATAAAATCTTAAAAAAAAAAAAAAGAAAGAAAGAAACATAAATCAGTAACTCATTGCTTTCTATGGCTGAATAGTATTTGATTTTATGTGGAAGAATCCCGACACAAAAGATCACACATGGCCTGACTCCATTTATAGGACAGATCCAAAATTAGCAAATCCATAGAGACAGAAAGCAAACCAGGGTTTTTTAGGGATTGAGGAAACAGGGGAAATGGGGAATAAGTGTCTAACGGACATAGGGTTTCCTTTAAGGGGCGGTAAAAATGTTTGGATCTAGATATAAGTGGTGCTTGCACAACACTGTGAGTATATTAAATACCACTGAATACGCACTTTAAAATGGCTAATTTTATGTTATGTCAAGTTCACCTCAAAAAAACAATTATGCTTCTATTTGCTCACTGTGACAAAATAACATAAACTCATATGGATGAAGGAAACACAAAAGAAAAGTTTCTTCCTAACTTCAGTCCTTTTAGTTCAGGAATTCCAGGCCTGAGATCTCAATTCTGGAAAGGACTTCAACATCTGGTCACCAGCCCACCCACCGGCATGACTGTGCTTTTCCCCTGGGGTCACTCAGCCTCTGCTCTTAGACGGCAACAGCCTCCCTGAGACAGACCATTCCCTTCCTGAATAGCTCTATTAGGAAATTCTTTCAGTAATCTGCTGAAGTCAGCCTCCCTGTGTGACACATAGAAGTAGTAATGAATTTCATCTCATGGTAGAAGTGGGGTCAGCTTTGCAACCTCCTGGACTGGCATTGATGACACATTTTACAAGTAGATTAACTGTGCTATTCAAAAGCAAGTTCACATTCAAAAATTATCATTCTGATTTCCTTTTTTTTTTTTTTTCTTTTTTTGGTTTTTTTTTTTTTTTTTTTTTTTTTTCAGAGTTCAAACAGATTGCAAATATTCAGGCCAACCCACCCAGTGATGCCTTACTTGATGATTAATTTCCTTTGAAGTTTAAATTATCAACAGTTGCTCTGAGGATTCTGACTTGGAAGCCTACTGCAAGCATGGCTTCTGATCAAAGCAAGCCTGGGAAAATCGAGGAAGGAGCCTTCAGTGCTGAACTGGGAAGGGAGCTCTACAGTGGAGTGAGCCGGCACACCGGAGAAAACAGTAATGATTACATGAACTATAAAACAAGTGCTAGCACACCCATTCACACTCAGGCAAACACACACACAAAGGCACTCTGTTACATGCTTTACATGTGCCTGCCATTTCATTTAATCCTTAATAACTCCATAAGATGGGTACTCTAGGACCCCCAGTCTACACATGGAAAAACTAAAGTAGAGATAGGTTTGGGATTTACCAAAGGTCACACACCTAGGAAAGCAGTGAACAACAATACAGCTTAGAAGTAAGGGTCTTGACCACTGTGATATCCTGCCTGGCAGTGGAAAGGACATGAATGAGGAGTCAAGAACTGACCCTCAATGTTGCTATTTGCTCTCTGTTTGCATTGGCCAAAATCCCTTGATTTGTCTCTTTGTGTGTCTTCTACCTCTTCTCCCCTCTCCTTCCTCTTCAAGCTCAACCCCCTTTTTTCCTTCCCCCTCCTCCTTCTCTCTCTTTTTCTCTGAAACAATAAAATTATACTGGATTATACATCTGGTCCAATTTTTCCTTGCATGTTTTGTAAGTCTCTACTATGAATAGTCAAGTATAAGTAGGATGTATGGAGCAGGTGTCTCTGAGAATATTCTTAGAAGTTTTCTTTTTCACGATGAAGATGATTTATATAAACTGAACTCAAAATGGTTTGCTGTTTTCATGGAAAGAGGAATATAAAACTGTTAAGAACCGGTACCATCTTTGACTTTCACCGATTCAGTGATTTTCCAATATGAGACAGAAACGATGAACAAATTGACTGGAAACAATATGCTCATGTTATTCTGGAAAGTAAATGTTTTAAATTAACCTTAAATAAGCTCTGCTACTGACATTGCTGGTTTTCAGTTCCTATTGCATCTTTCCTTCTTCTCAGTGGTTGTCACTGAATATTTTTGCCTTGTGTTTTTTTTGTTTGTTTGTTTGTGTGGGTTTGGTTTTTTTGCACAAGAAACAATTGTCCATCATGCCAAATGAGCACCACCTGATTCGGAGCTTTTGAAAAACGGTTGAGCTTTCCATTTCTCTTTTATATCTAATAACCACCATTATCATTTAATACCTATAGAGATGAGCCTTAAAATAAACATCCTTCCAGATTTTTCCATGAACTGTAATTATATTTCAAAATGAAAAATCACATTTTCATTTTGAAATATAATTGCCTTTGCTAAGATGTGAATGAATGATCAAAATACAGCTGTTTCTAAAAGCTCGAGAGCATCTTTTTATACTTGCCTGTAGTGGCACTTTTTTTCCATCTAACACAATTTTCAGAGATTTTAGTGTCCCAAATCACCTCTCATTGACACAGACATAAATTCATCTGATTTATTTACTAGTAGAAACGGCAAACCCCTTTCATAAAGTTTGCTTGCAACAAAATAGTGCTGCTAACAGTGTATCAAAAAACTGCATGCATAACTAAATCCATAGAAATAAATTTTCAATCACCCTTAAAAGCAAAGGCACTAAAAAAATTATTTGTAAGTGTTGAGTGCAGATGGACAGTGGGAGTAGCATTGTGTCTATCTAGCAAGTGCAGAGGATCAAAAGTGGTAATTCTGAACTTTTTAAACACCAATTTCACATTGTCATTGAAGCGTTTCCAAACTGTTTAATTATGTACAGTGTTGCGCTAAGGATCAAGCCAGGAATTATATACAGCTGCTAGAACATGATAGGTAGGCATAGCTGGGTAAAGGTCTGGTCACGGAGACACCAGGAAGACATTCTTGTCTCTTCAAAAATAATAGCCTTCAGAAAACACGGAAGCAACTATTGCTTCTACAATACACTAAAAATGTGATTCAATATTTACGGAATGGATGACAAAATGTCAAAAACTCAGTTTCTTCATTATCAAATGGAGTAAAAATTCGAATCCTATAAAGTTGTCTTGAGATTCAAATAATACGCTAGATGCTGTTAAAATATTTTGTAAATTATAGCATGCCACTGCAAATGTATGGTAAAGTGTTAAAATACCAGATTATGCAAAACTTTTGAAGTTCATATTACATATGAAGTGACTCACCAAAACTTCAAGGTAGTATTTTAATATATAAGCTGGAGAACCAACTGAAGATCCATTTACAGCTCCCACCCCAAGCAGAAAGTAATTATTCTTGACAAGAAAGTGACTTCCCTTTCTGTTTCCCCTTACTGAGTCATGATGCTGGAACTGGGAGTTGGCAAAAACAGGTATGTGATTCCTCTTAGAAAACTTTGACTAGGGACGCCTGGGTGGCTCAATCGGTTAAGCCTCTGCCTTCAGCTTGGGTCACGATCCCCCTCAGCCTGCCACTCCCCTTGCTTGTGCTATCTCTCTCTCTCTCTCTTTCTCATTTTCTCTGACAAATAAATGAATAAAATCTTTAAAAAATAAGCAAAAAAAAACCTCTAAAGGTTTTCCTCTTATACTTAGACCTTCATTTTCACTGGCTGTTACATCAAGATGGAAAGGAGATTATTGCCCACAATATACCATGAGTAAGCTGAGACTGAAAGCAGTTGGGAAACATGCCCAAGACAACAGTCAGTGACAAGTAGGGAGAATCCAACAGCCCTTGTGAATCCTTATTTCTCCTTCAGACACCCTTCAGCCTTCCTGGTCCTCTGGCATCTGAAAGTTCTGTCTTAGAACTGTATTCCTTTCATAAGAATACAGTTCTTATGTGGTCCAATACAGCTCCTATGTGGTCCAATTGAAAGGGATTTTATGAATTGTTATCAGTAGTTTCACTGCCATCGAAATGAATTTCAATAATTTTCTTGTGAACATTTTCGAAAGAAAAGAAAGACAAAACAAGAAAACTAATGAGATGTGAGACAGAAGACCAAATTTATCTGGTCACACACTGGATATTATAGACACAGCCAGTTCTGGCTCCAGAGACACCTGTATCTAAACAGAGACACAGCAAGGTAGATTCATATATTCTGGAAACACAAATAAAAACTTGGAACCAAGATATTAAAAAAAGTGTACGAGCTGCACATCAGATATGTGTTGATATAAATGGAGCAGAAGGTGAAATTCATACATGATACCCTTCAGTAGGGTACAGGAAGGTCATGTCCACATTAAGCAGAGTAGAAGGAGTTAGTAGATCTTTTCATTGGGGCAGTTCTGGAGAGTTCCATGCGATTTCAAAAGCTGGTTAATGTTCAGAGGTGCCTGGGTGGTTCAGTGGGTTAAGCCTCTGCCTTCAGCTCTGGTCATGGTCTCAGGGTTCTGGGATTGAGCCCCACATCGAGCTCTCTGCTCAGCAGGGAACCTCTTTCCCACTCTCTCTCTGCCTGCTTCTCTGCCTCCTTGTGACCTCTCTCTCTTTCTGTCAAAAAAATAAATAAAATATTTTTTTAAAAGTTGTTTAATGTTCAGAGATGAATCACTCTGATTTGACAACTATTCAGTGACTTAAGGAATTTTGAAGGCCAAATAAGATATTACAGACCAAAAATAAATATCAATAAGGATGGATATATACATCCATCTGGAAAACAGATTTCTCCAAGAAATCTGAAGCATCACTAATAATCCAGAGACAAAATTTGACCAGGGCAAGAAAAAAGGAATAAAAAAAAAAAGATAAATGTGCATCCAAGTCAAAACAAGTCAGCAGAATTTATACTTAGTGCAGCCCCTTCCGTTTTTCCTTCCCATCATTTACTTAAGTCCAAGCTTCACTTTCCTCCCCCTCCCCTCATTCAGTTAGCCTTCCCAAACATGTCCCTTCCATGACGGTCCATTCGGTCCATTCGTAAGTTCGGGTTGTTGTCATCTCACATGGGTGACTTTTAAAGCCTCTCCCCTCCCTCCAGTCTTGCCTCTCCAACCCATACCAGACTCCCTATTCAATGCATATTTGACAAAGTCATTCCTAGGCTTAAATATCTCCAAGTACTTCCAAGGCATTTTAAATTCAAACCACTTTGTAAATTTTCAGACATTAAGAACTAAGGAGTATTACTTTGAGAAACACTCCCAGTTGAGGTATGTTGCACAAGTAAATTCATAAACGTAAAAGTAAACATGGGCAATAAAATTAAGTACCTGTATCCAATTATAACTGATATAGTAACTCATCAAAATCCGAATTCTTTTCCTCTTCATTAGCATGCAGCTGAGCAACATTTCCCACCCTCCCTTGTAGTTAGCCAATATGTAGCCATGTGATTGAATTCTAATCACTGGGATATGAACCGAAGTGACGCGCACTCTTTCCAAGCCTGCCTATAAAAAGCTCCCATGTGGCCCCCTCAGGGCTCTTTATGCCTTTCTCGGCATTGAAATGGAGAGGCACACAGGGAAACCTAGGAATTCTCTGAAGACATCTAATATTCAGTTTATATTCCAATTTCCCTAATTGTTCCAAAGTAGCTCTTAGAAATTATTTTTTTAACATCAAAACCTAATCAAGGTTTGCACCTTACATTTGATGATTCCTTTTCAATTTAAAACACCCCTTCTCTTTTCATAACAATAATGCCCTGAAAAGACCAGATTCTTTGTCTTACTGAATGTCCTTCATTCTAAATTTTTCTTAACATTTCCTTGTTAATTGTTCCTCAATCCTTTTTATTTCCTGTCATCTAAAGTTGACTCCGAAGGCTTATTTTAGCTTGGCGAACGATCTTGGGTCAGAATACTTCATAAATGCTGTTGGGTCCTCCATAAAGAATCACTTTGAGATACATAACTTCATGTAGACCCATTATTCTGAAAGATACATTGAATCATTGTATGAAAGTAGTGATGATCAGGGAAACCCACTGTAAAGGTATGTTTGTAATGATCAGAAAATCTATGGTGTGATATGCTGGACACTTTGCCAATATCTTATTCTTCAACAAACATCAGTAATGGTCTTAACATCCTTATTGATCAATAATTAATGCCTGAATTTGTAATTTTATTGGGGATTACAAAAGGGCGATTGTCTAGGTATTTCATTCTTTCTGAATAAAAAGTTGCTACATTTATTAACTGCTATTCTCCTGTTAAGGAGAGCTTTTCTTCATCACCTCGGTATGAACTACTTCATATTGTAGCTTTCCTAAAATTGGGATGCATGCATTTTTTCTGAAAATGTCATGTTGATGATTTCTAGTAATAAACAAGAAAGTGTGAACATAAAAACATTTTAGATTCTAAGAAATACAGCCATCCAACTGAGATCAACATACCCTGATCAAATGTGGAGGAAGAGTATTGCTGTTATACTATATATATATATAACTATATATATATAGAGAGAGAGAGAGAGAGAGATAGGTATATATATTAGTTATAGTAACAAAAACATGAAGTCTATTGGGTCTTAATAAGCCTAATAAATATAACTATAAAATCCATTAGAAAATATAAAATTTCAGGTTTTAAGAACTTGTTCTCAGAAGTAAAATATTATACTCCATTTCTCCTTCAACAAATGTTTATTACTCTTGCTTGTATTAAATGTTACTAAAGGCAAAATTCCCCATGAATGCTCACCCATCTTCTTCCTCTTCCCCAACTAACAACCTCACACTTCACATATGAATATGCCTATATCAAAAGTTTCTTTATAAAAAGCAGCATAACCTTAACAATGACGCATGTGTTTAATCTAATCAAGCCCAAAGAGTGAAGCTCTTAATATTTTTGTATTAAAATATTAGTGTAACTAATATTGTGACTAATAATGTAACTAATTAGTGTAACTGTGCATCCAGAAACACTGCTTTTTCTGTGACCCATGGGAAGTTTTTCCTGAGCATACCTGTGATGTGGATGGGGGCAGCAGGAGCAGGGGTGATGGAAATTTCATCCCAGCCCCTCTGGGTAGAATCCCTGGCTCTTTATGCTTGTGTCCTGGATCTGTTTGAACCTTCCCAGGGACCGGGTTCTCATGGACTTACCAGGCAACTTACTCAGTTTGTGAAATGATCAAAATATTAGGACTTTATCTTTTATATTGATTGCAAATTAATTTTTTGGCCATTTTTGGCAGATTCATCCAAGTCCACTTTCTAAAGCAATGCAAGTTTAGTATTTGTATAAGGCAACTCTTCCCTCATTTTAAAAGGAACTTGTACCATTGCACTGTCTTGTGTTCTCAAACTTGAGCTGTGCATCTAACTTTCTCTTACCATCACTATGGAGCATCATTTCGAGAACTGTCTGTAGCCCTGGGGGTCTTCCCACATTGTACTCCAGCTGCCCATGGTCCTACCAACAGTGTGGTACCAGAACTGTCCCCATGTGGCAGGGTACAAGGGGCAGACAGATGGCCCATGAGACCTGTGATCTGGCTGTGCACATTGGGTCGTGACAGGTTTTGTCAGTGAAGACAAGAGAAATCATTGAGCACTGACTAGGGACCGAACTCTGAGTCTAACCAGCATTGCCTTATTTAACTCCTAAAACAATGTTAGGAAGTAGTAAATGCGTTTTCTATTACTGCTGTAATAAATCATCACAATGTTGTCACCTTAAGAAAACACCATTTTCATGTCTTACAATTCCATAGGCCAGATGTCCTGGGATGGTTCTCAGGTTAAAATCAAGAGCTCTTCAAGGCTGTGATCCTTTCTGGAGGCTCTTGGGGAGAATCTGTTTCCTTATTCATGTAAGCTATGGGCAGAATTCAGTTCCTTGCTATGGCAGGACTGAGGTTTCTTATCCTTGTTGTCAGCTGAGGGTCACCCCTGACAGTTATCTCGGCAGTTTCCATCTTTGGCTAGCAGTTGCCTTCCTCCACTGCCACCCAGCAAGGGCAGGTCAGCTCTGTCTCATGATGCAAATCATGCCAGCCTATTTTTCCATTCTCACAGCTCTCTGATGACTCTTCTTCCTTCCTCTTCCAATTTTAAAAGTCCTTGTGATTACATTGAAACCATCCAGATAATCTAGGATAAACTTCCTATTTTAAGGTCCACTGATAATTGGTAGCCTTAATTCCATCTGCAACCTTAATTCTCTTCACAAAGCAGTATAACATATTTGCAGGCTTAACACCGGGAAGTGAAGATCATGGAGGAAAAGCCCCTGCCTACGACAAGTAGGTGTTAATGTCTCCATATCACAAACAGAGAATTGAGGCAGCAAGAGCAGTCACCGGAAGAAAATCTAGAAATATCCTTCTTGGAACTGGATTTCAATGAGACACGTAATGAAGCTCTAGTTAAAGGACCAAAACTAATGACATCTGGAGACCTAAAACTGTAAATAATCTTATTACAATGATGTAAGTTTTGGACTCAGTCTATTAGTATGTTTGTTTGATTATGGCAGAATAGAGGGGAACCCAGCTGGGCTCACCTGTGGCAGCTGATAAGATTACATTAGCCATGGAACATGGTATTCCTCTGCTAGCCCCAGAGCAGAACCCTCTCTCTTTGCCTGAGTTGACATTGCTGTACCTGTTGGGACCTGCAGATGAATAGTCCCCTCCCTGACCAGAGAAAGTGGAGCCCAGCAATGATGGAATCTACCAGAATAAAATCCCCCTTCCCTTCTCATCCAAGAGTATGCCTGGTCACAAAGGATGCATTTAATACTGTTCCACTTATATAAGGTGTCTAAGGTAGTCTAGCTCATAAAAACAGGAAATAGAATGATGGTGGCCAGGAATTAGAAGAGGAAGATATGGGCAATTGTTGTCCGATGGGTAAAGAATTTCAGTTCTGCAAAACAAAAAAGTTCTGGAGATCAGTTGCATAACAGTGTGAATATAATTAACACTACTGAACTGTAAACTTAAAAATAGTTAAGATGGACAAATTTGATATTATATATTTTTTGCCACAATAAAAAAATACAAAATGCTCGGTCTCTTAATTATGCAAACTTAGTTTGCCTCCTCAGATTTTACTGAAATTGCCTGAAAAGAATGACAGCTGGTGCATTCAGCAAGTCTCATATTCTCCATTATAAATATAAAGTTCTGGAATATAAACTCCTCATGAATATTTCCCTGAATACCATATGTATTACTGGGAATGTACCAGGTGCCCCATAAGAATCTGTTCAATAAAAGAGAGAGAATACAAACCATTAAATGACTGACTTTAGAAAAAAATGAAATCTACCTAAAGCAAGAAAAAGAAGTCATGTCCATAATGTACATGGACTGGGACAGATTCACCTACAAGGAGTTAAAGGTCACCTTGAGTTTGCAGGTCTGAATGGCTTTAAAACAGTGGTATCCTTAGCAGCAATAGGGATGAGAACTGGTCTAGAAGCCAGAATACCCAGCAATTTTCTCCTTTCCCAAAGTAATAATATTCTCACCCTCAATTTAAGACCAAATATAGAAGATCTCATGTAATTTAAATATTATGTTAACAGGGACTACCCTAAGTCTTAGTTGACCAATTGTCTCCGTTTTTTTTTTTTGAACATGACTTAGTATTCAGGTAGAAGCTTGATAAAGCACCAGAAACCAAGAACTTAAGTGTCTCTTTTCTGGCTAAATCTTTTGTAGTAATTAACACCTCTTTTGTTTCCACTTGTATCTGAAATACCTCCTCAACTTTATTGTACTTTCCGTGGGCATGAAGTTGGCATTACACATTTGACTCATTAAAAGCAATAATGCATTCCGAGGACTGGTCTGTGCACTTGACCCAGAGCCACTTACACAGACTTCGCACACGTGGATAACCGAGTCTGCAATTTCTCTCCATGGCACAGCCACGGTGAGTGTGCAACACCCAGTCCCCTGGTGGCCTTAGATGATCAATGGTTGGGTACAGCATTTAGGGAGGATGATAACAAATTCACCCTAAAGAATAAAAGAATGGGAGCAATTCAACTTCTCACCTCAGGGGGAATAAAAACAGATCCTTCTCCCTTCAGAAAGAACTAAGAATTCTCTTCACCAGGTGGCCTCCTGCTCTGTGTGTGTACACATGTGTGAGATGGAGGGGAAGCCCGAATCCCACACTGCTGTCAATCTATCCAGTGGGTACTCCAAATTTAAACCTGACTCATGGGATAACCCAGAGCAAGTCTTGATGTCTGAGTTTCAAGATGCCTGGCAAGTATCACTCTTTTTACCTCCTGCAGATTTCTGAATCACTTGAGCTACTGGAGTCACAGAGGTGACAAGAGGTCAGCCTCATTCCTAATGAAGCCGTCACGGGAGACCGTGAGTTTGCTATATGAGCAGAGTCAGCTTCCAAATACTACACCTCCGACCTAGGCTGAGTCCTCACCCAGGGGAAGGTAGCCCTGGCACCTCTGGAGTGCGATGGAACAGGCCCCCTGCTCCACAGGCGGGCTGGGTGGAGGGAGAGAGGGGAAGTAGGCGGGGCTAAGACTTTGTCTATTAGTCCCCACCCTACACTGGGATAGAATGAGGGGGAGGGCAGGAGGCGAGCAGGAGTTAGGAAAATCCTTCCTCCAGAGACCAGAGGAGTGTGAAAAAAAATGGTTTCCCTCTAACGCTGTGCTTGCCAAGTAAAAGGAATTTCCTGGGGAATGAATGATCCATCAGCCAGGCCAAAGGAATTGTGGCAGGACCCTGTAAATAAAAGAAAAAGAGGAGGGGGGCCAGGAAGGGAGAGGGAGGGAGAAGAGGTAGGAGAGAAAAAAAGAAGGAAAAGGGAAAGAGGGAGAGAGAGATTTGATGACTGATATGCACACATACACATTCAGTTGTGGATACTGCATATGCTCTATGTATTACAATAAAAATAACCAGGTTTTAACCCCAGTGGTGGAGTGGGTATTTGTTCAGAGTCCCCACAGATCTGAGCAAGCACAAGTTTACTTGGCCACCCTCAAGTAAACAGGCAGAGAAATTCCAGGTGTTTGAAATTGAGTTCTTTATGCATGTAATTGTTTACTTGTTTGCTGAGTCCCCATCAGTAAAGCTTTGTGAGTGCAGGGACTCTGGCTTGCTCTCTGCTCAGTCACCAGTGCCTAAATAGTGCCTGATAGATAAAAGGTGCTAGGCAAATATTTCTTGAAAAAAATACTGGGACACTTGGGTGGCTCAGTTAGTTAAGCATCTGCCTTCAGCTCAGGTCATGAACCTGGGGTTCTGGGATCGAGTGCCACTTTGGGATTCCTGCTCATCGGTGAGTCTGTTTCCTCCCTCTGTCCTGCCTCTCACCACCCCCCACCCTGGCCACCGCACCTCTTGTGTTCTCTCTCACTTATTCTCGCTTGCTCTCTCAATCAATAAAATCTTAAAAAAAAAAAAAAAAAGAAAAGAAAAGACAATACAAATACTAAGGCAATAGTCACAAATCAAGGCAGTTCCTAATTTAAGAACAAAACAAAAATTATGTCATCAATAAATCTCTAAGACAACAGTGCTTATTTCCATCAGTCACTTAATTTTGTCAGTTTTATTATCCAAAGTTGACTGATAATCACTCTTGAACTTTTATGCCATCTATTGCCTGGGAAATGTGAATCACAGACCTTTTGTTTCTTCCTGATTGTCTAACATTTCATGAGGGGGCATGGGGTGGGGGGAGCAATGTCCATGAGTCCTCACTGCTGTATTACACCCATCTCTCAAAGTCTGCGTACATTAGGATCATAATATCCTTTCTAAAACATTTTGTTAGCTTGTCCTTTGAAGCAGAACTCTGATAACTGAGTCATAGTTAGTGTCTAATGCAGTAGACATTCATTTCATTATACACTAATAATGAAGACATTCCATACAGTGCCCAGTATCCAATATTTAAATTTATCTGCTAGGTCACCTTTAGAACTAAATGTTTCAAATAGTTTTTTTCTTATAGTCCAATGAAGTATAGGAAAATAAGGAAAGAAAATATAAAAGCAAGAAAATTGCAAAAGTAGAAGCATAGTCGAACTTTTTAAAAATGCTGCAATGTCAGATAATTTATTACAAAGCAATGCTGACATTTAAAGAAATAGATAAAAATCCAAAAACTTATTTTGCTATATTATCTCTAAGATCTCTTGAGTTACTCATATTTTAAATGTCAAACACATTAGGCAGATTCTTCCAAGGCAGGAACAAATACTCTTTTAACTTAGTGAGTACTGTGGTTACACACTTATTATAATTCTGAGCAAATATCAACATTGCTTATTATTCCTTCAGTTTAACTCAAATTTATGACCAAGTCAATAGTCTATTATACTCACAGCATCTTGGTAGGTACAAAAATTATGCATTCTCTGAGGACACAAATAAGCAGAGGAAGAATGACAAGTGCAGAAGGAGGGAAATAGCTTTTTTAGTCTTATGTTGGGAAAAAGAACCCACAAGTACTGTTTTTCTAAATAAATAATTTGGGGGGCACCTGGGTGGCTCAATGGGTTAAAGCCTCTGCCTTCCGCTCAGGTCATGATCTCGGGGTCCTGGGATCGAGCCCCGCATCGGGTTCTCTGCTCAGCAGGGAGCCTGCTTCCTCCTCTCTCTGCCTGCCTCTCCGCCTACTTGTGATATGTCAAATAAATAAATAAAATATTTAAAAAATAAATATGAATTAATTAATTAATTAATCTTAATCTTCATGACATGGCTAAGAAGTTAGGAGAAAATACTCCGGAAATACTCCCCCTCTCTAACCTCTTGCCCCTAACAATCCCATGCACACTGGCCCTTTGGGAACCCTGGCCCTTTGGGAACGACACAGGTCATGGTCTGTGTTTCTCATTCACCTGCTGTTCCCACTCTGCAAGAACTGACTTAAGACCCTTGCCACTCTCTCCAGGAAAGATACTCCTGTCTGCCCTAGCTCAACAGAGTCAGGAGATGAGCTTTTAAGGTTCTGAATTCACAGAGGTGTTTTCATCATGGTTCTGCTGTCTTTTAATAACCTTATCGCATGTAGACTGCTCTTTCTTCCATCTATTCCATGACATCTTTTGATCTCTAGAATATTCTGACTTTTGTGCTGACTCCAGCACCAATCCGTTTTCTTCTTTTCCACCCCTTTCCTTGCCATCATCTTTGGAAATTCAACCGGGACCTAAATGACTCTTCTAACAAACTGACCCAATAGTCACAGAGCCTCTTCATTTCCCACCATGTTCACTTCACTCTGACTGCCTGTTACCACTGAGGTACCTTTGACCCAATATCATTTAAACAGTTGCAACCACACCTGTGTATCCCACCTCCACTCCTACTTCATGAACTTAATGTTATATTTTTTGAAAGCTCTTGACCACTGCTCTTAATCAACCCGTAAGTCCTCTTCAGGCACCTCTGCATCTTCTCAGCCTGGACCCCAAAGTTCCTTTCATTAGGGACCTAAATAATCTATTTCCCTTGTTCTACTAGGTGCATTTTGGCAGTCCCTCTTCAACACAATCACCCTTTGCTTCTTGATTGTGCATCACTGAGAGTAGCTAAAGTAGAGTAGCTAAGTAGATAAAAGACAAATGTGCATTGATGTGTGCATATAAACTTATGTTCTCTAAATTGCTGTATTCTCCCAAGCCCCTTAAACTCACCATAATTTCTTTGTCATCCTTCTTTCTAGCTTTCTCCATATGCTCCTCCCTTCATACTATTGACTGTTATTTGCATGTTCCTTAAATGCTCACTGCACCTGAGGGTTGACCTCTGCTTTAGGGTCAGTTTCATAGGTCAAACTACCCCGCCTCCTCACAATAGGTGGGGAACTATTGTCAAGCTACACATACCATTCAGGGTGGGGGATTGGGTGAAATAGGTGGTGGAAATGAAGGAGCGCACTTGTCATGATGAGCATGGGGTGAGCTATGGAAGCGCTGAACCACTATATTGTACACTTGAAACTAAGATAACACTGTGCGTTAACTAATTGAAATTAAAATTAAAAGTTACATTTTAAAAAGGTTCTAATACCTTTCTTTTCCACTTCTGTCAGAGGAGACCATCATTCCTTGAGGGAAAGTCCCACACTGAACCACCTCACTCCCTAGGCTATTAGAATGACATCCTAACTGTCCTTGGCCCCTCTGATTTCTCCATTCTCCTGTCTGTCTCACACATTGCCAAGAGGTTCAACTTCCTAAAGAACACTTTCAGTGTATCACTTCTTTGCTTAGAATGTTTTTGTGGGTTCCTTATTTTCAAAGAAGTTTTGCATCTATGGCTTTTGTGTATTTGTCTTTGTAAGCCCTACAAGGACCTACACAGTGACCTGTCAACCTGGACACTAATTAGAGGCTAATGCATTCCATGGGTCAGTTAATTCCCATGCATTTCTACTGTGAGGTTTGGTAGCTTATTAAATTAACTGGTAGCTTCTGTTCTATTTACTACATTTTCAGTGCAGATGACAAAATATTTACTAAAGATCACACCACTACAGTTACTGTTAGGTATAAATAACTACCATTGTTTAATCTCGACTATGTGCTGAATATTTTATTATATACTTTATGTGCATTATCATTTAAGCCCCACACTGTCCTAATAGATGAATGGCATTATTCCTATTTTATTTGTTTAATTTTTTTTTTTTTTTAGATTTTATTTATTTATTTGACAGAGAGAGAGTGAGAGAAGGAACACAAGGAGGGGGAGGGCAGAGAGTGAAGAAGGCTTCCCACCGAGCGAGGAGCCTGAGGTGTGCCTCAATCCCAGGATCCTGGGATCATGACCTGAGCCAAAGGTAGATGCTTAACCAACTGAGTCACCCAGGTGCCTCTTTAAACATTTTTTTTTTTTAATTTGCATCATTCCTATTTTAAAAATAAGGAAACTTTCAGGATGGCTAAGAAACGTGCACAAGGTAATATACGTGTGTGGAGCTAGAGTTCACATTTCATAGATACCTGGCACCAAACTTCTCTAAATACTATTTTCAACAGAAAAATCTTGGGAACTCCCTTTTGTCTATAAAGAAAAAATGGCATTGTGGCGCCTGGGCAGTTCAGTCAGTTAAGCATTGGACTTTTGATCTAGGCTCAGCTCATGATCTCAAGGTCTTGAGATGGAGCCCACATTGCATAGGCTCTGTGCTCAGCAGGGAGTCTGCATGAGAGTCTTTCCCTCTGCCCCTCCTCCCACTCATGTGCATGCGCATGTGCTCTCTTTCTCATTCTTAAATAAATAAATCTTTGAAAAAAAAAAATTTTACACACATACACATTTTGAAAAGTCCCTGGTCTTAAAATTGTTAAATTCTTAACTCTAGTAAGGAAAATGTAATCAAGAGCAGAAGGTGTCATTTTTAATGTTCTACTTGGTGTCATCCTCAAGACAAAATGGTCTCTCTTGACATTAATCTGCTCTCTTCCTAGATAAGTGAATTAAGGGAAAAAGAAAGAAACACATGACTTTAGTGGTCCTCTCTCAGTACTCTGCAGTGTGACAGCACAAGAAACCCCATGACAAGTGTGGGATACTCACTGGCCACAGAGAAAGTGCCCTAGAACCTTCATACTACTTTGCCATGTCCAACTTTGACTACATCCTGGAGAAGCTGAGTTTAAGAGAGAGCTCACTCTCTTCATTTGCTGTCCCTCTGCCAGGCTAAGTGGTTAAGAGGCATTCCCCCACATCCTGTAGGATGCATTGTCAACACTCCTTATCCTGGACAAAATACAAAGGCTAATAAGTACCAGATTGTTATCACAGAAATATGGAACTACCAGCTGCTTTTCAGTTTATCTGCTTGAGCATTTCACTTTCAGAGAAGATAAAGGCCAAGTTAGGAAGTGATGACTGATTTTGAAAGATAAATATTCTTTGGGGGCGACCAGCTAGATGAACATGAGGATGAGTTGGACAAGCCTATGCAAATATTTTCTTTTTCACTCCCAAATTCAATTTCAATTCAAATTAGATTGTAAAGAAATGTGGGTCTAGCCACTGACTCATAAGATACCACATAGAAATTTAATACCTATAAATATAGAGTTAAATAGAATTTTACTAAATTTTCTAAAACTACCTCTACTTAGGGACAGTGCTTAAGAATTAGAAATATTATTCAGAATTCTTACTGCTTAAATCTTTAGTCTTACATAAAATTTCTCTAAACATCATACATTGGGGAAAAACACCCTCTAATTGGAAATGTATAGCCATCAATTCACAATCCATTAGAAGCCAAAAAGTAACAGAGTGTAAAATCTTTCTCCTAACAATAGTTGAGTTTGATCTCCCTTACGTAAGTATTGATTTTTTTAACAATTGTAATACCAGAGAGATAATACTTGAAGTGAAAAATGATTACCAGTGAAATTAACAAATTATTTAAGTGTATTTATAATATGCTGAATATATTTGTTTTATTTTCTTGTGTTTCTTATATCTTTCAAAAAACATTTTTGTAAGCAATATTATGTGCCAAAGGATCTCATATTCCACCTCCCACCATGTCATATGATAACAATTTGACTAATAGTATTAATAAGCAACATCAATGACTATTATGCCTAAAGTAACCTTGTAATAAGAGGATCTCAGAATTCACCAGCTTTAAAGAGTGCTCTAATTTGGTTAGACTTCAAGAAGTCATTTACATATGTAACTAAAACAAGTAATAATGTACCTTATTACATTTTCAGTAAATTCCATTAACCATTTTTTAAAAAATACGAATTAGATAATTGGCTTTTAATTATGACATCTTAATTCAAATCAATTTAAATTTTACCACTAGAAATAAATGACTCATTTGCTTCAATTTACAAATCACATTTTTCTCCTCATTCCAGGGCTCATTCTCTACACTTTTTAAAATAAAAAGATATCCACTATTCTTTGAAAGAAAAAAAAATGATAAGGATCAAAGGATTTGTGTGTATAAGAGAACACTGTCTGACAAAATTTGTGCTCTCATCAGCTGGTTCATATCCACATCAAGAGACAGTGATGTTTGTTCCCAAATCTATTTATGTCAGTTATATTAGTTATAACAATTATGAAAATTAATAAACTATCACACATGAAGTATGACAGAGAAAGAGAGTTGTTTCTAAGGAAATTATATTGAATGCTTTAGAAAGATTAAGTAAAGGCAAGATATTTTTTAAAAATGTTTGGTGTGGCAAGACCATTCTCAAAATTTGGAGAAAAAAAAAATCATTTTAAAAAAAGCATCCTCTTCCAAACTATCTTGTTTTCAAAAATACATAAGTGATTATTCATCTTTTAAAAAGTTGAAACTGGGAGGAGTCAAGATGGCGGAGAAGTAGCAAGCTGAGACTGTTTCAGCTAGCCGGAGATCAGCTAGATAGCTTATCTAAAGATTGCAAACACCTGAAAATCCATCGGCAGATCGAAGAGAAGAAGAACAGCAATTCTGGAAACAGAAAAACAACCACTTTCTGAAAGGTAGGACCGGCGGAGAAGTGAATCCAAAGCGACAGGAAGATAGACCCCGGGGGGAGGGGCCGGCTCCCGGCAAGCGGCGGAGCAACCGCGAACAAAATCAGGACTTTTAAAAGTCTGTTCCGCTGAGGGACATCGCTCCAGAGGCTAAACCGGGGCAAAGCCCACGCGGGGTCAGCGTGGCCTCAGGTCCCGCAGGGTCACAGAAGGATCGGGGGTGTCTGAGTGTCGCAGAGCTTGCGGGTATTGGAACGGGAAAGCCGGCTACAGAAACAGAGCTGACAGTAAGCTCGCAGCACGGTGTTACCTTGAACCGATCGCAGGCTCGGTGAGCTCGGAGCGCGGCGGAGGTCAGGCAGACGGGAGTAACTGGGCGCTGTTCTCTGAGGGCGCACTGAGGAGTGGGGCCCCGGGCTCTCGGCTCCTCCGGGCAGGAGACCAGGAGGCCGCCATTTGTGTTCCCGTCCTCCGGAACTCTACGGAAAGCGCTCAGGGAACAAAAGCTCCTGAAAGCAAACCCGAGCGGATTACTCACCCCGGCCCCAGGTAAGGGAGGTGTAATTCCGCCTGGGGCAAAGACACTTGAGAATCACTACAACAGGCCCCTCCCCCAGAAGATCAACAAGAAATCCAGCCGAGACCAAGTTCACCTACCAAGGAGTGCGGTTTCAATACCAAGGAGAGCAGCAGAATTCCAGAGGAGGAGAAAGCCAAGCACGGAACTCATGGCTTTTTTCCTGTGATTTTTTTTTTAGTCTTGCAGTTAATTTAATTTTTTCTTTTTCATTTTTTTTTTCTTTTTCTTCTTGCCTTCGGGTAAAAAAAAATTTTTTTTTTAACTGTTACCTTTTTCTTTTTTAACGATTTTTTACTAGTTTATCTAATATATATATTTTTTCTTTTTTACATTTTTCTCAGGTGTTTTCTTTTTTTAAAAAAATTTTTTTTTCTTTTCCTTTTTTTTTTTTTCTTTTTTCTTTTTTTTTTCTTTCTTTCTTTTTGAACCTCTTTTTATTCCCTTTCTCCCCACTCACGATTTTGGAGCTCTTCTAATTTGGTTAAAGCATATTTTCCTGGGGTTGTTGCCACCCTTTTAGTATTTTACTTGCCCCTTCATTTACTCTTATCTGGCCAAAATGACAAGACGTAAAAATTCAACGCAAAAAAAAGAACAAGAGGCAGTACCGAAGGCTAGGGACCTAATCAATACAGACATCGGTAATATGTCAGATCTAGAGTTCAGAATGACAATTCTCAAGGTTCTAGCCGGGCTCGAAAAAGGCATGGAAGATATTAGAGAAACCCTCTCGAGAGATATAAAAGCCCTTTCTGGAGAAATAAAAGAACTAAAATCTAACCAAGTTCAAATCAAAAAAGCTATTAATGAGGTGCAATCAAAAATGGAGGCTCTAACTGCTAGGATAAATGAGGCAGAAGAAAGAATTAGTGATATAGAAGAACAAATGACAGAGAATAAAGAAGCTGAGCGAAAGAGGGACAAACAGCTACTGGACCACGAGGGGAGAATTCGAGAATTAAGCGACACCATAAGACGAAACAACATTAGAATAATTGAGATTCCAGAAGAAGAAGAAAGAGAGAGGGGAGCAGAAGGTATACTGGAGAGAATTATTGGGGAGAATTTCCCCAATATGGCAAAGGGAACGAGCATCAAAATTCAGGAGGTTCAGAGAATGCCCCTGAAAATCAATAAGAATAGGCCCACACCCCGTCACCTAATAGTAAAATTTACAAGTCTCAGTGACAAAGAGAAAATCCTGAAAGCAGCCCGGGAAAAGAAGTCTGTAACATACAATGGTAAAAATATTAGATTGGCAGCTGACTTATCCACAGAGACCTGGCAGGCCAGAAAGAGCTGGCATGATATTTTTAGAGCACTAAATGAGAAAAACATGCAGCCCAGAATACTATATCCAGCTAGGCTATCATTGAAAATAGAAGGAGAGATTAAAAGCTTCCAGGACAAACAACAACTGAAAGAATTTGCAAATACCAAACCAGCTCTACAGGAAATATTGAAAGGGGTCCTCTAAGCAAAGAGAGAGCCTACAAGTGGTAGATCAGAAAGGAACAGAGACCATATACAGTAACAGTCACCTTACAGGCAATACAATGGCACTAAATTCATATCTCTCAATAGTTACCCTGAATGTGAATGGGCTAAATGCCCCTGTCAAAAGACACAGGGTATCAGAATGGATAAAAAAACAAAACCCATCTATATGTTGCCTCCAAGAAACTCATTTTAAGCCCGAAGACACCTCCAGATTTAAAGTGAGGGGGTGGAAAAGAATTTACCATGCTAATGGACATCAGAAGAAAGCAGGAGTGGCAATCCTTATATCAGATCAATTAGATTTTAAGCCAAAGACTATAATAAGAGATGAGGAAGGACACTATATCATACTCAAAGGGTCTGTCCAACAAGAAGATTTAACAATTTTAAATATCTATGCCCCCAATGTGGGAGCAGCCAACTATATAAACCAATTAATAACAAAATCAAAGAAACACATCAACAACAATACAATAATAGTAGGGGACTTTAACACTCCCCTCACTGAAATGGACAGGTCATCCAAGCAAAAGATCAGCAAGGAAATAAAGGCCTTAAATGACGCACTGGACCACATGGACATCACAGATATATTCAGAACATTTCATCCCAAAGCAACAGAATACACATTCTTCTCTAGTGCACATGGAACATTCTCCAGAATAGATCACATCCTCGGTCCTAAATCAGGACTCAACCGGTATCAAAAGATTGGGATCATTCCCTGCATATTTTCAGACCACAATGCTCTAAAGCTAGAACTCAACCACAAAAGGAAGTTTGGAAAGAACCCAAATACATGGAGACTAAACAGTATCCTTCTAAAGAATGAATGGGTCAACCGGGAAATTAAAGAAGAATTGAAAAAAATCATGGAAACAAATGATAATGAAAATACAACGGTTCAAAATCTGTGGGACACAACAAAGGCAGTCCTGAGAGGAAAATATATAGCGGTACAAGCCTTTCTCAAGAAACAAGAAAGGTCTCAGGTACACAACCTAACCCTACACCTAAAGGAGCTGGAGAAAGAACAAGAAAGAAACCCTAAGCCCAGCAGGAGAAGAGAAATCATAAAGATCAGAGCAGAAATCAATGAAATAGAAACCAAAAAAACAATAGAACAAATCAACGAAACTAGGAGCTGGTTCTTTGAAAGAATTAATAAAATTGATAAACCCCTGGCCCGACTTATCAAAAAGAAAAGAGAAAGGACCCAAATAAATAAAATCATGAATGAAAGAGGAGAGATCACAACTAACACCAAAGAAATACAAACTATTATAAGAACATACTATGAGCAACTCTACGGCAATAAATTTGACAATCTGGAAGAAATGGATGCCTTCCTAGAAACATATAAACTACCACAACTGAACCAGGAAGAAATAGAAAGCCTGAACAGACCCATAACCAGTAAGGAGATTGAAACAGTCATTAAAAATCTCCAAACAAACAAAAGCCCAGGGCCAGATGGCTTCCCGGGGGAATTCTACCAAACATTTAAAGAAGAACTAATTCCTATTCTCCTGAAACTGTTCCAAAAAATAGAAATGGAAGGAAAACTTCCAAACTCATTTTATGAGGCCAGCATCACCTTGATCCCCAAACCAGACAAGGATGCCACCAAAAAAGAGAGCTATAGACCGATATCCTTGATGAACACAGATGCGAAAATACTCAACAAAATACTAGCCAATAGGATTCAACAGTACATTAAAAAGATTATTCACCACGACCAAGTGGGATTTATTCCAGGGCTGCAAGGTTGGTTCAACATCCGCAAATCAGTCAATGTGATACAACACATCAATAAAAGAAAGAACAAGAACCATATGATACTTTCAATAGATGCTGAAAAAGCATTTGACAAAGTACAGCATCCCTTCCTGATCAAAACTCTTCAAAGTGTAGGGATAGAGGGCACATACCTCAATATCATCAAAGCCATCTATGAAAAACCCACCGCAAATATCATTCTCAATGGAGAAAAACTGAAAGCTTTTCCGCTAAGGTCAGGAACACGGCAGGGATGTCCATTATCACCACTGCTATTCAACATAGTACTAGAGGTCCTAGCCTCAGCAATCAGACAACAAAAGGAAATTAAAGGCATCCAAATCGGCAAAGAAGAAGTCAAATTATCACTCTTCGCAGATGATATGATACTATATGTGGAAAACCCAAAAGACTCCACTCCAAAACTGCTAGAACTTATACAGGACTTCAGTAAAGTGTCAGGATATAAAATCAATGCACAGAAATCAGTTGCATTTCTCTACACCAACAGCAAGACAGAAGAAAGAGAAATTAAGGAGTCAATCCCATTTACAATTGCATCCAAAACCATAAGATACCTAGGAATAAACCTAACCAAAGAGACACAGAATCTATACTCAGAAAACTATAAAGTACTCATGAAAGAAATTGAGGAAGACACAAAGAAATGGAAAAATGTTCCATGCTCCTGGATTGGAAGAATAAATATTGTGAAAATGTCTATGCTACCTAAAGCAATCTACACATTTAATGCAATTCCTATCAAAGTACCATCCATCTTTTTCAAAGAAATGGAACAAATAATGCTAAAATTTATATGGAACCAGAAAAGACCTCGAATAGCCAAAGGGATATTGAAAAAGAAAGCCAACGTTGGTGGCATCACAATTCCGGACTTCAAGCTCTATTACAAAGCTGTCATCATCAAGACAGCATGGTACTGGCACAAAAACAGACACATAGATCAATGGAACAGAATAGAGAGCCCAGAAATAGACCCTCAAATCTATGGTCAACTCATCTTCGACAAAGCAGGAAAGAATGTCCAATGGAAAAAAGACAGCCTCTTCAATAAATGGTGCTGGGAAAATTGGACAGCCACATGCAGAAAAATGAAATTGGACCATTTCCTTACACCACACACAAAAATAGACTCAAAATGGATGAAGGACCTCAATGTGTGAAAGGAATCCATCAAAATCCTTGAGGAGAACACAGGCAGCAACCTCTTCGACCTCTGCCGCAGCAACATCTTCCTAGGAACAACGCAAAAGGCAAGGGAAGCAAGGGAAAAAATGAACTATTGGGATTTCATCAAGATCAAAAGCTTTTGCACAGCAAAGGAAACAGTTAACAAAATCAAAAGACAACTGACAGAATGGGAGAAGATATTTGCAAACGACATATCAGATAAAGGACTAGTGTCCAGAATCTATAAAGAACTTAGCAAACTCAACACCCAAAGAACAAATAATCCAATCAAAAAATGGGCAGAGGACATGAACAGACATTTCTGCAAAGAAGACATCCAGATGGCCAACAGACACATGAAAAAGTGCTCCATATCACTCGGCATCAGGGAAATACAAATCAAAACCACAATGAGATATCACCTCACACCAGTCAGAATGGCTAAAATCAACAAGTCAGGAAATGACAGATGCTGGCGAGGATGTGGAGAAAGGGGAACCCTCCTACACTGTTGGTGGGAATGCAAGCTGGTGCAGCCACTCTGGAAAACAGCATGGAGGTTCCTCAGAATGTTGAAAATAGAACTGCCCTATGACCCAGCAATTGCACTATTGGGTATTTACCCTAAAGATACAAATGTAGTGATCCAAAGGGGCACATGCACCCGAATGTTTATAGCAGCAATGTCCACAATAGCCAAACTATGGAAAGAACCTAGATGTCCATCCACAGATGAATGGATCAAGAAGATGTGGTATATATACACAATGGAATACTATGCAGCCATCAAAAGAAATGAAATCTTGCCATTTGCAACAACATGGATGGAACTAGAGCGTATCATGCTTAGCGAAATAAGTCAAGCAGAGAAAGACAACTATCATATGATCTCCCTGATATGAGGAAGTGGTGATGCAACATGGAGGCTTAAGTGGGTAGGAGAACAATAAATGAAACAAGAGGGGATTGGGAGGGAGACAAACCATAAGTGACTCTTAATCTCACAAAACAAACTGAGGGTTGCTGGGGGGAGGGGGTTTGGGAGAAGGGGGTGGGATTATGGACATTGGGGAGTGTATGTGCTTTGGTGAGTGCTGTGAAGTGTGTAAACCTGGTGATTCACAGACCTGTACCCCTGGGGATAAAAATATATGTTTATAAAAAATAAAAAGTTAAAAAAAAAATAAAAAAAATAAAAAGTTGAAACTGGAGATCATGGATTTCAATTGCATAGTAGGGAAACCTAAGCCTCTATAAAAAAGTCTTGATATAATGGCCTTAACTATATAATCAAAAATTATAAATAAGTATTCTTTTTCTGTGTAAAATCAGAATAAGTGTGTAAGATATGTGTGTACTTCTTTTAATTCTCTGCCTCAATTTGATTTTTCTGTTAATTGATCAGGTATTCATCCTTATCACACATCGACTATAGCATAAACGTTAAAAAGTTTATGTTTTCTCGGTGAAGGAAAGGCCAATATTGCCTCTGAAGAACAGTGGGAAGAAGAGTTGGAGCTTTGGAGAAGGTAAGAAGGAGTTACATATTTAAAAACATCAGACTGGGGCTCCTGGGTGGTACAGTCAGTTCAGGGTTTGACTCGGTTTCAGCTCAGGTCATGATCACAGAGTCGTGATATCGAGCCCCACATAGAGCTCTGCACTCAGCGGAATCTGCTTGAGATTCTCTCTCTCTCCCTCTCCCTGCTCCTCCCACTTGTGCTCTCTCCCTCTCTCCCTCTTGGAATAAATAAATCTTTAAAAAAAGTAAAATAAAATAAACACCTCTAATTGTAGGAACAAGGTCCCAGTTGAAGCTGGTGAACACTCATGTATTGTAACACCAGCCTGCTTGGAAGGTTTTCTCCAGCAACCCTCTGCTGTTTGGATATAGGCAATGGGAATTTGGGTGTCTGAGTTCATTCAAGGTCAGAGTTGTACCGGGTGGGTGGGACAAAATTAGAGGACAGGAACAGAGGTGACACTATTTGCAAGAGAGTGGTTATAGTAACAAATCATAAAATACATGCTGAGCTAGAGAGAAGGGGCCACTGGATAGAAAGTTGAGACATTGTAGGGGACTAGAATTTGCATTGAGGTTGAAAAGTTGCAAGGGTACTTAGGCATGGGAGCTGAAATAATAGGAAGCCGTGGCTGGGAGATGTTAATCTGAGATTTCCAAGGTGATACAGTTTATAGTCATGATATAGTGCAAGACATGACTTTGGGAGTGTGTAGATGTAGTGGAGTTGTCCCAAGGTCATTGGAAATGACATAATCTAGGACCTGAGAAGCTAAAATGAACGAAGAGACCTTCATGCATGATGAAGTCATCAAAGATAATGGCAAAGGTTTGGGTGGAAAAAGAAGGCTGCCACCTATGGACTGAAGTGTTCCATGGAATGAATGGGATTTTGGTTTTTACAAAGCCGAGGAATTTTCAAGTGAATGGCCATGAGCTTCAAAGAGGCTGCATTGTTTTTATTTTATTTTACCTTCCTTCCTTCCTCCCTCCCCCCTTCCCTCCCTCCCCCTTTCTTTCTTTCTTTCTTTCTTTCTTTTTCTTTCTTTCTCTCTCTCTCTCTCTCTCTCTCTTTCTCTCTCTCTCTTTCTTTCTTTCTTTCTTTCTTTCTTTCTTTCTTTCTTTCTTTCTTTCTTTCTTTCTCTTTCTTTCTTTTTCCCCAAAGGGAAAAGAGACCTAATCATCTGAAAATTACAATGTTTTGGGGGGAGGGGAGCAAGGGCAACATCTAATGCAACTGTGATATGAGAAAAGAAAATCAACCTTTTTTGTGAAGGCTTCAGGGGAAATGTTTCCAGAAAAAGCTGATTTGTAGGCAAAGAGTTATGACAAGGTTCCCAGAAGATGAAGAAGATACTGAAGCTGTTACAGTTGCTAGGATATTTACTGTTTGAAGAGTGACATCTAATTGTTCAAGACCAGACTGCTAGTAAGTGGCTCTTCCAGAATTCAAACCCAACTATATCTGACCCCCGAGCTGGACCACACTGCTTTTTGGAGAAAGTAAACTCACCCAAATTCATGAATTGGGTGTGGGATGCTGGCAAAAACATTTTCAAAATTCTTTCTTTCATCTCTTTAATTCTCAAAATTTTCTAGAACATTTGGAATGTTTCATTGACATATGTATGTAGCTGAAAACAGAAGAGGGAATAGTTATGCGGTCCCCCAAAATACAGACTTTAGAAGCTTCCCTTAGCCTCAGAAACGCGGTGTGAACATAACAACTCAGGTGAGTCTTTGGAGCTGGCAGAGATACTAAATCAATTGAGACAACAGTTCTCTTAGAGCTTATGAAGTAATTTTTATAAATTGCTGCTGCACTTGATGCTTCCCACAAGAAACTATTCAGAATGAAAATGACAATGGGAAGATCAAATTCTCAAAGCTGATTCTTCCCACAGAAAGAGTGCAAAATATCTTGAAGGCATGTGCACTATCATTAATACATCTCATTTAGTATTCGTTTTCCTAAATTACTGCACATAATTATTAAAACATTTTTGGGGGAGGAAGAATATTCTGCCCCTAAATCCCTCTAAACAAGATGGTATCACTCAAGTTCTAATATTCTGACCGAATTATCTCTTCACTGTGAGCAATGATACAGCACAAGGTCAAAGGAAGTCAAACAGGGTTGTTGGCTACATGTATTTAATCCTCTTTCAGAGAGAGAGAGAGACAGAGAGAGAATGAATCTTGCATCCAGTGTATCCCCATCAATTCCAGATTGGAAAATCCGTGTAACATGAAATGATTAGACAATTTCCAGAGCAATAGGCCACTCCAGCTCTCCTTCCCCTCAAGCTACTTTGAAAACAAACGTAGTGACCATTCTTGCTGCCAACGGACAATTTGTTTCCCTCTGATCCATAACCTGCTTTTCTCCAATGACCCACATTGTCTTTTTTCTCCGAAGGTAAGGTCCAAGGAAAGTATTTTTCCCAACTTTCCAGGTCCATTGGCTACCTACTGTCTAATCACACCTTTTTTTCTTGAAACTCCTCTGCTTCCTTGCCCCTAACTAGACAACGTTGGAAGCAAAGAAAGCTCTGTGACAGTGTGACCCTGGCTGCTCTTGATGGGTCCGGGGCTGGACACCTGACTCAAGACGGACCAATCGCAGCCCTTCAGGGATTCACCGCACTTGGATGGGTAAAGCCTGGATGTTGTCAGTTTCAGTTTTCGGCCTCGTTCTTGCGAGATCAAAGGAGTGAAGAAAGGTGATCTGTGCGAAATAAGAGTCAAAAAAGTCTGCATGAGTGTGTGGTCGGAGGTGCTGCTGCTTGGAAAAGCAGAGATGAAGATGTAGAGTAAACCCTCATGTCTTCCTGTGCCCGTTGTTGAGAGTATCCGTTTAATTCATGTCCATGATCCCATGAGACACCCCAGTACCCTTGTATCTCTATAGGACACTACTTTCCCCATTTCGCTGAAGCTACTGGACCTTGGAATTTTGCTCTCCAAACTAAAGAAAATTCAAGAAACTGTTGCATGTATAATGTGCTTGGGAATATATACCTTGTGATGTAGAAAGCATTGAAAGAATGTCCCCATTTTTTGTATGAATAGGCACTTTGAAATTGGCTGCCTCAACTTTGAATGATAACAATAATGAGAATGAATGTTTGTCATGAGGTTAGAAAGTTCTCAGCATTATGCTATCTGAATTACACTCATTACTCCATTCAGTCTTCAGAGTTCTTACAAGAAAACTGAAGCTCAGAGATGGCCGGAGATTCCTCTTCCCAGGTCCATCTTCAAGGAAGGACTTGCCCCAGCTGTTGGGAGTGCTGTCATTCCCTTCAGGGCTAGCCTCAAACTGTGGAGAGCTGCCTCCTTCAGATCACACCCCTGCAGTATGTATCCCACATCTAATGAGTGGGAGATACCAAAGTCCAACATCAATCTGCAAGAATATCTTAGCTCCAGAGTTCCCAGTAGGGTGGCAGAGGCTATGGAATAGATCTCAGGGTTCAAACTCTCTTCTGCCCAAACCTGCTTCCTTCCCATCCTTTACATAGCTGTTATTTCCAGGGGTGTTGCCTAATAAACACCTGAACACCAACATTTATGTCAGAGGCTGCTTCCTGGGAAACCCAAACTTTGACAATTCTCCCGCCGGCAAGGGAAGCGCTAGGATTTAAGTTGGTCTTCCTGACCCCAGGCCCGTGCTTTTGTCCTCTGTGCTAGCCACAGTATTTGTCAGTGCAAACAATGATTGACAGGGCACTGTGTCCTAACTATTCAGTTCACAGTGTTTGTTTTGTCCATAGAAATCCAGTCTTTTCTTTTTCTATCCCTGAAAGGGACCTGTTTGAAATTTATGAAAAATGAAACTGTTCCTACCTTATTCGAAATATATAAGACCCAGCATTATAAAGTGAAAGGCATATTCAGTAGTAGTTCTCACTGACCACAAAAAGAAAAGAAATGAAGTTGTTCATTTTCATTATTGCTGCAAAATACATATATGTGTCATGTGACATGTTTTAATCTCAATCCCCAATACAATTTATACCATTTCCCTTAAATTATTGTCTTATTAATGCTGAAAGATTCTGACCCTAAAACTGGTGAGGGAAAGGGGCACTTGAGTGGCTTAGTCAGTTAAGTGTCAGGCTCTTGGTTTCGACCCAGGTCATGATCTCAGGGTCCTGAGATCAAGCCAAGGGTCAGGCTCTGCACTCAGTTCAGAGTCTGCTTAAGATTCTCTCCTTCTCCCCCTGACCCTCCCCATCCCCAGCTTGCACATGCTTTCCTTCTCTCTCAAAACAAAACCAAAAAAAAAGCTTGGGGGATAGGGGCCCTTGGGTGTCACAGTCGTTAAGCATCTGCCTTCAGCTCAGGTCATTGTCCCTGGGTCCCAGGATTGAACCCTGCATCAGGTTCTCTGCTCAGCGGGGAATCTGCTTCTCCCTCTCTCTCTCTGCTGCTACCCCTGCTTGTGCTCTCTCTCTCTGTCAAATAAATTAAAAAAAATCTTTAAAAAACAACAACAACAACAAAAACTGGTGGGTGAAAATGCAGGAAGGCAGATGAAAATGTCAGAATTTCCTACACATGACCTTGATTCTT
Organism: Mustela nivalis; assembly: GCF_964662115.1. Lineage (NCBI taxonomy): Eukaryota > Metazoa > Chordata > Mammalia > Carnivora > Mustelidae > Mustela > Mustela nivalis. The sequence continues at coordinate 81,183,271 of NC_139021.1, forward strand.
CACCTACTGATGAGGAATTTGCATTCACCTTTTTAGAGTAACTAAACTCACAAACCTTGTACCCACCCCTTCTTTAATCCTTAGGGGTTATTTAGGAATGGTTTTTATGTAAAAAGATTGCAGAAAGCCCTCACAAAAATAGGACCCTGTTGAAGAAAAAAATTAAATGAAACAATTTCAAAAGAACTCTTCTGGGTTTTTTCCAACAAAGTGATGGACATTAAGAAGTTAATGGGTAGGCCACCTTTAATGAATTCTGTTTTTTATTCCCCACTAGACCCGGAGGGAATGGAGAGCTGGAAGAAGAACAAAGGTGAGCCAACACCACTGTGAGGAGTAGAGCCCTCCCTCCACTGTGGGGGAGGCCAGCCGGGCAGACTTTTTATCCCAATTAGGAAAATGTTTTTCTTCCTTAATGTAGATTAGACCACACCGTCCTGAGAAGTACTGAACTACTGCTTGTCCTTAAGGGTGTGTGTGTGTGTGTTATTTGGTTGGATACTTAACTCCTGGATGACTCTGACATCCTTCAAAGGAGCCCGAGCTGCATGGCCAAACTTAAGTGCAGCTACATACTGCCTTGGACTTGTGTCGCTCAAGCCTCTTCTGGGGCATCATGGTGAGTGAGCACTCTCCCCACCACACTGACCCCTGGATGGTAGCTGGTCAGAATAACTCAGACATCAGGAGATCCGTGCTGGGGTCATTACCTCCCTTGGCTTGCTGAGGGATGGGAGGAAAGGGGGAGATATGGAAGGAAGGATAAGGTTTCCCTGAATGTGAAGCACCCCATATCCTGACTGGGGGATTTAATGAAAATGGGATGGATGGAACAGCAAAGCCATTTAATGGCCTGTTGGACTTTCTTGTTGTGCTTCTTTAAATTATGAAAACATTGATATAAATATATAGTCTATAAAAATAATAAAATCTCTCTAAGGCATAAATTCTCTAATTAGTCACCCCTCTCCAGTATAATTGGCTGTCATGGAGTCTTGCAGGAGGGGGACAACAATTTGGAGGGTCAAGGATACAAGAATAAAGACAGGGACAGCCTCACACCCATCCAGGTTCTGCTGACCCAGGAGACTTCTCAGTATCTTTTCAAGGTGGCTAATAAGGAGGAGCTCCAGGGGGTGAGTTCTCATGGGTAGGAAAGGAAAGGGTGAGAAAGGAAGTGGCCAAGAAACATCTCCACAGAAGGTATGACACATTCTTTCTTTCGCAAATATAGTAAAAACACATGACCTTCAAGAGTTTGGCGGGGGTTGGGGGGGTCTGCGGCTTCTTGCAAATCCTTCTTTGGAGGGACTGGCTGTCTGGGACCACACACAACATATCAAATATTGAACACCTGTTGGATTTTATTTACTGGCTGGGCCCATGGGTCTTGTGTCTCATTTGTGTCTATAAAATTTTAATTACTTGCTGACATTTGAAAATTAGGAAGTTTCAGTGAAATTCATTTTTCTACTTTAAATCTAACAATACCAATCCCGTGTTCTAGAACAGCACCCTGGCCAGGAGCTAGTAGCTGCTGCTGAAGTTAGAGGGGGAGTTCACACTCCACAGTTTCACCTGGTAGTCCTCCCCTCACTCAGAATGGGCCTGGACCCTGTGGTGTGCGTGCCCCCCAGATCCAAAAGTGAAGTAAGGTTCGCTGTGCAAGCTGTTTCATTTTTACATTTTGTATGGTAAGTTGAGGGCAAGAACTTTGCAAAATAACTAATGGAAATGACATCTGGCTTACATAGATTTTAAATGCTCTAAAAAAAAAAAAAAAGAAAAAACCCACACACACACATTTTCCACAACTTTGAGTTGCAAAATTGGCAAAAGTGGTAAGAAGTTGGGAAAACAATTTTTTACAGACTGAGGCAGTGTCAGACTCCAGAGAATTTGAGGTGAATATTTTAGAGTGTCATCGCTCAAGTCATGAATGTCCTATTTACAATATAGGCGGGGGAGAGAAAAAGCCACGATTCTCAGGTATTTATTTTCCTACATACTGCTCTTCTAGTTGAGGCACAATACCAGCAAGTTATCTCACACAACCCAGAGCAGACCCATTTTATGTTACCAGACGTCTTCCTCAGTGTATTTGGACTATACCTAGTAATGAATCAAAACAAAATTGTATTGCTCATGTCCCCACTAACTGCAGAATCTATAACTAATACATACATTTTGGTGGTATATCTATAGAAAGATTTTAGAGAAGTATCTTCATAGAGTGTTTCCTGAGCAATTTCTTCAAAAGGGCATCTCTTCTGTCTGCAGAAGAGATGTCACATACTAATTGGTTAAAGATTTTTTTTTTTTTAATTTGACAAACAGAAATCACAAGTAGGCAGAGAGACAGGCAGAGAGAGAAAGAGAGAGGAGGAAGCAGACTCCCCGCTGAGCAGAGAGCTCGATTCAGGGCTCAATCCCAGGACCCCGGGATCATGACCTGAGCCAAAGGCAGAATCTTCAACCCACTGAGCCACCTGGGCGCCCCCACATATTATTTGGTTAATCTATGAAATGCATTGCATTTTAGTTGTGTTGGTCTTTACAATGATATTATTTAGAACTGCTTCCCAACTCTTTCCCAGTTTGGGTCCTCCTAGGAGTCAGTAACAGAGAAAGTAGGTAGGTAGAGAATAATTTGATTCACGGAATTCTGTATGATAAGACTGAGCATAGATACGCTAATGTTACTGAATTCTTTGTTTCAGCCAATCCTTAATGGAGAGGCAGCTATTATACCATCTCCCTGGCTGGAGTGTTCCGTCCATTGATTTATATGTCTCTTCGTATGCTTCCTCATCAATTTCTGTAGTAGTCCCAGTTTCTCCCACGTGTCCCAATATCACATTTAAATGCTGGTCACATAAACATGTCCTCTGTCTTGAAGCTCTCTGTGGTTTCTATTTTTCACATAAATTCGCTCAACCAGGCTGAGCCCAATGAGATCCAGGAGCTCTTCCACAGTGTTAGTTTGTTGCTGGCCCACGTCGTCCACCATGTTCACCTACTTTAATTCTCATCTGCTACTTGTTTTATGACTGGCTAGTTTATTTTCCTAATCTTTAGTTTTGCTTTAATGATGCTTTAACTAATCTATGCTTAGTTTGTTTAATGAGAATAAAAATAATAGCCCGGCAGGATTGTTGTGAAAGTTCATTTATTCATTCACTGAGTAGCTACTGAGCTCTTATTGCACACCAGATACTCTTCTAGATGCTGAAAATACAGCATTTGGAGGGTGGTTGGAGGGCAGGGGTGGGGAGAGGATTAAAGTTTCTGTGCTTATGTTGCTAATATTCTGGGGAAGACACCACAAGTAGTATAATAAATATAATATAATATAAAATAATATAATATAATATAATATAATATGGTATATATAATATGGTCTGATATAATATATAATATGGTCTGATATAATATAATATAATATAATATAATATAATATAATATAATATAATATAATATAATTAATATAGTATATTGGGTGCCTGGGTGGCTCAGTAACTTAACATCTGCCTTAGGCTCAGGCCATGATCCTAAGGTCCTGGGATGGAGTCCCATGTTGGGCTCCTTGCTCCACGGAGAGTCTGCTTCTCCCTCTGACCCTCTGTTCTCTCAATCTCTCTCCCTCTCAGACAAAATATTTTAAATAAAAGATTTATAATATATAATACTAGATATAATATAAAGTAGAGATAATTAATATGAAGGGGAAAAAAAAAAAAAAAAACCCAGAAGATAAAGGATACAGAGTGCCGGGATGGGGATGCTTGTTAGAGAAGATGATCGTAAAAGCTCTTGAGGAAAGAGTGACATTGTTTCAGGGATCAGAATAGATCAGCAAATGAGTGAACCACAAAAAGGAACAGCAGGTAAAAGAGGATTTACAGAACAACTACCATATTACCTGATAAATGACAGAAGTTCAAGAAACAAAATAATGTCTTCGACTGCACCAGCAATTTTAAGTGAGCTTGAGGTTTGCCAGATTGGGTGTCCTGCTCCAAGGCTTTATTTTAGCAGGGACACCCTTCCTTCCTTCCTTCCTTCCTTCCTCCCCTCCGTCCTTCCTTCATCTTTTCATTCGATAATTATTTGTGTTGGGAATTGAAGAAGGCACTGGATAGATTGATAACCAATTGAAATTCAATGGAATCTTTGAGAAGTATCTAAAAGTAAGACCAGGAGTCTCTGCCATGAAGGAAGGACAGATAAAACATTAAGGCTGTCTTACATTTTGCCCTGAGATGGCCATGAAGGTTCTGGAAAACCTTTAAGACTTCCTGATATACCAGGGCACTGGGAGGCTTAGTCAGTTAAGTGTCTGCCTTCATCTTGGTCATGATCCTAGGGTCCTGGAATCGAGACCCATGTTAAGATTCCTGCTCAAAAGGAAACTTCTCCCTCTCCTACCGCTTGTGTGCTTGCTCTCTCTCTCTCTCTCTCTGTCAAATAAATAAATAAATAAATCCTTTAAAAAAATGACTTCCTGACATACCGATAATAATTCTATTATTTTAAAGATTTACAATATGAAGTTATTTAAACATTAAACAGTTTATTACACACCAGTGTCTTGGTACTGGTAGAGTAGCTTTATATAGACTACCTCTCTTTTCAATGACCATTTTAAACCCTGGAGAAAATATAAAACTACAACAGCTTTGAGATAGCAGAAGACAACCAAACCTAGACAGAAGCTGGAGGAGACACACACCTCTCCATCTCCACCTCCCACCCCCACGCCAAGTCAACTCACATGGCACTCAAGCCCTAGAGCAGAAGCAGCCATCATAGCAGACTGAAGAGCCAGGCTGGAATTCAAGGTTGTCAAAGCAGTGAAAATCCAAGCAGGAAATCCCAGAGAAAAGGACTCAGCAGAGAGGACAGCCCTAACATCTGCATTTGAATTGCTCTTGAATTCTTTGCTGTCTTTGAACTTCATATATGAGCAGAGAATTGGAGGAGCCCAGCTGTGAGCAGTACTGCCTGATGTCACAGAGATGGAGTTGAGAGTTCAAGCCTCACCACACTAGAAGAACTTAGTAACACTCCGACTTTTCACTGAAACCCCAAAAAAGCCACATGCTAGGAGGAAGGGCAGGTTTACTACTTTATAGCTACAATTCAAAATACATATTGGGAAATACTAGGGCTAATTCCAAGACTAAGGAACAAATCCTTACAACTCAGGGCAAAACTGGAATATATCCACCCTAACAAAGTGAAAAATGAGACTCCACATAGTCCAACTGATATGCTGGTACATTTTTAAACTCTTTTGAAATAAATTTAGACACACAGAGAAGTTGCAGATATAGCACAGATTTCCCTTAGACACTTTCCACCTTCTGCTAATGCTAATATCATATATACTCATAGTAAAATGATCAATCCAGAAAGTTAACATTGGTATTATACTATTAATAAACTTCAAATCAGACATTATTCAAATTTCATCAGTTTTTCCACTGATGTCCTTTTCAGTCCCAGGATCCAATCCAGGATCTCACAATACTTTAAATTGTCCTTTTATCATCTCCAATCCCCAGTCTTTCCTTCTCTTTTCTGACCTTGACACTTTTGACAAATGTTGGTCTATCATATTGGTCCTCAGTTTAGATTAATCCTATGTATTCCCATGATTAGATTAAGATTATGTATTTTATGCAAAAATGGCACAAAAGTGATGTTGTGCCATTTTTATTACATCATATGAGATATGTGATGTCTGTAGGTCTTATTTTGGGAGCTGTTAACCTTGATCATTGGGTTAAATTGTTGTCTGTTGGGTTTCTCCATTAAAAAATTATTATTTTTCATTCTGTTTTTTTTCTTTAACTGTTTATTTGAGAGGGATTGAGGGAGTGGGGGAGGGGTAGAGGGAGAGACAGAGAATTTCAAGCAGACTCTGTGCTGAGTGCAGAACCCAGTGTGGAGCTTGATCTCACGGCCCTGAGATCATGACCTGAGCTGAAATTAAGAGTCAGACACTTAGCCAACTGAGCCACCCAGTCAACCCACACTATTTTTCTTTTTATAATTGATGAATATTTGTGATAAATATATTAAGACTATGCATGCTACTTGTCCTAAAATGCTAAAACTTGTTTTGATTTTTTTTTTTTTTTGGCAGGGGTTAAATTTATTTAATAGAGAGAAAGAGTAGAAGCAAAGGGAGTGGCTGGCAGAGGGAAAGGGAGAAGCAGGCTCCCCACTGAGCCAGACATGGGGCTTAATCCTTCTGGATCATGCCTGAGCCAAAGGAAAACACTTAATTGACTTTGCAACCCAGGTGCCCCTAAAGTGCTAATTTTTAAAAAATTTTATTTATTTATTTGACAGAGAGATAGAGATCACAAGTCGGCAGAGCAGCAGACAGAGAGAGAGAGGAAAGCAGGCTCCCCACCGAGCAGAGAGCCTGATACGGGGCTTGATTCCAGGACCCTGAGATCATGACCTGAGCCAAACACAGAGGTTTAACCCACTGAGCCACCCAGGCACCCCTAAGATGCTAATTTTTGTATCAATGGGTGGATCCTGTCTGCAGCAATTATCATTGTGGTATCTGTCCAAAGTTAATTTCACATTTCTGTCATACCTTCTACATATATTAATTAGAATTCTTCTGTAAGAAAAACTTTCTCTTTTATTTCATGCACCTATTTATTCAATTATTTATTTGTATCAGCATGGACTCATGGATGTCTGTTTTATTTTGTGAATTATAACCCAGTATGATCTTTACTTTGTTTAAATTGTTCCAGTTTTGCCCACTGGAAATTCCTTCATATTGGCTGCTGAGGTCTTTCAGCAAGCTTCCCTAACCCCCTTTTTTTATTGAGCATATTGTTACTTTCACTACTCCAAGAAACCATCGTTTCTTTTACTAAATAATTTATGCTAAAAATTTAATTGTTGAGAGAGTAGCCCACCATCAAGAGAAAAAAAAAATAGTTAAAAGAAACAGTTTTACAGACAACCCAAATAGTCACATTACTTGGTGAAGATTTAAAAGTAATCAGGATAGGTTCAAGTCAAGATGGCGGAGAAGTAGCAGGCTGAGACTACTTCAGTTAGCAGGAGATCAGCTAGATAACTTACCTAAAGACTGCAAACACCTACAAATCCAACGGCATATCAAAGAGAAGAAGAACAGCAATTCTAGAAAAAGAAAATCAACCACTTTCTGAAAGGTAGGACTGGCAGAGAAGTGAATCCAAAGCGACGGGAAGATAGATCCTGGGGGGAGGGGCCAGCTCCCAGCAAGTGGCAGAGCAACCAAGCACAAAATCAGGACTTTTAAAAGCCTGTTCCGCTGAGGGACATCGCTCCAGAGGCTAAACCGGGGTGAAGCCCACGTGGGGTCAGCGTGGCCCCAGGTCCCACAGGGTCACAGAAGGATCAGGGGTGTCTGAGTGTCACAGAGCTTATAGGTATTAGAAAGGGGAAGCCGGCTACAGAGCCGAGAGTGAGCTCACAGCTCAGGGTTACCTTGATCCAGTCGCAGGCTTGTGAGCTCGGAGCATGGCGGGAGGTCAGGCAGACGGGAGTTATTGGGCTCTGTTCTCTGAGGGTGCACTGAGGAATGGGGCCCAGGCTCTCGGGTCCACCGGGCCGGAGACCAGGAGGCTGCCATTTGTATTCCCGTCCTCTGGAACTCTACGGAAAGTGCTCAGGGAACAAAAGCTCCTGAAAGCAAACCCAAGGGGATTACTCAGCCCGGTTCCTGGTAAGGGTGGTGCAGATCCGACTGCGGCAAAGACACCTGAGAATCACTACAACAGGCCCCTCCCCCAGAAGATCAACAAGAAATCCAGCCAAGACCAAGTTCACCTACCAAGGAGTGCAGCAGAATTCCAGAGGAGGAGAAAGCAAAGCACGGAACTCATGGCTTTCTCCCCATGATTCTTTAGTCTTGCAGTTAATTTAATTTTTTTTTCTTTTTCAATTTTTTTCTCCTGATAAAATTTTTTTAACTTTTACCCTTTTCTTTTTTAACATTTTTTAACTAGTTTATCTAATATATATATTTATTCCTTTTTATAATTTTTCTTTATTTGTTTTCTTTTTTTTAATTGTTTCTTTTCTTTTCTTTTTTTTTTTTTTTGAACCTCTTTTTATCCCCTTTCTCCCCCCACATGATTTGGGATCTCTTCTGATTTGGTTAAAGCATATTTTCCTGGGGTTGTTGCCACCCTTTTACTATTTTACTTGCTCCTTCATATACTCTTATCTGGACAAAATGAAAGGTGGAAAAATTCACCACAAAAAAAAGAACAAGAGGCAGTACCAAAGGCTAGGGACCTAATCAATACAGATATTGGTAATATGTCAGATATAGAGTTCAGAATGACAATTCTCAAGGTTCTAGCTGGGCTCGAAAAAGGCATGGAAGATATTAGAGAAACCCTCTCCAAAGATATAAAAGTCCTTTCTGGAAAATAAAAGAACTAAAATCTAACCAAGTTGAAATCAAAAAAGCTATTAATGAGGTGCAATCAAAAATGGAGGCTCTCACTGCTAGGATAAATGAGGCAGAAGAAAGAATTAGCAATATAGAAGACCAAATGACAGAGAATAAAGAAGCTGAGCAAAAGAGGGACAAACAGCTACTGGACCACGAGGGGAGAATTTGAGAGATAAGTGACATCATAAGATGACACAACATTAGAATAATTGGGATTCCAGAAGAAGAAGAAAGAGAGAAGCTATACTGAAGAGAATTATTGCAGAGAATTTCCCCAATATGGCAAAGGGAACAAACATCAAAATCCAGGAGGTGGAGAGAATGCCCCTCAAAATCATTAAGAATAGGTGCACACCCCGTCACCTAATAGTAAAATTTACAAGTTTTAGTGACAATGAGAAAATCCTGAAAGTAGCCCAGGAAAAGAAGTCTGTAACTTACAATGATAAAAATATTAGATTGGCAGCAGACTTATCCACAGAGACCTGGCAGGCCAGAAAGAACTGGCACGATATATTCAGAGCACTAAATGAGAAAAGCTTGCAGCCAAGAATACTATATCCAGCTAAGCTATCATTGAAAATAGAAGGAGAGATAAAAAGCTTCCAGGACAAACAAAAACTGAAAGAATTTGCAAACACCAAACCAGCCCTACAGAAAATATTGAAAGGGATCCTCTAAGCAAAGAGAGAGCCTAAAATTAGTAGATAAGAAAGGAACAGAGACAATATACAGTAACAGTCACCTTAAAGGCAATACAATGGCACTAAATTCATATCTCTCAATAGTTGCCCTGAATGTTAATGGGCTAAGTGCCCTAATCAAAAGACACAGGGTATCAGAATGGATAAAAAAACAAAACCCATCTATATGTTGCCTCCAAGAAACTCATTTTAAACTTGAAGACACCTCCAGATTTAAAGTGAGGGGGTGAAAAAGAATTTACCATGCTAATGGAAATCAGAAGAAAGCAGGAGTGGCAATCCTTATATCAGATCAATTAGATTTTAAGCCAAAGACTGTAATAAGAGATGAGGAAGAACACTATATCATACTCAAAGGATCTGTCCAACAAGAAGATCTAATAATTTTAAAGATCTATGCCCCCAATGTGGGGGCAGCCAAATAGATAAACCAATTAATAACAAAATCAAAGAAACACATCAACAATAATACAATAATAGTAAGGCACTTTAACACTCCCCTCACTGAAATGGACAGGTCATCCAAGCAAAAGATCAGCAAGGAAATAAAGGCCTTAAATGACGCACTGGACCACATGGACATCACAGATATATTCAGAACATTTCATCCCAAAGCAACAGAATACACATTCTTATCTAGTGCACATGGAACATTCTCCAGAATAGATCACATCCTCGGTCCTAAATCAGGTCTCAACCGGTATCAAAAGATTGGGATCATTCCCTGCATATTTTCAGACCACAATGCTCTGAAGCTAGAACTTAAGCACAAGAGAAAATTTGGAAAGAATCCAAATACATGGAGACTAAACAGCATCCTTCTAAAGAATGAATGGGTCAACCAGGAAATTAAAGAAGAATTGAAAAAATTTATGGAAACAAATGATAATAAAAACAAAACTGTTCAAAATCTGTGGGACACAACAAAGGCAGTCCTGGGAGGAAAATATATAGCGGTACAAGCCTTTCTCAAGAAACAAGAAAGGTCTCAAGTACACAACCTAACCCTACACCTAAAGGAGCTGGAGAAAGAACAAGAAATAAACCCTAAGCCCAGCAGGAGAAGAGAAATCATAAAGATCAGAGCAGAAATCAATGAAATAGAAACCAAAAAAACAATAGAACAAATCAACAAAACTAGGAGCTGGTTCTTTGAAAGAATTAATAAGATTGATAAACCCCTGGCCAGACTTATCAAGAAGAAAAGAGAAAGGACCTAAATAAATAAAATCATGAATGAAAGAGGAGAGATCACAACTAACACCAAAGAAATACAATTATAAGAACATACTATGAGCAACTCTACGCCAACAAATTTGACAATCTGGAAGAAATGGATGCATTCCTAGAAACATATAAACTACCACAACTGAACCAGGAAGAAATAGAAAGCCTGAACAGACCCATAACCAGTAAGGAGATTGAAATAGTCATTAAAAATCTCCAAACAAACAAAAGCCCAGGGCCAGATGGCTTCCCCGGGGAATTCTACCAAACATTAAAAGAAGAACTAATTCCTATTCTCCTGAAACTGTTCCAAAAAATAGAAATGGAAAGAAAACTTCCAAACTCATTTTATGAGGCCAGCATCACCTTGATCCCCAAACCAGACAAGGATCCCATCAAAAAAGAGAGCTATAGACCAATATCCTTGATGAACACAGATGCGAAAATTCTCCCCAAAATACTAGCCAATAGGATTCAACAGTACATTAAAGAGGGCACATACCTCAATATTATCAAAGCCATCTATGAAAAACCCACCACAAATATCATTCTCAATGGAGAAAAATTGAAAGATTTTCCGCTAAGGTCAGGAACACGGTAGGGATGTCCATTATCACCACTGCTATTCAACATAGTACTAGAAGTCCTAGCCCCAGCAATCAGACAACAAAAGGAAATTAAAGGCATCCAAATCAGCAAAGAAGAAATCAAACTATCACTCTTTGCAGATGATATAATACTATATGTGGAAAACCCAAAAGACTCCACACCAAAACTGCTAGAACTTGTACGGGAGAATTCAGTAAAGTGTCAGGATATAAAATCAATGCACAGAAATCAGTTGCATTCCTCTTTCTAACAAGAAGACATAAGAAAAAGAAATTAAGGAGTCAATCCCATTTACAATTGCACCCAAAACCATAAGATACCTAGGAATAATCCTAACCAAAGAGGCTAAGAATCTATACTCAGAAAACTATAAAGTACTCATGAAAGAAATTGAGGAAGACACAAAGAAATGGAAAAATGATCCATGCTCCTGGATTGGAAGAATGAATATTGTGAAAATGTCTATGCTACCTAAAGCAATCTACACACTTAATGCAATTCCTATCAAAATACCATCCATGTTTTTCAAAGAAATGGAACAAATAATCCTGAAATTTATATGGAACCAGAAAAGACCTCGAATAGCCAAAGGGATATTGAAAAAGAAAGCCAAAGTTGGTGGCATCACAATTCTGGACTTCAAGCTCTATTACAAAGCTGTCATCATCAAGACAGCATGGTACTGGCACAAAAACAGACACATAGATCAATGGAACAGAATTGAATGCCCAGAAATAGACCCACAACTCTATGGTCAACTAATCTTTGACAAAGCAGGAAAGAATGTCCAATGGAAAAAAAAGACAGCCTCTTTAATAAATGGTGTTGGGAAAATTGGACAGCCACATGCAGAAAAAAAATTGGACCATTTCCTTACTCCACACACAAAAATAGACTCAAAATGGATGAAGGACCTCAATGTGCGAAAGGAATCCATCAAAATCCTTGAGGAGAACACAGGCAGCAACCTCTTCGACCTCAGCCGCAGCAACATCTTCCTAGGAACAATGCAAAAGGCAAGGGAAGCAAGGGCAAAAATGAACTATTGGGATTTCATCAAGATCAAAAGCTTTTGCACAGCAAAGGAAACAGTTAACAAAATCAAAAGACAACTGACAGAATGGGAGAAGATATTTGCAAACGACATATCAGATAAAGGACTAGTGTCCAGAATCTATAAAGAACTTAGCAAACTCAACACCCAAAGAACAAATAATCCAATCGAGAAATGGGCAGAGGACATGAACAGACATTTCTGCAAAGAAGACATCCAGATGGCCAACAGACACATGAAAAAGTGCTCCATATCACTCGGCATCAGGGAAATACAAATCAAAACCACAATGCGATATCACCTCACACCAGTCAGAATGGCTAAAATTAACAAGTCAGGAAATGATAGATGCTGGTGAGGATGCAAAGAAAGGGGAACCCTCCTCCACTGTTGGTGGGAATGCAAGCTGGTGCAACCACTCTGGAAAACAGCATGGAGGTTCCTCAAAATGTTGAAAATATAATTACCCTGTGACCCAGCAATTGCACTATTGGGTATTTACCCTAAAGATACAAACGTAGTGATCCAAAGGGGCACGTGCACCTGAACGTTTATAGCAGCAATGTCCACAATAGCCAAAGTATGGAAAGAACCTAGATGTCCATCAACAGATGAATGGATCAAGAAGATGTGGTATATATACACAATGGAATACTCTGCAGCCATCAAAAGAAATGATGCCATTGTGACAACATGGATAGAACTAGAGGGTATCATGCTTAGCGAAATAAGGTAAGCGGAAAAGACAACTATCATATGATCTCCCTGATATGAGGAATATGAGGAAGTGGAGATGCACCATGAGGGGTTAAGGGGCTAGGAGAAGAATAAATGAAACAAGATGAGATTGGGAGGGAGACAAACCATAAGTGACTCTTAATCTCACAAAACAAACTGAGGGTTGCTTGGGGGAGGGGGGTTAGGAGAAGGGGGGTGGGTTTATGGACATTGGGGAGGGTATGTGCTTTGGTGAGTGCTGTGAAGTGTGTAAACCTGGTGATTCACAGAACTGTACCCCTGGGGAAAAAATAGATTATATGCTTATAAAAAATAAAAAACTTTAAAAAAAGTAATCAGGATACATGTGTAAAAGAATCTTTAGAAAAGGAGAGTTATAAAGGTAAAAAGATTAAAAAAAAATTTTCAGGAGACATACAAAAACAAAAAGTTGAGGGAATCCTAGAACTGATACCTAAAATCTAAAGTAGATGTGAACCATCAGCTTGATCATACAATAATACATTTTGACAAATATTTGCCATACTTTCTTAGGTTTATTTAAAATTTAATGATACATTTCAGTGTTCTTTTGTATTTTCCTCCAATGCCATTTCCTTCCTTCCTCAGTTATTCCTTTACATTCTATTTTTACATTGTTATATACATAAACAGCAGGTAGTATTTTTACATATTTTTGAGAAATATGTTCTAAAATTTGTTTTTTCACTCAATATCACTTTTTTAGTTTTATAGTGATATTAATTCATTAACTCTGGTATACCAATTCACTTCTTGAATGCATCACAATCATCATCTAATCTCTTTTGAAATACACAGATGGTTTCCAGTTGTTGGGAATTCAAAATAGTCTTGTCATAAATATTTTTGTGCATATTTCCTTGAGCACATGTGAGAGATTTTTCCTATTATATATTTTTATGAGCTGAATTTCCAGTCTTAGTGTTTGTGCATATTAACCTAATTCTCTAGCGTCAAATTTTGCTCTATTGTGGTTGCACCTATTTACATGACCAAAAGCAGTGTGTGATTTAAGTGTTCTTTTTTCTACATATTTGCCAAAGCTTGGCATTATTAGCCTTTTAAATAGTTGCCAGTCTGATGGGTGTAAATGTAACTGTATCTTACTGTTTTAATTTACATTTACTACATGGGTGGTGCGATTGTCATATATTTACAATATATTCAAGTTTCCCATCTGTAAATGACCTATTCATTTCCTTTGTTCATTTTCTATTGGGTGGTTTTTCTATGCATGTTTGACATGGAAAGTTCTTTATAAATCCTGAATAATAATCTCTGCCAGTTAGATACCTTTTAAACCTATCCTTCAAGTCTATGGTTTACTTTGAACTTGTTTATGGTATAATTTTTGAACAGAAGCTTTAATGTTAAGTAGTTTTTGTGTATGTACCTTATTTAAGAAGTCTTTCCTTTCTATGATATGTTTCTTCTAGAATATTTTGGGCTTTAATACATCATAAATTTGTTTTTGTATCTGGAGCATTACAGGGATCTTTTTCCTATATGGATAAGCAATGATTCCAGAACTATTTCTCAAATATCTGTTCCTTTCCCCAGTGATTCACAATGTCTCCTCTGTTTTCATGTATAAATGAATCTTGGCTCTCGCTGCTCTGCATGTCTCTTTGTCTATCCCATATCATCCTGATTCCTATAGTTTTGCAATTTGTCCTGTCTGGATAACTTGGAGAATTCTCTCAAGCGGTCCTTTAAAATATCTGAACTATTCTTGGTTCTTCACTCTTCCATGTGAATTTTAGGATCAACTTGTCAATTTACACACACACACACACACACACACACACACACACACAATTCTATTGGGGTTCCTGGAATGAATTCACATTGAATTTGTGGATTAATTTGGGGGAAACCAACATCTTTGTGACACAGTCTTTTTAACCACAAACATCTTATACCTCACTTTATTCAGATATCTCTTTACATCCCTCAATAATGTTTTAAAGTTTTCTCCATATAGTTTTCCAGTCCCTTTATTTGGATTCATCCCCAGATACCATATCTTTTTGTTGCTAATTGGTAATATAATTTGCTCTTATTATGTTTTCTAATTAGCTATTACTGGTATAATGCTATTGCTTTTCACTGTGGCTATGGAAATCTCTGAGTTCTCAGAGTTAGTTTTGACAGTGAAATGACATATAATAAATGTGTGGGATGGTAAACCATTATCCAGTCAGATTCAGATGCAGTGGCCACAGGATACAGATTCTTTTTCTTTTTTTAAAAAATATTATTTATTTATTTGACAGAGAGAGAGTGAAGCAGGGTGTAGCAGCAGGCAGACGGAGAAGCAGGCTGCCCACTGAGCAGGGAGCCCAATACGGGACTCGATCCCAAGACTCTGGGATCATGGTTGGAGTTGAAGGCAGATGCTCAACCGACTAAGCCACCCAAGTGCCCTAATGATACAGACTCTTAAGCGCTCCTTCTCCAAGCCTGGCTGGCCCACAGTTTGGAGAGCTCTGGTACACATCCTGCCACTCTAGAATGATCATAACAAAAGCAATGATTGTACCAGAAACTCAAGTTCGATCTGAGTGATCAGTTTGAGTGCCCAGTCCCCATTCCCTGAGACTTACATTTACTTGGAATATAATTCAAGCTGCACATATCATCTGGCCTTTGTCGTGGGTCACTTCTTGGCCTTTGGGATCACGGTGAATGCAAACTCAGTTACGGTGCTACTCCTGGAGGGTCTCAACCGAGTCTAGGGTGACCGGGTAGCAGGATGGTTTCTATGAAGAGGCTTCGCGGGGACCGATGAACCAGTCAGGAAATAAGCTTACTGGTTCTTTCTTATAGTTGGTATTTTCATATGAAGGAAATGAAGAGGAACTTTACATACATTGAGTCACTTAATTTTCATTATATTTCGATGAGGTATCATTGCCCTATTTTATAGACCACAAAGCAAAATTTAGGGAATTAAATAAACTGCCAAACACAAACACACACACACACACACACACAATGATAGGACCTTTGCTCTGCTAAATTCCAGTATCTGTGCCTTTCTCACTACCCCATTATTGGGGATATTTCTTTTACTAACTTTTTTTTCATTAATTTTTACCAGTATTATATTTGTTTGTACCAATATTGTATTCCTTGTACACAAAAGTATATTTTATTGATGAAGACATTTTAGAGGCTCAATTAATCAGTTCCTCAGTTGGTCAGTGACAAAGATGGGTTGTGCAGAGACACGTGGACAGTGAGCCTGAGGCGCCCACTGAGGATGGTGGTGAAGGCAGGTCTGGCAGCCGAGCACCAGCCGTCACCACACACCTCTGTACCTGCAGCAATGGGCACAGATATCTAAAGGCTAATTAGGGGCACATAATGGAAAGATTCTTGGCTCCTTGAAGAGATCTCCTGTTAAATAAGGGATCTGGAAGATCTAATCACAAAGATCAGAAATATCAATGACTAATCCAGAAAGCATTGTCAAGGTGCTAAGTATCTTTTCTGAACAAGACAAAAGGAAACAGAGCTTATATTTCAGCACTGAAAAATACTGTAAAGAATAGATAAGAAGATTATAAGTAAAGAGGGTATTTTTAAAGTAATATGTCACAAAATTACAACTACAACAACAGAAAATAGAGGTTATAGCATCTACATGGGTTAATTCAATCACTTTTGCTCCTCAATTAACCCTTCTTTCCCCTCCAAAATACAAAAGGTGGAAAGAGAATACCCAAAAAATTTGGAGAAATATTCCTTTGTAAGGCCTGGCCAAAACATGACTTGTTGAATCTGGAGACTCATAGTAGAGCAACAATGCTGAATCTCATTTCTGGTTATTTTAAAATATTGAACATATCTGTTACAAGAACAGGAACAAAGGGAAAAAACTAGAAGCTTTCTCTGGGACATCCCATTACACTGGCAGTTTGGTGAACCTTTAAAACCAAATAAAAGAACACACATACAAGAATAATGGACCTTTACTTGTGCTCCAAATCCTCTTCAGTTTGTAAAATGAGGCATGCTGTTTTCCTCAGCCATTTGCAGGGAACCTGCAGAGGGCTGTACATACAATGGAAGTCCAAGTATCCATTTATGATTCCTCTCCTATCTGAGCAAAGAATTCCGAGACCAGCAATTCTACAGTAATTAGTTTAAAAAAAAAAAAAAGGAAAAACGCAAAAACCACAAACATCTTGACAGTGGAATTCACTTTTGCAACTCAAGGAGGAGCTGACCGCACTATATGGGTGTTTCCTTGCCTTGATGGTACAGCTCACATTCCCAAAAGACCTTGGTCACACATGAGAGTCACAAAAAGAATGTCATTGGCTGCTGTGTTAAAATCTGGATTCATGGAAGAAAAAAGAAATCCAACCCTGAGATTAGTTGTGCTTGGTTTAAATAATTGTATGTGCCCAGCATTCAGGGTCCTAACACTTACACAGCTCTATGTGACGGACCCCATCCCCAACAGACAAGAAGCCTCTGCTTCATTGGAATGACGGAGCTCATATAAAACATAACTGAAATGATAACTATACAGTAAGGATTGCCACCATCTTTTGGTGTTTTCTGTTTCCCAGTTACCACTCTAAACTTAAAAATCCCTTCATCTCACTTAATCTTTACAAAAACGTGACAACATGAATGGCTACCACTTCACAGAGTCACTTACGTGCCAAGTACAATTCTTTATGAGCCCATTTAATTGCCACAGAGCCCTCCGTGGTGGCCGTGTATGTATTTCCATCTTAGAGCGCAAGTTATTGCCCGTGGTTGAATGATCAGTAAATGGAGAGTGGGCTTTGATCACTTGCTGGTAGGGAGCCACACTCTCCCAGCCTCGACCTCCGGCTCTGTAAGGCAGATCAACAAACCTCCACCCTATAGAGGAAAGGACAGAAGCCTAGAGGGAATGACCTACTCAAGATCCCATAGCTGGAGCCTGGTGTGGATGGAGCGAGAGCCCGTGCTCTTCATGACCATCAGGGAAACATCCAGTGGACTCTCAGTGCAGCCCTGGAGGCCCGGCCAGAATCCGCAGCTTGTCATGCAAATAGAAAGATCTGTTCTCTAATAATGTGTGGCATATGGTTAAAGACCAGTACAATCTGGCAGCATTAGAAGCCTGATGCGTAAGATATGACCGGAGTGTCTCCTGTCTGTTTGGAGCAGATGGAACGGTGAGGGGGATGGTGGCTCCGAGGAGAGGTTAGCATTCACACGATGGGAGGGCACCGTGGGGGCTGATGGGAGGGGGCTCTGGCTGATGGTTTTTCCTCTTTCCTCTACTTTAACTCGGTATGGTCAAATGTGAGAGGCACATTGATTTGTTGAAGGATAATTCAGCTGCCATAACAAAATGGAGGAGAATATCACTGTGGCCGTGTGTGAGCGGCTCAGGCCATGCCAGGTTTTTGAAACCAAAATCCAAGCTGCCCTAATGTATTGCCTTATTACAGTTCAAGTAATATAATTAAAGGCTGTGGTTGGCACACAGTTACTAATTACAGAGTAACCACCATGCTGCTTCTGGGTTTTAATATTTATTCATAATATTCCTCACTAGATCAGACTAACCATCTTGGGCAGTCGTAGGCTAATATTTTGGTTGTGTTTGTCCTATAAGTAGACCTATTACAGTCCAGCTGGCCAACTGATCTTTGAAGAAAGAACAAACTCGGGCTCAGTAATTTTTACACTTAATTAAATTTGAGCCATTTGACTTTAGGGTAAATACTGAGTATCTAGACCTAGCAAGTTTTTAAAAATCTGCCCAACATTATACATTCAATAAACAATAGAAGGATCGATGAAGATTTACATATTCATGGAGTCCAAACCCCCAAGTGAATTAGGTGAATTTTTTCTAGAACCAGTTGGATAAGATAGAGACAAGATAGAAATGACAATTGCTTAGAGACTTATTTTAATGCCATTCTCCTTTTGCAAGTTGCTGCATTTCTGGAAAGCAAAGTTCTATTTTACTTACTAATCTTCATGCACTGAGCACAGTACCTAGAGCACAGTGAATGCTTCATAAATGTTTATTGAATGAATGAATGAATGAGGTGGGCATGAGACATGAACAGGAAATAGAAGTCACTAGTTAGCTAGAAGGGTTATTTGCACAGAAAACACTCAGACAACAAAAAGACTTTTTGAGATATATTCTGAAAAACACAGAATGGAGAGTATAAAAGTTTACATTAACTTTCATACACACACACACATTCATATGTAATAATATATAACAAATCACAAATAGTATTAAGTAAGGTTTCTGTGTTAACTAATTTGCAGTGTTTCCTCATCAAAGAGATGGGGAGAACTTTTCACCAATAGTGGGTGGCTCTTGTCTCTCTTCTGATTCTATCCAGACTGTCATCAGTCTGTTCTTGTTTAAAAGGACATTTCCTTTCACAATATACACAAATATTGAGTCATTATGTTGTACATCTGAAACTAATATGATGTTATATGTGAAGTATAACTCAAAAAATAAAATAAATTGGGAGTGCCTGGGTGATGCAGTCAGTTAAGCATCTGCCTTCAGCTCAGGTCATGATCGTGGGGTCTTGGAATCAAGCCCCACATTGGACTCTCTGCTCAGTAGGGGGTCCGCTTCTCCCTCTCCCTTTGCCCCTGCTCCTTCTGTCTCTCTCTTGATCTCTCCTAAATAAATAAATAAATAAATATCTAATTTAAAAAAAGATGAAACAAGAGGATACTTCCATTTAGATATTTATATTAATTGCAGAGACATCTCAAGTTTTGCTAAAAAACTGACTCAGGTTTACCCTTGACTTCATTCCCTTCATTTTTATAGTCCTATTTAATTCAAGGCTTCATGGAGGCGTCACAACTCTTTCAAAGTATGTTCTGCAAAATTACTGCCACCTGCTTTCTTCCTTTCACTTGCTCTTGAAGACAACCTTCTCCATTTTGATGGTGAGGAGGGATTAAATAAACTCCTTGGATTATAGCAGGAACAAAAGAGCTCCCCAACAAAAATGTTTATTCCGCTGCATAGCATTGCGGTTATGAAACTTACTTTGCTTTTATTCAAACTTCCCACCCGGTATAGCAGTCCATGTTTGTGGTGGTATCTTTTTCCCATTCCCTGAGGATGGATTACATATACATCCAACCAGAACACTATCGCTAAAATATTAATCATTTGTATAGCCCTTGGCCATTAAAATTATTCTGGCTAATTGCTTAATTTATTTTTTATAAGGTCCAGCCTAGAAACGAAAGCCAGGGCTGTTTATGTGACCTGCCTTGGAATACATTATCTAGAAATAGCAGGGCTTATTGTAGCCCAGGCCAAGATTGCTCTTCATCATGCTAATGCCACTGCAAACTATTTTCAAGAATTTCCACCGGTTTAACACCAACACCTACGAATGGCAGGAACTTAGAGTGATTTAATCAAAAACAGGTCATTGGGACTGGGAAGACCTTCAGCAGCCAGCCTCACAGCAGTGGGAATGGCTGGGGGACTATGATCATGAGGAACTTTTTCACAACAGTGCAGAGAAGGGGCAGAGTATTATCATTCCAGAAGCCGTGCACAGACTCATTCCTGTTGCCCTTCCCTTTGAAAATGTATTTTGCAAGAGAGTGATCCGCATATCATCACACCAAAATGATTCTGAAGACTGATGGTTTATTTGTGTATGCAGTCATTATTTGCTCATTTCCATTTCATTGCAGTCAGCTCTCTATTATCTCAGAACTGCTCACTGAGTTGGCTCATTTGACCTGCCCCTTCCCTATTCTGTTACAAGTATCTTTCCATTTCAGCTCTGGGGACTTTGTTTGCCTACACACCAGTGCAGAGAGCAAAGAAGTACAGAAAAAAAGAGCTCAGTTTGCTACTTGTTCTCAACCTTCAAATAAATTTCCTTTGTTTCATTCCTTGCTTATTTTGTTTTCAGTTTAAGTTTTGCAGGGTGAAGAGGGCAGGATGTGGAGGGTTTGAAAATACAGCTTAAATGGTTTTGCTGCGTTCTGATATTTTGAATTATTTATGTTTGGTATAATTAGAAGGAAAAATCCAATCTCTTTGGGGGTAACTGAATCACTTTTCTCTTTTCTGTTTTAGGATACTAGTTCTTTTAAGGTAAATTAGAATATCGGAATATTGAACTTATTCACTGTCTAAAAATGCTAGTTTTCTTTGTTGAAATTGATTGTTACCTGCTGACGACATGGATGAAGTGTACGGATTGCCCTTAGCTATTTCCCAGTTTATCACAAAACTAAGAGTTAAATAAAAACTCAAGAACGACCTGGCCAGGCACAAGGCTCCATCAGAACTCTGGGCTCATGGGCTGGTTTTCAACCTTACTGTTAGTAGGGAATGGAGAGCTCTGAGCAATGGGGTGAAGTCACTTTGCTATAAAGCCTGAAGCGGCTGAAGACGGAAGGTGTTGGTGCCGGTGGTGTCTATCCTGGAAAACCAGTGGTGGCTTACCTCTGCAGCTGTCTCTGAAGAAGACCCCACTTTGAACACTATACAGAGAAGCACCTTTTGTGAATCTAACACATTAGAAAAATCAGTTATAGGGTCTTAAGGTTTTACATACTAGAATTACTGGAAGAAGAATTTTTATAAACTTGAAAAATTACATACCTCATGGAAAAAATATCTGCATACAGTGTCTTAGCTATGTATTTTAGAAGTTTGGTTTGGGGATGGGTGCCTGGGTGGCTCAGTCGGTTATGTGTCTGCCTTCAGCTCAGGTCATGATCCCCGGGTCCTGGGATTGAGTCCCCCATCAGGCTCCCTGCTCAGTGGAGAGTCTGCTTCTCCTTCTCCTCCTCCCCCTGCTTGTGCGCTTGCACTCTCTCTCTCTCTCTCTCTCTCTCTGTCAAATAAATACATAAAATCTTTGAAAAAAGAAAAATAAGCTTGGTTTTGATGCTTGGAGAAATTGTTGTGTGCCTTTAATACAAAGACAGTCCACACTGGGAGCTTTACATGAATAGCAGATTGTTGTGACAATCAGAAATACTGCATTCAAGTTCATGTGGTCATTTAATCAAGCCAACAACAAAAGTATGGTTTTAAGTCAAATTTATAGTGTTGTCAGCATTACACCCCATAAACCTTTATCATTTTATAGATGAGTTACCATTGCAACCCAGTTCTCTGTTAGGTAAAACTTAACTAAGCACATTAAATTAAATTTTAAAACATTATAAAGAGTTAATTGGCTTCGCGGGCGCCTGGGTGGCTCAGTGGGTTAAGCCGCTGCCTTCGGCTCAGGTCATGATCTCAGGGTCCTGGGATCGAGTCCCGCATCGGGCTCTCTGCTCAGCAGGGGCCTGCTTCCTTTCCTTCCCCTCTCTCTGCCTGCCTCTCTGCCTACTGTGATCTCTCTCTGTCAAATAAATAAATAAAATCTTTAAAAAAAAAAAAAAAGAGTTAATTGGCTTCAATATAAAATATCCCCTTTGGTGTCACTGAACCATCTTATTTTTTTATTTGAAAAATAAACTGGAACAAGCACTGTATGTACTTGAGTACTACAGAAAGAATGTGCTAGTATATAATAGCTTTTTATATTCTATTTTCTAAGCCAAGTATTAAGATCCCATATGATGGAATTGTTTCCAGCAGGATGAAAAAATAAAAAATATTTATAAAACAGTAGTATTAGCAGTGCTATAAACAAAAATTCATTTAATGTGAGAAGTATAAATTTGTAAACCTTTTTTGGCTCACCAAGCAGATGAAGAACCTTAAAAATGTTCCTCGCTTTTGATCCTTTGTTCTATTTCTAGAAATATTTTAGCAAACCGAAGATGCATCAAAGGCCAAAGGACTCAGAGAGCACTACTTATAAAAGCTAAAAACAACATTAAAACAGTCTCAATATCAAAAAGAGAAAAGTCTCTGGTGATTGAAGGAATTATAGAGTTGAATATTAAGCAATAACATTAATGTGATGTTTTTGAAGAGGAACCTATTGGTTCCTGGTGCTTGTGATGTAGGAACCCACTCAGAAGACAGAATTGAATGAATAAAGAAGAAAAAAATATGTGAAAAGTATGATGAAGATAATTTGTAATCTATATTAAATATATGCATATATGTAATAGCTAGAAAAAGTACTAAAAGAAAATATACCCACATATGGAAAAGTAGTTACAAATTATTTTTATTTTCTGGTTTGTACTGTTCCTGCATTTTAAAAAATGATTAAACCTCAAAACAAACTGAGGGTTGCTGGGGGAGTGGGGGTAGGGATAGGGTGGCTGGGTTATAGACATTGGGGAGGGTATGGGCTATAGTGAGTGCTATGAAATGTGTAAACCTGTCGATTCACAGACCTGTATTCCTGGGACAAATAATACCTCTATGTTAATAAGAATAAGAAAGTTAAAAATTTTTAAAAATTAAAAAAAATAAAAATGATTAAACCTGAATGTCTTTATGATAGTTACTGTTATGTATCAACTTAACTCCAGTAAGTGATGCCCAGAAAGCTACTAAAACATTATTTCTCAGGGTGCCTGGGTGGCTCAGTGGGTTAAGCCTCTGCCTTCAGCTCAGGTCATGGTCCCAGGGTCCTGGGATCGAGCCCCGCATCAGGCTCTCTGCTCAGCAGGGAGCCTGCTTCTCCCTCTCTCTGCCTACTTGTGAACTCTGTCAAATAAATAAATAAAATCTTTTTAAAAAATAGAAAGAAAACATTATTTCTTATTGTATCTATGTGAGTGTTTCTTGACAGGACTAGCAACTGCATTAACAGACTGAGTAAAATTCACCTTTGCTAATGTGATGGACACCATCAAATCTGTTGAGAGCCTGAATAGAACAAAAAAAGTGGAGGAAGGGCAAATTTGCGCTGGGACATCAATCTTCTTTTGCCCTCAGACACAGGTGCTCCTGGTGTTCCCGAGGGAGGACTGGATGGATCCTGGCCAAAAAAAACAAGTGGCACTCAGAGACCTTGGAGGATTGGAGGTTTATTTTATGCCAGTGGGCTCAGAGGAGAGTAATCTCTCAAGGTCTGAGCCCCCAGCACAATCAAAGGGGGTAGTTTCTACACTTCTACTTCTGTATCTGTGCATCTTTTGCAGCCATGGGCAGCGGGGCTAAGGGAAAAAACCTGGAATGGCTCTGGGGCCGGGACTGGGATTCTGCTGTTGGATAGGTGGGCCACTTCAGAATAAAGGCTTCTGGTATCCCTGGTCCATGGGGCTTCAGACTTGGACCAGGAGCTATATCAGCCCCCATCCCTACACATACGCAGCAAATCTCAGGCCTTTAGAGTAGGACTGAATTATACAGCCACCTTTCTTGATTCTCTAGCTTGCAGATGGCCGATCGTGGAAATTCTCCCTCCATAATCATTTCCTATAATAAATCAATTCCTATAAAAAAATCTCTAGATAGAGAAATAAAAAGATAGAAATATAGAGATCATATACGTATATATATATAGATGGAGAGAGAGAGAGTATAAAGAGACTATATATATAAATTATAGTCCATGTGATATAAAATACTATATAATTTATATATATTTTATCTATCTATGTATCTTATTGGTTTTGTTTCTCTGGAGAACTCTAGAGAACTCTAGTATTATCTTTATAGTGAGACTCTATCATACATAAATAAAAATATGTATCTTAGGGAACACTTCATAACTCATCCTATGAGGGTATTATTGCCAAAACCAAAGCCATCAGAAGAAAAATATAGACCAATATCCTTTATGAATATAGATGTAAAAATTCTCAACAAAATGCTAGCAGATGAAACCCACAGCATACAAAAAGACTGTACACTGTAACCAAGTAAAATTTATCCCAAAAAAATAAGATTGATTCAATCTATGAAAATCAATCAATGTAATATACCACATTAATAAAATAAAAGAAAAAAACACTTAATCATTTTAGCGGATGCAGAAGTATTTGACAAAATCCAAAACATTTTCACAAAAAAAAAAAAAAAAACAATCAGAAAACTAGAAATAGAAGGAGATTTCCTCAACATAATAAAAAGCATACATGAAAAACCCACAACTAGCATCATATTTAATAGTGAAAGAAAGTTGCCTTCCCCCTAAGCCCAGGAATAAGACAAGAATGTCCACTCTTGCCAGTTCTACTCAACATTGTAGTGGAGGTTTCAGACACAGTAATTGGGCAAGAAAAATAAATAAAAGACATCAAGACTGGTGCATCTGGGTGGCTCAGTCTGTAAAGTGTCTGTCTTCAGCTCAGGTCATGATCCCAGGGTCCTGGGATCCAGCCCCAAGTCAGGCTCCCTGTACAGCAGGAAAGTCTGCTTCTCCCTTTTCCTCTGCTTATGTGCTCTCTTTCTCTCTCAAATAAATAAAATCTTAAAAAAAAAAAAAAAAAGACATCAAGATTTCAAAGGAAGAAGTAAATTGTCTCTATTTGTAGATGACATCATATCCTTAAGAATCCACATATAGACTTACACACACACACATAAACACACGATTACAGATATTAGCAAGTTCAGCAAGGTTACAAAGTATGTCAATATACAAAAATCAGTTGTATTATTGTACACTAGCCATGGACATCTGGAAATGAAATTAGGAAAGCAATTCCATTTACAATAACATCAAAAAGAATAAAACATGTAAGAATAAATGTAATCAAAGAACTGCAAGACATTGAAAACTACAGAGCATTGATGAAAGAAATGAAAGACCTAAGCGAATGGAAAGACATCCCCTGTTCATGGACTGGAAGACTTGATATTGCTAAGATGGTGATACTCCCAAAAAGGAGCTAGAGTTTCATGGCAATCTCTAAAAAAATTTCAACAGCCTTTTTTTATAGAAATAGAAAAGCTGATCCTGAAATTCATATGGAATTTCAAGAGGCCCAGAATACTAAAAACAATCTTGAAAAAGAAAAAGAAAAATTGGAAGACTCAGACTCCCTAATTTCAAAACTAACTACAAAGCTACACTTGTCAATAAAGTATAATACTGGCATAAGGATAAATATGCAGATCAAGGGAATGGAATTAAGAGTCCAGAAATAAACCCATACATTTATATCAATTAATTTTCAACAAGGATATCAAGCCCATTCATTGGGAAAATAAATCTTTTCAGTAAGTGGTACCAGGATGACTAGATATCCACGTGCAAAAAAATGAATTTTGATCGTACCATATAATGAAATTAAGTCAAAATGCATCAAAGATCTAAATATTCTAAGTATTAGAGCTTAAATTATAAAAATCATTAGAAAGAAAACATAGAAGTGAATCTTCCTGACCTTCATGGTTAAGCAACAGTTTCTTAAATATGACACATAAAGCATAAGCAACTAAAAAATAGATGAATAAGACTTCAGCAAAATTTAAACATTTTGCATATCAAAGGACACTGTCAAGAAAGTAAAGAGACAATCCACAAAATTAAAGAAAATACTTACAATCATATATCTGATAAGGATCAAGACTACACAAAGATATACAATGATAGAAAGACAAATAACCAAAATCTCAAATAATCACAAATAAGATGTACAAAAGGTCAACAATCACATGAAAATATGCTCAACATCATTAGTCACTAGGGAAATGTAAACTAAAAGCACAATAATATACCACTTCATATCCATTAGAATAGATACAATAAAAAAAATCTGGAAGTCAGAATACAGCAATTATTATGAAAATATGAAGATATTGAACCCTCACCCTCATATATGGCTGATAGAAATGCAAAAATGGTGCAGAAACGGGAAACACCTTGACAGTTCCTCAAAATATTAATATATTAATATCAATATAGAGAGCTTTCATACTGTCCAGCAATTCTACTCTTGGCATATACCCTAGAGAATTAAAAATATATGTTCATTTAAAAAGCTTGTATATGAGGAGCACCTGGTTGGCTCATGGGTTAAAACCTCTGCCTTTGGCTCAGGTCATGATCCCATGGTCCAGGGATTGAGCCCCACATTGGGCTCTCTGCTTAGCAGGGAGCCTGCTTCCTCCTCTCTCTCTCCCTGCCTGCCTCTCTGCCTGCTTGTGATCTCTGTCTGTCAAATAAATAAATAAAATCTTAAAAAAAAAAAAAAAAAGAAGAAGAAGCTTGTATATGAATGTTCCTAGCAGCTTTATTTATTATAGCCAAAAATAGAAGCAACCTAAATGTCCAACGACTAGTCGATGGATGGATAAATGTGGCATATCCACCTGATGGAATATTATTCAGTCATAAAAAGGGATGAAATATTGATACATACTACAACATGAATGAACCTTAAAAACTTTGTGCTAAGAGAAAAAAGTTCAGTCACAAAAAGGCAACTTGTGAGATGATTCCACAAAATGTTCAGAATAGGCAAATCCATAGAAACAGGAAGTAGATCATTGGTCCCAGTACTGCAGTGAGAGGGGAGAGGAGAATGGTTGCTAATGGGTATATGGTTTTGAGGGTGGTAAAAAGTGTTCTGGAATTGGATAGTGGTGATGGTCATACCCATTTGTGAAGACATAAAAGCCCAGTAAATTTTACACATTAAAATGGTGGATTTTAGGGATCCTGGGTGGCTCTATCAGTTGAACGTCCAACTCTTGATTTTGGCTGAGGTCATGATCTCAGGGTCATGATCTCAAGCCCCTGGTAGGGCTCCATGGTGGTCAGGGAGTCAGCTGCAGACTCTCTGTCTCCTTCTCCCTTTACCTTCCCCTCACCTCATGCTCTCTCTCTCTAAAAAACAAAAAGGTGAGTTTTATGATATGTGAACTATATTTCAATTTTTAAGAGTATTTAATTTTTTTTTTTAATGTATTAGTCTGAGAGAGGAGAGTATAACAGGGGGGAGCAGCAGGCAGAGGGAGAAGCAGGCTCCTTGCTGATCGAGGAGCCCGGCTCAGGACTCAATCTAGGACCCTGGGATTACCACCTGTGCCAAAGGCAGACGTTTAACCGACCGAGCCACCCAGGCATCCCCCCCACTTTTTTTTTTTAAGATTTTATTTATTTGTTTGAAAGAGAGAGAAAAAAGGCAGGAGCAAGTGTGGGGTGGGACAGAGGAAGAGAGAGAAGCAGACTCCCTGCTGTGGGGTTTGATCCCAAGACCCTGAAATTATGACCTGAGCTGAAGGCAGACACTTAACTAACTGAGCCACCCAGGGACCCCTTTAAAAGTATTTTAAAAACAGGTCTCTCGGGGTGCCTGGGTGGCTCAGTGGGTTAGGCCGCTGCCTTCGGCTCGGGTCGTGGTCTCAGGGTCCTGGGATGGAGCCCCGCATCGGGCTCTCTGCTCGGCGGGGGGCCTGCTTCCTCCTCTCTCTCTCTCTCTCTCTCTGCCTGCCTCTTTGCCTGCTTGTGATCTCTGTCAAATAAATAAATTAAAAAAAAAAAAAAAAAAAAAAACAGGTCTCTCAAGTTCAGAGGGTTCCGCTACTGAATGGCAACAACAGAAACAGTCAAGCCCAACTCCTGTACATTGCTCTCCCCTCTGGAGGGGCCAGAAATCTCAGGAGGCCAGATGAGGGAGCAGTGATAGGATCACAATATGGGGGAAGAGAAAAGACACGGATCAATCACCCCTTCTTTAAATGCAAGTTTCTAGATTGCAACAGAACCAAACTAGAGAGAGGAAACAGACTCCATTTGAAAACAAGATTACAATTTGATTCCTACATGGGCTGCATGTCGAATTACCTAATTAAAACTATCTTTCATGACTTGAAATGGGATTTTTATTATTCAAAGGGTACTGGGCTTCCCCTGTAGGGACAGAGAAAGAGCCACACAGAGTATCTGAAAGTATGGCAGGAGGCAGAGCTGAAGCTATGTTCTAATTCCACTGGATTCCTTGTATGAGTTACAACAGGATAATGGAAGCGGCTGAGGCTGGGGGGAAGATAGAGAATCCTCCGTGTAAAGCTAGAAAACAATGTAATAGTATTTAATAACACAGACTCACATACCCCATGATCCAGCAGCTTCGCTTCTGTGAATGTCTCACAGGAACGGCCTTTTTTCCATGAGGCCATCTGTGCCACAACCAAAGATCCCCTGAGAAGCTTCCAGCAATTCATTTCTACATTCAGCAAGCAACGTGACATGTTGTTTTTTCTACATATCATCATGTTAACTGCTAATGGAAAGTTGAGAACAGGATTGGACAACAGACATTGAAACCTTTCTCCCTGGTGTGTCCATTAAGGTCATCAGGGATGAACCTGGATTGAGATGCAGAATCCTCCTCAACACGCAGCTCTTCCAGGCAGCCATTAACAAATGAACAGCCTTGTGGTGCAAGAGGACAATTTTTTTTCCAGTTTCTGGCTTATAACTTTGTTAAGAAGACAGAACATACCTACATTAAAATTATATGTACAACCTGGTAAAACAGGGTAGCAGTGCTTCTGGGAAGAAGGGCAAGTTTAGCCAAGGCCATACCAGGAGAGGAAATTGTATAGGAAAGGATACCTTGGCTTTTGGTGGGTTTGGAGGCAAAGGCATAGAGAGCAGAAAGAGTTTAGAGCATAGGGGTACCTGGTGGCTCAATCGGTTAAGCGTCTGCCTTCCGCTCAGGTCACGATCCCAGGGTCCTGTGACTGAGTCCTGTCACACAGCATTGGTCTCCCTGCTCAGTGGGGAGCCTGCTTCTCCCTCTGCCTGCCACTTCCCCTGCTTGTGCTCTCTCTCCTTCTCAGACAAATAAATAAATAAAATTTTTTAAAAAGAGTTTAGACCATAAATGAATGGAACTGCAATGAAGCTGCATATGAAGATCAGGAAGTAGATTGTCTATTAGAAGTAGGAAGGAATTGGGAAGCCTGGGTGGCTCAGTCAGTTAGGTGGCTGCCTTCAGCTCAGGTCATGATCCCAGAGTCCTGGGATCCAGTCCGACATCAGGCTCTTTGCTCAGCGAGGATCCTGCTTCTCCCTCTTCTCCTGCCCCTGCTCATGTGCACAAGCTCCCTCTCTCCCCCACTCTCTCTCTCTCTGTCAAATAAATAAATAAAATCTTTTTTGAAGTAGGAAGGAATTGAGGTTCTTTGTCCCCTCACTTTAGATAGTGACATGTGGTAAACATAATACCTGCTCCCTGATTTCCCTTTAAAGGAAGGATTTGCTGTGGATCCTGCACTGTTGACATGAACTGGTCTATACCTGGGGTCAAGTCGAGGCAGACGCTAACAGTCTGGCCATTCGGCCCAACAGAGAACACTAGCTGGGCCACACTCTTGGAAGAGCTCCCCACTGGGCTAACTGAAATTTTCTTGGTCCTGCATCTACTGTTTGTCATATCCCTCTGCCCAGCCCTGCTTCCTCTCTTTTCCTCCTAGAACATCTAGGAATGTGCCCCACATTCAGTCTCAAATGCCTTCATCAGAAGGGCCTGACCTGCAGCAGTCCAGTAAGAGCCACTGTCCCACGCAAACCTTTGGTGCCAGATGCCAAGCATACTAAGAAAGCAAGAAGGGAACCTCTATTGCATATTTGAACTCACAAGTAAATAATGTCTTCCTTTCATTTTAATAACTGATATGTTCTAATAATGTAAAGGGAGTATTTATACTACTACTTTATTTTATTTTATTTTATTTATTTATTTATTTATTTATTTATTTATTTATTTATTTTGAGAGGTTTTGTTGTTATTGTTGTTGTTGAGATTTTTACTTATTTACTTGAGAGAGAATGAGAGAGAGAGAGACAGAGATAGTGAGAGAGAGCACAAGCAGGAAAGAGAGGGAGAAGCAGCCTCCCCACTGAACAAGGAGTCTGACGCAGGGCTCCATCCCAGGACCCTGAGATCATGACCTGAGCCAAAGGGAGACGTTTAACCAACTGAGACACGCAGGTGCACCATGTTATGAGATGTTTTTATATATTTTTAGGTCAAATGCTTGGGTATTTTTAACTCAGAAAAAATTAAATTACAAAGCAGGCATACTGCATTTTCATAGGCTATTTTAACTAGAATAATATGGCATCAAAGTTCATCTATCAAATCACTGTCCTTAAAGATTGGGAAAGAAAAGGTGGGAGAGAGCTAACCTTGAAATCCTATCGCGTAGCAGCACTGTTCTTACATTATTCATAGACTGTTTAAAATACAGTTGGGCTGAGGCCGCTTCTACTGAGAAACACCAGTGACTCTCTGGCATCAGATGTTCGAATGCAGTCAACGTAGGGATTGTACCCAGTACACAGCTTCCGCCCCACTCCCTGGCTGTCAGTTGATTGACCCGACCGACCACGGTGAGCTTTTATAGCTGGAATCCCAGGAAGCGTTCCAGCCTGTAGTCATCACTCTCAGCCACAAGGGGTCAGCATTCACACCTACTGTAATAAAGATTTAATGGGAAAAAACAAACCACCTTCTTCAAGGTTGATTGTAATGAGCTAGCTTAGTGCTTATGTATTTGCCAAATAAAGATCCGCGGAACTGCAGTGTAAAATATTCAGTTCCCACATTCCCTACAAATTGTTTTGCAGTTATTGAAAAATCATGGATTCTGAGAATATGAGAACTACAGGCAGCATAGAGATACGAAGATCCCCAGGTATCTTTGCCCCCATACTCTGTGCTGAGCAAACACGAACCAATAGAGTATCAGAAACCATCTCCACAACCATCTGAGCCTGGTGTACACCCCTGACTCGCCCTGAACCCCGCAATATTTCAGATCGGGTAATTGAGATGAAATAACTCCTTCAACACATGTTGACCTGAGCCAAACGCAGATTCTTAACTGACTGAGACACTCAAGTACTCTTTCCTAATTATTTTTAATAATCAAAAAAAAAAAAAATTAGGCCTGTGTCCTTTCAAGATACTGAGGTTCAGATACTGACTATCTACTGACTCTTGTATGTATCTGACATACCTCAAGGAATAATCAATAACGATATGAAACAAAATTTCTATCTAGAACTGATCCACTTTTAACAAAAAACGGAGAGAGCTATATTAGAAAAACTTGGGTCAAGGAAGGTAGACACATATTTAGCCCCAGCTCTCACAGATACTAACTGATGGCCTTGGATGAGTCATTTATGCTCTCTGAGATGCAATTTCTTCATCTTACATAAAACCAGTCTTGGAGCTATTGACAAGCTTAAATGGAATCATTCATAGCTAATGCTTAAGAGTATACTTGGCATACTGATTTTTCCACCTTTAGCTCATGTCCTCAAACTTTGCTCCAAGTAAATATTTTACTTTTGATGGCTGCATAAGAAATTAATCAGTCTGGTGTTCCCAGCGCCGAGAGCCAACAATCAACTGCCACTGAGAATACCATTGCCTTTCTAGATTGAATGTAGTTTCTCAACAATCAGCATGAGTCTGGTCTGAAAATTTGGGCCAGGTGTGGGTCTAAAGATGGCCTTCTTCTGAAGATGTTACACTGGACTTGGGGCCACAAACTGTAGTAGGCAGAAGGACAAGATGTGTACTCCTTGCTGTACATGTCCTTTAGAATCCCCTTCCCTTGAGTGTGTGCAGAACCTGTGACTATCCAGGGACATCAGTATCATGATTTAGTTACTAATTGATTGACACAGTTCATCACAAGTGGTATCATCCTGGGTGCACTTGACGTAATCAGCAGAGCCTCTAAAAGAAGGTGAAACCTCAGAGAGATAGTCTCCTGCTCACCTCAAGGAAGGTAGTGAACAGCCATGCTATGAACTCCTGTGGGGGGTGCTGCCTCTGCATTGGGCACCAGTGGTACGACCCCAAGGAATTCTGCCAACACCTGCATGACCATTCAAGGGCACCATGAGTTCCAGATATGAATTGTCATGTGGCCACTACCTTAACTGAAGCCTGGGGAGCCCCTGAATAGAGGACCCAGTCAAGCCAGGCCTAGACTTCTGATCCAAAGGAACTAGGAGGTAATAAACTGGTGTTATAAGCCACCAATTCATGGAAATTATTTAGAATAGAAAAGTATTATAGTGCTTTTTGATCTGTGGGGGTCAATTCTCTTTCCTTAAAAATAACAAAGGCTCACAACTTTTGCTCTGCATCGGTTTCTTTCTTCTTCTTCTTCTTCTTTTTTTTTTTTTTAAGATTTTTACTTATTTATTTGTCAGAGAGAGAGAGCACACAGGTGCTGGGGGAGAAGATGCCAGCAGAGGATGAAGCAGGCTCCCCACTGAGCAAATAGCCAAATGCGGGACTCCATTCCAGGACCCTGAGTTCATGACCTGAGCTGAAGACAGTCACTTAACCAAATGAGTCACCCAGTTGCCACTCTGTATTGGTTTCTAGTATCTGTTTACCCAGTAGCACCACAGAACCTCTAGGCAGCCCAGGAATGAGAGAGCATAATCTCTTCAATCACTTTAATATTGTCAAAAGTTATTATTTGGGTACAGCAAAGGTCAATTTGATGCCATGGTTAAATATGCATAGATAGCGGGGGTTTTTTTGTGTGTTTTTTTTTTTTTAGGATTTATTTATTTATTTGACAGAGAGACAGAGCAAGAGAGGGAACACACGCAGGGGAAGTGGGAGAGGGAAAAGCAGGCTCTCCGCCAAAGAGGAAGCCTGCTGTGGGGTTCTATCCCAGAACCCTGGGATCACGACTTGAGCTGAAGGCAGATGCTTAACTGACTGGGCCACCCAGGCGCCCCACATAGATAGTCTTATAGAGAAAAGGAAACTAATATTTTATGAACAGACATTAAGTCCTTTACTTTATGTGTGCAGATTAATCCTCACAGAGCCTCTAAGATGGCTTTTACTGTTCCCATTGCTCAGATGAGGTCATTAAAGCTCAGAAAGTCTAAATGACTTAGCCAGTCATACAACTAGTAGGTAATAAGGCCAGTACTCAATTATTGAAATGCCTCCAATGGAATATTTTATGTTATTTTGTTTATTTTATACAAGAATGTGGCTGCCAAATGAACATGAATGTCCATAGAAGACTCTCCATTTGAGTTCAAAGAACTTCTCAGAGCTCCAGAAAAGGCATTGTGTAATGAGTTAGAGGAGCTTTCACTGCTTTCCTCCGACCTTCCTGGCTATGGTGTGGACTATATTACGTTAGGACTTTGCAGGATGGCATGTCGGCTTAGAGATATTTTTTGTTCGCATAATAATTATGAACATCTTTCTTTCCTGGCAGGTTTTCCAGAAGCCAAAACAGGTGGATTGTTTTTCAAGAGAATGTTCAAGGCATGTAATAACATGTTGATTCCTATCGCGAACTTTGTTTGCCTTTTCATTCCCCTAAATGTCACATAAAAATATGGATTTCACACAGGAACACTTTCAGTGCAATGCAACAATACAAATCCAATCCTAAAACTGCCTTTGAGCATCACACAATAACATCACACTAACTAGCAGCCTCTGGCCTTATGTAATGGGCAGTGTGCATAGAAATATATTAAACTCATCCATCAAAGGACAACAAAGAAAGATACACTTTAAGGAATGTGTTCATGCCCAACATTGCTGAAACACTCTTGCTCCCTGTTGTACCCGAGTTTTCGGGTCTGAGAGACCACCAAGGAGCCAACACGGATGTAATCACACGGGGGTTTATTTAACAAGCTTAAGCTTGGGCCCAGGTATACATGACACAGTGGAGTAGGGACTTGGGCCCCGAACCAGATTACAGTCAGAGTTTTTAAAGGCAGAGTAGGGGTGGACTCGGAGGTGGGTGAGGGCAAAGGGGGTTATGGATGATGTAATTTTCTAAGGAATTTTGGAAGCAAGGTCTCCAGGACCTTGAGGGGCTAGCTATTGTTGGGAGGAAGGTTATTTATTACCAATAATAAAAATCTTCTCCTGAGACCCTTTAGATGTATATCAGTGGGCCATATGCTTGGGAATGCTTCTCGACACTATCTTGGAGGTTTAGAGATAAAGGAATTGTTAAAGTAAGCTTACAGGATCCTGGTCGGACCTGTTGGGGTAGGGGGTTGGTCAGGCTAGGATTGTCCTTAGCAAAACCTCAAGGTGAGGGCAGTTGAGTCCCCAGGGGAGAGCCACTCTGTCTGTTTCAAGGGCTTGTCAGTAGGTAAGGAATTTTAATGATTTTCTTCTGCCTCTGTTTTCCACATCACACCCTCCTTCTCATTTAGTTGATCCTGGATACTTGTAAGAAGCATAAGAACATGTCCCATTGTTAACTTCAGGATTTCAAATAACAGGGTATCATTAAAATAATTTCAATGATAAACTAGTAGATTGATGAGAAAAGTTATACTTTTAAATGTAGTATCATACTGTAATTGTCAAATTTGTTCATAATTATTTTTGAAACAGCAAACATCATCCATTCTCTCCTATGCATTCCTCACAGCCCAATGTGGTGTCCATTTACCTTAATCAAAGAGTAACTACAAGATCTTTTGGTTAAAAGAAATGAAAGTCAAGTAATTTTGCAACTTGGAGTTTCTTTTAGTTGTCTTGTGTTTTTTTGTATCTATTTTTCCCTGAAATAAAATTTAATTGAAAATTTTTACTTCGATTTTGTCTTTTTATTCCTTTAGTTCTAGAAATAGCATTGAATCATCCAGAAGTCTTCTGGAGTCTTGTTCTACCTCCTCATCCAAATCTCCAACACACCAAACAGCACTTGACTCCACCAGAGAAGAACACAGATGGTCTGGTGATAGAGTAGTGGAAAACCTTAGTTTCTAAACTCTGGACAAAATTATCATATGTAAAACAATTTTTACTTTATCTAGGTATTTGTTCTCAGTAAATAGAAAAAGAAATCCTTAGTGAGAAAAAACACCTTTTGCTATTGGTGTAGGGTTTTTTTGAAGTAGTGTTGTTGAGGTTTGGGACCTATAGCCAAGAAAGAATTCTCCAGAGGGCTTCAGTGCAAAGAGGTGCTTTTATTAAAGCAGGGGGACCGAACCCATGGGCGGGAAGACCTTCGGGCCAGGGCTCCTGAGGAACAACTATTGCTTAGTTGGGGATTGGAGGAAGTAAAGGGAAGGGAGGTTCTGAGGATTTTCGTATGCTAATGAAGACTCACAGAACATAGGAGGCCTTGCTATTGTCAAACTAAAGGTGTTTTTCCCTCTAGCAAGGCATTAACATTAAGACAGTTGGGAACCTGGGAGGAATCTTCTGCAGATCCCAAGTAATTGTCACAGGGCTCCAGGTTGTAAAGATGTTTAATCTACACTTTCTTTTGTCTTTGTTTGCCACTTCACTTTGAAGAGGAGCAATTCTGAATGTGAATGAGTTTCCCAGTATTTTTTGAGAGCATTACTTCCCCAGTAGGAGAGGTTAAAAAAAAAAAAAAAAAAGCAAAAGCAAACACTGGAAACCTGCGTGGGGAAAAGAAGAAAGGAAAAGGGTGAGGTATAACACAAAGACCTAGATTTGCAAGGAAGAGTGCTGTGTTGGAACTGGAAAGAAGGGTGCCATGAAGATCAAAATACAGTGATGGGGAGTGGGAGAAAATGTATGACTAACAGTTAAGGGCAAAGGCTCACGTTAGTTAAGTCAAGATGATGTGGGAAACAAAGGCAGAAGAAAAATTATTAAATTTCCTTACCACCTACAGCCCTTTGACAAGTCCTTGAAAGAGGTAGAGTGACACTCTTCTAGGGATTCAACGGCCTCAATGTTAATACCCTCCTAAGAGCAAAAGGCAATCCTAGTCTGACCACCTCTCCTCCCCAAGATTTTGTAATCCTACTTTAACATATAAAAGTTCCTTTGGAAATTTCCTTTATCTCTAAATCCCCAATATACATGTTGGCAATCAACCTCCAAATATATGGCTTACCCATACACATCTAAAGGATCTCATGACTAAGGGTTTTTGTTTTTGTTTCTGTTTTTAAAGATTTTATGTTGGGTCCCCCAATAATGGGTCCATGGTCAAAGGAGTGAGACTGATACAAAGCGAAGGTCAAGCAAAGCTTTATTTCATGCCAAGCATCAAGAATCAGACTGACTGTCAAACAGACTGGCCAGGGCCACCCTTTACAAGAGAGGACAACCCCTCCCTACTTTCCACACTAACTTTTATAGAGCAAAGGCCATGTGGTTGGGCCTGTCCACACACAGGTGGCTAATTGCATTATAATTCACCCCACAGTAGCTATGGAAACTAGCCTATCACCTTGGTAACTAGGAGACAGTATGTGCCCCCAGAGATTGAATGTCTCCACCTGACCTGATCCACCCTTGTATTTGGGCTGTTACCTGGGACTAGTGTCCCAGACTTGCTTTTAAGTAAGTTCCCCTGGAGGGGAAGGGGTGTCAGGGTCAATTTAAGTTTTACTGCATAAACAACAAAATGGCTGTTCAACTGAGGTGCGGCTACTCTTGCTAAATAGGCCCTTACATTTATTTATTTGAGAAATAGAGAAAGGCAAAGATAGTGTGAGAGAGTAAGTATGAGTGGGGAGATGAGGGTAAAGCAGGCTTCCAGCTGAGCAAGGAGCCCATGGGGGCCACAATCCCAGGACTGTGGGATCATGACCTGGGTGGAAGGCAGACTAAGCCACCCAGGCGCCCCATGACTAGGGTTTTATTAGACAGTAATAATTGACCTTTTCTCAATGCCGCAGAAAACCTAAAGCGACTGAGCAAACTCAAGCGGCACAGGAGAAAACAGGGAAAATTTAGCTTTATTATCACCAGCGGGCTCAGCGGGATCCCTTCACAAAGGCTGAGCACCTGATAGGTTTAGGAGTGAGTATTTAGGGTTACAGGTAATGGGGGATGGTAACCGGACACTTTCATAGGCTCTCAAGGCCAAATGGCCCCTTCAAATGGAAGTATAATCTATGCAGAGGTGTTTCAGGAGAGTGCTAAATCTTGGCGTGGGGGTGGGGGTGGGGAGGGAACGCGTTTCTTTTTCTTTTCTTATTCAAACAGGACAGACTGCTGGTCTTTTTCTTCTGTCTCAGCAGGAGCATTGACTTGTTATCTTATCTTAACCAAATAGGATGGCTATTTGGTCTTTTCTTGGCCTTAGCAGGAGCAAAGGAGAGCCTGGGAAGGAAAGGGACTGGAGCCTGGGAGTCTATATCCACCTCACCAATAATGGCTAGCCCCCTCAAGGTCCTGGAAACTTTGCTTCCAAATTCCTTAGAGACTTATGCTATCCCTAACCCCCTCCCAACTTGAAAGTATATAATGGACCACTACTCATGACCCCAGTATAGCTC
Source organism: Mustela nivalis (assembly GCF_964662115.1). Lineage (NCBI taxonomy): Eukaryota > Metazoa > Chordata > Mammalia > Carnivora > Mustelidae > Mustela > Mustela nivalis. The sequence continues at coordinate 81,221,266 of NC_139021.1, forward strand.
TTACTGCCCATGGGTCCTGTCCCCATGTTTTAATCAACTTTTTGCATCAATAATGTCTCAGGAATTCTTTCTTGGCCATCAAACCCTAATGTCCTTTCCTACATCAAAGAGGCTTACATTTTATCTGATGAGTAATAGTAATATGCAAAATTAAGTATATTGATAAGAAGGAGGAGTCATTTGGAGAGGTTCCTATGATGGCCTGATGGTCCAGGAGAGGGAGAGTTAGTTATGACACTGCTCTGTGTTCTGCAGAATCTAGATTGAAACCTGTCCTTCTTATTTTTCTTTATGATCTCAGCACAGGCCCTAGACTAACATGGAAATAGTATAAAAGTTTGTTGGGTGTGAAAATGGAAATGAAGAGGCATGAACTTGAATGATAGCCATTGAAAGGAACACCTCTATAAGGGGAGTGCCAGTCCCGTGCAGCCCTAGACAGACAGAGGACCTGCTGCCTTCAACCTGTGGCTATCAAGATCACAAGGAGCCTTCATCCAGCAGAATAAGGATGATCAAGAAGAAATAGAAAATCTGAGTAGACCTAAAATGAGTAAAGAGATTTAATCAGTGAACAAAAACCTCCCAACAAAGAAAAGTTCAGTACTAGATTACTCCACTGGTGAATTCTACCACGTACTTAAAGGACTAACAGTAATCCTTCCGAAGTTATTTTAAAAACAGAAATAGAAGCACGTCCCAATTCATTCTATGAAGCCAATACTATCCTGATACTGATGCCAGACAAAGATACTATAAGAAAAGTATAGACCCTTATCCCTTGTTATGCAAAAATCCCCAACACAACACCAGCAGCCTGGAATTTCTCACTAGAGTAATTATGGAAGACAGAGAAATTTTAAAAAAAAAAATCCAAATTGGAAAAGAAATCTAACATATATGTATAAAATTCTGAATAATACACACATAAACACACAAAGCTGTTAAAACTAATAAATGAATCCATCAAAGTTACAGAATGTTAAATCAACACTCAAATGATTTAGTTGTATTTCTATGCACAACAATCTGAAAAGAAATTAAGGAAATGCATATACAACAGCATGAAAACAAATGAAATACTTAGAATTAAATTCAGTAAAGGAAGTGCAAAGTTTGCACATTGAAAACTACAAATCATCGTTGAAAGAATTAAAGAAGACCTAAATAAACTGAAAGACATCCCATGTTCATGGAATGGAAGGATTAATATTGTTAAAATGAAACTATTACCTAAATAATCTATAAATTCAATGCAAACCCTATCAAAATCTCAACAGATATTTTTACACATATGGAGAAAACAATCAATCTCACATGAAATTTCAAGAGATCTTGAAAGCCAAAACAATAATGTAAAAGAAGAACATAGTTGGAAAACATACACTTTCTGATTTCAAAACTCACTATAATGCTACATTAATCAAGCCAGTGAGGTAATGAGATAAGGATAGACCTATAGATCAACAAAATAGAATTGAGAACCCAGAAATAAATCTTTACATCTATGGTCAACATGTAAATATTTGACAACAAAATCTTAAGAAGCATAATCTTCAACAAATGGTGCTTAGAGAGTAGATTTCCACATGCTAAAGAATAAAGTCAATGGGGCACGACGGTAGCTCAGTTGGTTAAGTGTCTGCCTCTTGATGTTCATTCAAGTCATGACCTCAGGGTTGTGAGATGGACCCCCAGGTTGGGCTCACACTGGGCATGGAGCCTGCTTAAGATTCTCTCTTCCTCTTTCCCTCTGCCCCTCCCCCTCCAAAGAAGAATAAAGTTGGACCATACTTTACACCATACACAAAAATCTAGGATCAAGAACATAGATTTAAGAGCAAAAAACTATAACCTCAGCTGCAGAAACTTCTTCCTAGAAACATCGCCAAAGGCAAGGGAAGCAAGAGCAAAAATGAACTACTGGGACTTCATCAAGATCAAAAGCTTTTGCACAGCAAAGGAAACAGTTAACAAAACCAAAAGACAACTAACAGAATGGGAGAAGATATTTGCAAACGACATATCAGATAAAAGGCTAGTATCCAAAATCTATAAAGAACTATCAAACTCAACACCCAAAGAACAAGTAATCCAATCAAGAAATGGGCAGAGGACATGAACAGATATTTCTGCAAAAAAGACATCCAGATGGCCAATAGACATATGAAAAAGTGCTCAACATCACCTGGCCTCAGGGAACTACAACTCGAAATTATAATGAGATACCACCTCACACCAGTCAGAATGGCTAAAATTAACCAGTCAGAAAATAACAGATGTTGGAAGGGATGCAGAGAAAGGGGAACCCTCCTACACTGGAAAGGAATGTAAGCTGGTGCAGCCGCTCTGGAAAACAGCATGGAAGTTCCTCAAAAAGTTGAAAATAGAGCTACCCTATGACCCAGCAATTGCACTACTGGGTATTTACCCTAAAGATACAAATGTAGTGATCCAAAGGAACACGTGCACCTGAATGTTTATAGCAGCAATGTCCTCGATAGCCAAACTATGGAAAGAACCTAGATGTCCATCAACAGATGAATGGATAAAGAGGAGGTGGTATATATATATACAATGGAATACTATGCAGCCATCAAAAGAAATGAATCTTGCCATTTGCAACACTGTGGATGGAACTAGAGGGTATTATGCTGAGTGAAATAAGTCAATCAGAGAAAGACAATTATGATCTCCATGATATGAGGAAGTTGAGAGGCAACATGGGGGGTTTGGTGGATTGGGAAGGAAAAAAATGAAACAAGAGGAGATCAGGAGGGAGACAAACCATAATAAACTCTTAATCATACCAAATAAACTGAGGGTTGCTGGGGGTAGGGAGGTGTGGAGAGGGTGGTTGGGTTATGGACATGGGGAGGGTATGTGATAAGGTGAGTGCTGTGAAGTGTATAAGCCTGACGATTCACAAACCTGTACCCCTGGGACAAATAATACATTATATTTTAATTTAAGGTAAAAAAAAAAATAAAAAATAAAGAGCAAAAACCTATAAGACTCTTAGAGAAAAAAAGGGGCAAATATTCATGAACTTGGGTTTGGCACTAATTCCTTAACTATAACATGAAAAACACAGGCAACAACAACAAAGATAAATTAGATCTCTTCAAAATTTAAAATGTCCATCAAAAGACATCATCAAAAGAATGAAAAGACAACTCATGGAATGGAAGGAATATTTGCAAATTACATATCTGATAAGGGGTTAATATCCAGAATATGTTAAAAAACCTCTACAACTCAACAAAAAAAGGACAAACAACCCAAGTTTTTTAAAGGACGAAAAAACTTGAATCGGCATTTCTCCAAACACAAATGGCTAATAAACATGCTAAAAGATGTCAAAATAATGATTTTAGAGAAGTGCAAAGCAACACCATTGGATATTACCACACATTTACTAGGATGGCTATAATCCAAAAAACAGAAAATTGTGTTGGTGAAATGGTGGGAAAAATGTAACTCTTGCTTCTGTGGAAAACTATTTGGTGGTTCCTAAAACAATTAAACATAGAGTTATTATATGACTCAGCAGTGTACTCTGAGATATAACAAAAAGAACTACAAACAGCGTCTCATGCTTACATTCCAATATTCACAGTAGCATTATTCACAATAGAAAAAGATTGAAATAACACAGGTTTCTATTGATAGATAAATATATAAACAAAATGTCGTATATATATATGTGTATATATATATATATATATATATATATTAAATAAAATACTAGCCATAAGAAAGAATGAAGTTCTAATACATGCAACAACATGAATGAACCTTGAGAACATTATGCTAAATGAAATAAGCCAGACACAAAAGGGTAAATATTGTATGATTCTCCTTATATGAACTATCTAGAACAGGCAAATTCATGAAAAAGAAAGTAGATGAGAGGTTACCAAGGTCTAGAGGAAGAAAAGAATGAAGAATTAATGAGTACACAATTTTGGGGTGGGGAGGATGATGAAAGTGTTCTATAAATAGATTGTGGTAATAGTTACATTACATTGTAAATGTACTTAATGTCACTCAATTGTACACTTAAAAATGTTTAAAATGCTAAAAATCTATGTGTATTCTGCTATAATTAAAAAAAATAAACATATACAAAACTCGATTCTGTATTTTTCTATTACTCATTTCAACTATCATAAAATAACTCGGTAAAATTATAGTTTCCAACACTTCTCACAGTGGATACTGATCAGCAATTCGCAGAACAGCACTGTTTTGTGGACCACTGTAAGGAGCACTGATCTGAAGCAAGACATTTCACCTAAATATGCCTCCATTTCTCCAGAGATAAACAGTGAATAATTGCATTGCTTACCTTCTCTGGCTTTATGTGAATGGAATGAGATCATGTATGGGAATTACTCAGCACAGCCCTGGCACAATAATCTTTAGTTCCTATTTGCTCATTCTCACATATCACGTTCTACATTTTAAATTGTTGATATGTATGCTTTATTAATACTTTTTTTTTTTAGATTTTATTTATTTATTTGACAGAGATCACAAGTAGGCAGAGATGCAGGCAGAGAGAGAGAGAGAGGGAAGCCGACTCCCTGCTGAGCAGAGAGCCTGATGTGGGACTCGATCCCAGGACCCTGAGATCATGACCTGAGCTGAAGGCAGCGGCTTAACCCACTGAGCCACCCAGACGCCCTGCTTTATTAATTCTTAAAAAGAAATTTTTTTTAAGCTCAATACTGCTTTATCCATTCTTTATTGATATTTGATTCTACTCTGCATTCTATTTCTGGCTAGTATATACCATACTGCATGGCATTTATTTTTTATGTATTTGATATCTATGCAGACTACCTATTTAAGAGCAAAGATCATGCTTTCTCATGACAAAATCACTAGTGCTCAGCAAAATTTCTGCTGTGTAATAACTCTCAGTAATGCTTATTGAACAGTTTCTGACCCCACCCCTCCATGCCCCAACTTCACCCTACAGTGCTAAAGACAATCTTGCACTGAAAAGACACAAAATAAGCTTGTATGGTCTAACTATAACCTCGATTTGATTGGTCATTAGGTTCCTATGACATTTTGGTATTATTTAAATTGTGGCCTTAAAGAGCAGTCGTTTATAATGTGAGTCATCCATGAAGAAATTCCTGGAGCATATGATATTCAAGTGCCATTTTTTCTCATTACTAAATAGCAGAGAACATTAAACCACCCACATTCAACCTCCCACTACAGTAACGAAGCAAGTCACAGCCTTCAACATGACTCCTGAGGAATCCTACAGACCACAGCCAAGCCAAACCAGGGGACAGCCCTAGGTGGTTTGCAAGTTTGAAGCAGAAGACTGAATTCTATATAAAGAAAAAAAAACCCAAAACTAAACCTCCCCCAAAAAAACCACACACACACACAAAACCGATGACAACAATCCCTCTTTTGATTTTTGATTTCATCTCCTCCAACAGACATTCCAAACTTATGCCTCTCAAAAATAAAGTAAAATAAAATAAATATAACAACAACAATAACTCATTCATGGATGCTGGAAAAGTCTGTTGAAAGGAATATAGGCGACTGTATACGTGGAATACGGACTATATATAAACTATTCGCTGAATGATTCATGAAATTGATTACAGAAATTACTTCAGTTAATTAAATCCTAAACTAGCTGTTCTTAAAAACAAATCAACAAACCTCTTCCATTAGTCCTCAGGTGAAGAGAGATGAGGTAAAGTGCCACCTCTTAAAATTTTAAACACTTGGGAATCAGAGAGCGCACGCAGATTTCTTCTTCAACTGTTGTTAAGTGCTACTTAAATATAAATGAGAAATAATTCAGTGGGTTTCTAACATTATCTTCATTAAGGTAAAGCTATAAAAGGAAAGTTTTAGCCTGAAGTGATAATTTCCAAAAATGGAATAGAATCTATGTGTTCTGCCTAGATGTGCCATACAAACACAGGGCTCAGTGGCCGGTGGGTGGATGGCGTTAACTGTCTGCCGTAAGTGTTAATTCTCTACACCACCTTCTAATTGGGGACTCCTCAGTCATTCACTAGTAATGTCATTTCAGACCAAGTATACCAGGCCAAAGAAGGATCTGACTCCCATAAATAAAACAACACAGGAGAATTGCATTTTTCCACTCTTCTCTTTAACTTTGCCAAGGAGCCCTAACTTTGTGCCAACGTATATGTTGACTCAAAGTAATGCTAGAGCCGCTTTATTAGGCTGATCCCTAAAACAGCCATAAAAACAGAAGAACTACACTTTTCTTTTCTCACTTTGTTCCTCCATTCCCACACATATTACTATTTGATTATCACTGACTTTCCTTACATGTTTTATTTTCCTAGGTACACTTAATTGGCAATTAAAAATAAAATGAAAATCTGTTATAAAATATCCAACGACAATATTGCCTCAAAAGTCTGACTTCAAATATTCTCGGCAGTGCTGGATATAGAATCCTGGGAAAAAAATATACTTCTAATTTATTTTTTATTTTTTATTTTTTTTTAATTTTATTTGTTTGACAGACAGATTACAAGTAGGCACAGAGGCAGGCAGAGAGAGAGAGAGGAGGAAGCAGGCTCCCTGCTGAGCAGGGAGCCCAATGCGGGGCTCGATCCCAGGACCCTGGGACCATGACCCGAGCCGAAGTTAGAGGCTTTAACCCACTGAGCCACCCAGGTGCCCCTATACTTCTAATTTAAAAGATTATCTAGGTTAACCAAATATATTGCAGCTACATATACTGTATAAAACTTTCAAGATTTTCAGCTGTTTTGGGTTTTCCTTTTTGGCATTAGAAAGGGGGGGGTAATATTTTTCTAGCCCTCATTGTTTGTTATTTCAGACCAAAAATTTAATGAAGTTTTAGAAATATATGGGAGAAATTACATAAACAGGACTGATAAATAAAAACCACCCTTCCTCTTTTCAGGACATATAACAATTCAAATTTGAGACATTTTATCATCGTTCTGTCTTTTCACTCACCTGGAGAGTGAGAGAGACCTGACTCTGCTCTATTCCTGTTCTATTCTTCCTCACCAAGGGGCCACGCATGAACCCTTGTCACTGACAAGTTGCACTAAGAGGCTGAATGAGACATTATTCCCAACATGGCCAACTGATGCCCCAGTGTCTTCCAGCTCATGCAACTTCTTGGTCCAGACTGAAAGTATTTTATTATTTATTTGTATATGAAATATATGTACATATATATTTTTAGAAATTCTGTATTTTTTAATAGATTTTATTTATTTATTTGACAGACAGAAATCATAAGTAGGCAGAGCAGCAGGCAGAGAGAGAGGAGGAAGCAGGCTCCCCATGAGAAGAGAGCCTGATGTGGAACTTGATTCCAAGACCCAGAGACCATGACCCGAGCCGAAGGCAGACGCTTAATGACTGAGCCACCCAGGCACCCCAAATTTCTGTATCTTATGATGTTCTGACATCTTAAAATTTTGCTATTGGGAGGGACTGACTTCCAGTGCTAGCCAATTCCTAGAGGTAGCAAAAGGCTAGGCCAGCAGCTCACCTTTCACATGCAAACTAACCATGCAGAGTGCCTTGGCCCAACTACTTCCTTTACTCCAAATCAATATATCTCCTGCCCTAGATCATCCCAGGGCCCAGTTACCAGGCAATGAGAGACCACCCCTATAGCTCAGGCCTTCCAGAATTATTCAAACAAGCTAGTCCTAAACTGTTCATAAGCCCTGCCTTTCCTACAGAAACTACAAGAAATGCTTTGGCCTGAGCTCTCCCTTCCCTCCTCCTTCCAGTCCTGACCAGAGCCCTGTGCGTCCCCAGTGACACTGTGTGGTGGGGCATGCCTCCTCCTCTTGGGAAATGTAAGTAATAAATTCTTCTTTCAATGCCATTGAATTCTCTGTATCTTAACTCAGTCACTTCTATAAATTAGAATCCCACAGACACAAATGCGACAAGTATCATAAGGGATACATCCGCAAACATAATTCTTCTGGGCTCTCTTACTTTAGCATTTTGCTGGAAGACAAGCCACCTATTAAAATTAATTAGTAAATGACAAGTATGTACACAGATTTGTTAAGAAAAAAAAATTAGAGTCCGTTAGCTTTGCTTTGCTTTTGGCCTTCAAAAGGCACTTAATTAGGCATCAATTTTATTTCAAGGGCCTTTCCTAAAACTTGCCTGAATTGCCAGATACGATGGGTTTCAAAGTGAAAATGTACAGCTTCTCGGTAAAATTATTGCAATAGCCATCTGTTTGGTATTATGCTGTGTTGGGTGGCTTCTGCATGCTTTCTGATTAGAATGCGGTATAGACCTTGATGACCCAAGTATAGACCTTGATGGCCCATGATGTCAGAACAAGGGTTTAATGGAGAGCTGAGCTTTAAATCACTCACATTCTTTAAGCTTTTGTGTAAGACATAGCAGGCCCTCTGCTGGTGGTAACAATGGATTGTACTGTCCTATAGAACACATTCTTTACCAAACACAGATACTCTCTATGGTGGTAGTTAACCTTCTTTGTGCCACAGACTCTTCTCGGGAGGCTTCTAGAAATACTTATGGCCACATTGCTGTGCAAAATGTTTGGTTTTAGTACTGACAGCTCAAACATTGAGATACTTTAAAATTCCCTTGGATGATTTTAATCCTTAACCAGAGCTGAGAATACTCATTTATATGGTATCATCCTTTATCTCAAGACCCTGTATGAACATTATGATGTTATTTTTATGAAACATTACTGTTAATTTTAATTTTTAAATATTTTAATTGTTTAGTTTTATAAAATGTTAATTTTATAAAATCTGAAAACTCTAGCCCCATTAGGTAGGTGGATTTCATAAGGGCGGTATATCTAATAGCAGAAACTCTTATAAAAGAAAAAAAAAATCCCAAGAAAAAGCAGCATTGTTTAATGACCAGAGCATTGGTGTAGCATTAGGAATTTTGACCCAGAGTTACCACCTACTTGCTGAGATTCTGGATAACTTACTGAAATCATCTGTCTGCCTAAGTTTCACTTATTAGGGTCTATTTTGTGGAACTTCCAAATGATCACAATTCAAAGTAAATGAAAGTGAGAATAAAAAAGGAAACTGTAGGGGCACTTGGGTGGCTCAGTGGGTTGAACCTCTGCCTTCGGCTCGGGTCACGATCCCAGCATCCTGGGATTGAGCTCCGCATGGGGCCCTCTGCTCAGCAAGGAGCCTGCCTCCCCCTTTCTCTCTCTGCCTACTTGTGATCTCTCTCTCTTTCTCCCTCTCTGTCAAATAAATAACTAAATAAATCTTCAAAAACAAAAAACAAAAACTGTAGATGGCACTGTATCAATAAATAAAGAGTACATTTTAGTTACCAGCCAAGTAAAGTTTAGTATTCTGTTAAAATGTGCATTTAAAGCATTAGAGAAAACACCCTGGACAAATCCATTTGTGTTTATGGAAAAAGGGAACACCCTCATGATGCATAATTGTGTCCTCCTTTGCTTACTATTCTTCAGATCTTTCTGTAGGATCCTTTTTGCACATATGGCAGTCAGTGAAGTTGTTTTGAGTGACCCATGGTGTGTTATTAACAAAGACATTAAAAAAAATGTCTTTCTCATTCTTTTTTTTTTTTTTTCCTCATTAAACTTTTGTGTTAATGGGTCTCAAAATTCTGTGACAGATTTTTGGTCAAGTTGTTTCTATTAAAAAATATTGATTTTGAAAACTCATAACTTAAAACTGCTCCCCCCGTACGCACACACAAATGGTCCGCAAAACACTCTCCTTTCCTTCTGAAGGTTTGGCAAGGCACTGTTATCATTAACCAGTCTTCTACTATTAAACTTAAATGGCCAATTGACAAGTAGTTCTGAGACTGTTCTGCCACCACTGATTAAGACTGGGGTGGCAGGTATTGGGGACATTACTCACTTAGCCTTCTGAGCTTTCTGGGCAGACTCAGTGACTTTGCCAGCTCCAGCTGCCTTCTTGTCCCCGGCTTCGATGACACCCATGGCAACCATCTGTCTCATGTCATGAACAGCAAAATGGCCCAGAGGAGGATAGTCAGAGAAGCTCTAAACACACAGCAATGGCAGTATCACCAGATTTCAAGAACTTGGGACCATCTTCCAGGTTTTTCCTAGAACATTGATCTATTTTCTCCTTCAGCTCAGCAAGCTTGCAAGCAATCCAGCACAGGTACATATCCAGCACTGATTTGGCCTGGATGGTTCAGGATGATCACTTGAGCCGTGAAACCAGCTACTTCCATTGGTGGGTCATTTTTGCTGTCACCAGCCACATTCCCACAACAAACATCTTTGATAGATACATTCTTGACATTGAAGCCCACATTGTCCCCAGGAAGAGCCTCACTCAGTGCTTCATGGTGCATTTCAACAGACTTGACTTCAGTTTTAACATTGACTGGAGCAAAGGTGACCACCATGCCAGGTTTAAGAGCACCTGTCTCCACTCAGCCCACAGAAACAGTACCAATACCACCAATTTAGTAGAGGTCCTGGAGAGGCAGATGCAAGGGCTTGTCGGTTGAATGAGTTGGTGGCAGAACAGAATCCCGAGCTTTAGGCAGTGTGGTTCCATGGCCATTCCCATCTTTATGGGTGACTTTCCATCCCTTGAACCAAGGCATCTTAGCATTTGGCTCCAGCATGTTGTCACCATTCCAACCAGAAATTGGCACAAATACTACTGTGTTGGGGTTGTAGCCAATTTTCTTAATGTAAGTGTTAAATTAACTTCCTTAATTATTTCCTCATATCTCTTCTGGCTATAGGATGGCTCAGTGGAATCGATTTTGTTAACATCAGCAATTAGTTGGTTTATACCCAGTATGTAAGCCAGAAGGGCGTGTTCACAGGTCTGCCCATTCTTGGAAATACCACCTTCAAGTTCACCAACACCAGCAGCAACAATCCCGACAGCACAGTCAGCCTGAGATATGCCTATACTCATATTTTTGATAAAGTCTTTGTGTCCTGGGACATCAATGATGGTCACATAATACTTGCTGTTCTTGAATTTCCACAGGAAAATATCAATGGTGATACCATATTCACATTCACTTTCAGTTTATCCAACCCCAGGCATAGTTGAAGGAGCCCTTTCCCATCTCAGCAGCCTCCTCCTTAAATTTTTTGATATAGATCAGAGGACCAGTAGCAATAGACTTGCCCAAATCTACATGTCCAATGACGACAATGTTTTTGGTGACAACTCCAAGAGGTTAGTTCTTGCTCTTCTTACATTTAGCTCTTATTACCAGGCTATGAGGTGATTAATGGAATATTTTCTTTTTTTGAGACAGATGAGAAATTTGTGTATAGAAATTTAAGAATCATAAGAATTGTATGGTCTGATTTCATCAATGCCGCTTAAATATTAAGATTAATTTCTAAATAAAAATAAATCTAAAAGCATCAAATTATAAGTATGGAAAAATATAGAAGAAAACCATTTAGCTGGTTATAAAAAATAGCTAATATTTATTGAGTACTTACTCTATACCTAGACCTGAATTAAGAACTGAAGAAAAATTATCTTATTTGACAAAAGCTACAAAAAGTAGCTTTATACTATAGTATTTAATCTTGCTTTTTTCTTCATTAACCTGTTATATTCAGCAACTTAACTGGGTTGAAAATCAAAGTTTTCTTTTTAAAGTCTTAATTATCTACGAGTTACTATAAACTATAGTCACTATGTTTCATCAATTCTCTTGTATTAATCTGCATTAATCTTGCATTAATCTCGACTCTTCCCTTTTTTTTTTGAAAGCATCTTCCCTAGGTGAGGCAAGCCCTGTTCAATTCCTTCATTTTTTTTAATTTAATTTTTTATTTTTTATAAACATATATTTTTATCCCCAGGGGTACAGGTCTGTGAATCGCCAGGTTTACACACTTCACAGCACTCACCAAAGCACATACCCTCCCCAATGTCCATAACCCCCCCCCCCTTCTCCCAACCAATTCCTTCATTTTTATTTGCTGGAGCAATTTTTTATCTTCACATATCCCCTTTCTCGATCCTCCTTTGCCTTTTATTCCTGTGTATGTATTATCACTGTATCATATACATGCTATGTGCCATATATATGGCATATATATGTATATATATACATATATATCCTATAGTCATACAGAATAGCTGACTAAGAGAAATGGAGACAGAAAATTACAATGCTTTTGTGGAAGACATATTCATTCTGTGGGAAATTGGTACTTTCCAATTTAATTACTTAGGCTACTTTTTTTTTTTTTTTTAAGATTTATGTATTTTTTGAGAGAGAAAGCATAGGTGCACGAGCATGGGTGGGGAAAGGCAGAGGGAGAAAAGCAGACTCCCTGCTCAGCACAGAGCCTGACCTAGCGCTTAATCTCATTATCCTGAGATCATGACCTGAGCTGAAATCAAGAGTGGGACACTTAACTGACTGAGCCACCTGGGTGCCCCTTAGCTTACTTTTGAAAGCATCTTTAAAACTTTATAACTTTTAATCTTCCATACTATGGACTACATGGACTAAACTAAACATTTGAGTCATAAGCGAAATTTGTTATTAAATGTCATAAATAACTGGTTTCATCTGGAAGCAAGCAATAGAAAATGTGTAGGGGAAAGCTAATTCTAGAATATTCTGAATGTAGATGCAAGGACAGCTGAAAATGTTCTGATTTGGCACAGTAAGATGGTCTTAAGTGAGTAACAATTCGAACAAGAACGTTTCTTTCCCAGAGAGTCCTAGAGAGAGAGATGGGGAAAAGTCTGGAAAAGAGGCTGTTGAGAAAAGACAGAACAACTGAAAGAAACATGATTTTCAAAAGTCTTTTTCTTTCCAGGGCTTTGGTACACGCCTGGCATTCTTCTGGTTTCATCCTACCATTGAAATGGGATTCGTTCTTGCATGGACCTGCAATATAATTAGGAAAATGCAAGGTACTCAGAAGCAAAAACCATCATTTTTTCTGTGTTATCCAAGAGGATAATTTACAGAAAATGCCAGTTTAGTTAAGTGACATAGATTGTGCTAATTCAGCTGGATAGAGTAAGGTTGACAGGCATAATTTTATAAAGGAAACAGAGCAGAACTATCATTTTGTCAAATAGAACATTTGTAACTACATTCCTAAAGTAAAGCACTTCATAATGCTTGAATCAGAATACCATAATAGCAAAGAAATACATGGTGGCTTGAAAAAAGACCTTTTCATTCAAAGTATGGGCCAAAGACCAACAGCAACAGCTCTGTGTCTTCTGAGAGCTTATTAGAAATGCGCAACAGGGATGCCTTGGTGGCTCCGTGGGCTGAGCCACTGCCTTTGGCTCAGGTCATGATCCCGGAGTCTTGGGATAGAGTCTTACATTGGGCTCCTTGTTCGGCAGGGAACCTGCTTCTCTCTCTGCCTCTCTGCCTGCTTGTGTGCTCTCTCTCTCCTTCTCCTGACAAATAAATAAATAAATAAATAAATAAATAAAATCTTAAAAAAAAAAAGAAAAGAAATGCAGAACTAACATTTGCATTTTAACAGATGCCCAGGTGTTTCTTCTGTGTGCTAGAGGGAGAAGATTTAGAATTCCTAATCTATTTGGGGGAGTGAAATGTATGGAGGAAAAAAGAATGCCTTTCTAGCACCATTTATTTATTTATTATTTATTTATATTTATTTATTTATAAGATTTTATTTGTCAGAGAGAGGAAGAGAGAGTGCACTCAAGAGCGCAGCCAGGGGGAGCTGCAGGCAGAGGGAGAAGCAGGCTCCCTGCTAAGCAGGGTGCCCAATGTGGGGCTGGATCCCAGGACTCTGAGATCCTGACCTGAGCCAAAGGGAGACACTTAACCTACTGAGCCACCCAGGAGCCTTCTAACCCTTTTTAAATGGGTGATCTCCACAAAACTGTAGCTTGTATTATTTATCTTTGTACCACTTATACCTAGTAGTAGCTGGTCTAAGACGGCAATAAAATGTTTGCCGAATGAGTAAACTAGTTAATGATTCTCTTTTAAACTGTCTCGGACATAGGCAAGGTTGAGATACACTGACAGAGAGAGGTTTAAGTCTCCCAGGTTGGCATTTTGTTATAGCAGCCCTAGCAAACTAATACAGATGAAGAGATCCATCTGTGAGGTATTTCCTCTCAGCAGTTTAAAGATCCCCTCCTAAAGCTGTGGAGAATTAGCTGGAATAGTTGACCATTGGACAGTGTGGGGGTCAGGCTCACTGACCCCGCCCACAGTCAAATATCTGTGTGTAACTTTTGACTCCCTCCCAGATTTAACTACTAATAGTACAGTGTTGATCGGAAGCCTTCCCAACAACATAAACAGACATTTAACACATATTTCATATGTTATGTCTATTATATACTGTACTCCTATAGTAAAGTAAGCCAGAGAAAAGAAAATGTTATTAGGAACATCATAAAGAAGAGAAAATGCATTTATAGTACTGTATTTATCCAAAGAAAAATCCATATATCAGTGGACTTGTGCAATTTAAACCTGTGTTCAAGGGTAAACTGTAGTTGTTTCTGTCTTTTCCCTCTGGCTTCCTTAATATTTTTTTCCTTTATCATTTGTACCATATTCTAACTGAATATTTTCAAATCTTAAAATTTCTTGTGTTTCTGGAATCTAAGGCTTTTCTTCTAGTAATTTTTGAAAATCATCATTCTCTTTTCAAATGTACTGTTTTCCTCAATCATTTCCAGTGTCTTCATCCCCAACTCTAGTTATATAGATATTCTTCCTTTCTGTCTCCAACTTTCTGTCCCAATTTCATCCTAATAAATCCCTGGGTTTAGGGGTCATTTTACTAACTTCATAGCTATTGCTAATAATAATATTAATTGCTATTAATAAGTCAATTTAATTTTTAATTTTAGTAGCTATATGTTTTATCCCTGGCATTCTTTAAAATGTTTCTTTTGAACACTTTTATTCTTTTCTCAGGTCTCAAGCCTTCTGTTACTTTCAACATAGTTTTTATTTTATTTATTTTATTTTTCTTAAAGATTTATTTATTTATTTATTTATTTATTTGACAGCGATCACAAGTAGGCAGAGGTAGGCAGAGAGAGGAGGGGAAGCAGACTCCCTGCTCAGCAGAAAGTCCAATGCGGGGGCTGGATCCCAGGACCCTGAGATCATGACCTGAGCCAAAGGCAGAAGCTTAACCCACTGAGCCACCCAAGCACCCCTCAACATAGTTTTTAAAACCATCTTTCAGTTTGCTTCTGTAAAGCAAGCTGTTGTAGTGCTAAGCCTGCTGGCTCACTCATGGTTCCTGTTTGTTCAAGTGCGTCATCATGTTTCATTGTACGTGGTATCTTCAGGATGTGTTTGTCTGTTAGGCACGAAGTCTGCATTACAGGAGCAGTTTTGCCTTTTCTTCCGCCAGGCTTTCCAGGGATGTTACTGGTAAAAGAGCAGCTATTTATTTATTTATTTTTTAAAGATTATTTATTTATTTATTTATTTGAGAGAGAGTGAGCCAGATCATAGAGAGGGAAAAAGCAGACTCCCCGCAGAGGAGGGAGCTGGACAGTGTGGGCTTGATCCTCACACCTTGAGATCATGACCTGAGTAAAGGCAGTCGCTTAACTGATTGAGCCACCCAGGCACCCCTAAAAGAGCAGTTTTATGTTGACTTCTCAGCCTGGAGTTTCTCCCCCAACGTAGAAGATATAGGTAACCATTTTTGAAAAATTTTAAGGGTAACTTTTTCACACTGCTCAGAAAGAGCACATTCTTCATAAGCCAATGAACAAACTTTTTACAGATCACTGAAGTGCTGAGTATCGTAGGAAGGGTAACTAAGTATTTTTGTGTGCATCTGAGTATTAACTGGCAGCCATTTTCTTTCTTTCTTTCCTTCTTTCTTTTTTTTTTTTTTTAAGATTTTATTCATATATTTGACAGACAAAGATCACAAGTAGGCAAAGAGGCAGGCAGGGAGAGAGGGAGAAGCAGACTCTCCACCGAGCAGAGAGCCCAATGCAGGGCTCCATCCCAGGACCCTGGGACCACGACCTGAGCCGAAGGCAAAGGCTTTAACCCACTGAGCCACCCAGGCACCCCATCTTTTTCTTTAGAGAGAAAGAGAGCATGAGAGGGTGGAGGGGCGGGGGGTGGGGTGGGTAGAGAGAGAGAGAGAGAGAATCTTAAGCAGTTTCCATGCTCAACACACCCCAATGCAGGGCTCGATCTCATGACCTTGAGACCATGTTCTGAGGCAAAATCAAGAGTGGAGTGCTCAATAGTCAGAGCCACCCAGGTGCACCTCCAGCCATTTCCTCATGTAATAATCCTCCATCCACCACAGCAGCACTAGCTTACGTGCGGGCTCCACATGTTCTCAACTTCATATTGTGAATTTCCTTGTTATCTTATGTATATTGATAACACTTACTGTAATTTCTCAGAATTCTGCTTGGTGTATTATATGCAGTTCAGTTTGCTGTCGTTCTTTTATACTGTTTGTATTCATCTGGTGTTTAAATATTGGAGTTCCTGAAATCAAGTTTGGGTGTATACATCATCTGTTCTGTCTGGCAAAGTTCCCTGGGAGAGGGCAGGAGGCCAGTTCTGATCTGTAGTCCCTCCCAGAGGGTTTACAATGAGAGGCGGGAATGAGTCTCAGGCAGGGAGACCCATGCACCAGAGAACTACTGTTTGGCCATTACCATGCATGACCGCACCACAGACACTGTCTTAGAAAAAAGGATGGAAAGAGACAGTGGTCCTCTAGGTCCTTCATTCCTCCTAAGAGGTTTGGAGAGAGAGCCTGGAGTAATAAATGCCTGATTTAGCTGGCCACTGATTTTTTTTAAATATTTTTAAAATTTTTATAAATTTACAAATTATATAAAATTATGTAAGATTTATAAATTTTAAAATAAATTTTTAAAAATAAAAAAAATTTATTTATTTGATAGAGCACAAGCAGCTGGAGCGGCAGGCAGAAGGAGAGGGAGAGGGAGAAGCAGGCTCCCCGCTAATCAAGGACCATTGGAGGGCTTGATCCTAAGACCCTAGGATCATGACCTAGGCCAAAGGAAGACATTTAACCTACTGAACCATCCAGGCACCCCCTGGCCACTGATAATAGGGCTTTGCCCTGCCCTGATTATTACTCAATGCAGAATAGTCTGTATTTCATGGGTAATTCTGTCCTAAAAGGGGGAAGCAATGATTACCCCAAGACAACTCAGGAAGAGGCCAGAGTGTTGTTCAGAGCTTTCTTCCAAATTTTCCTCTGAAGCTGCCTCTGGTGGTCTTGTGCTCAGGTTGCAGGTGCTCAGGTTGCATCCACACACGAGTCTTGACCTACGTCAGCCTTTTTTTCTTTTCTTTTCTTTTTTTTTTTTTTAATTCCACAAATCCTTTCTCTTTCTGTCTTTTGTCTCTTCAGGTTCAGCTGTGGAAGAGTGAGCCAGCAGCCCCTGTTTATTTGATATCCTGATAGAAACCTATGATTTAGTTTACCACTTTTTATTTCTGGCACCTGGCTATTTCTCTTGACTCCTGCTATTGTAGGTACACGTGAAAGGTCATTACATATTATTTGATGTTGTAGGGACTTTAAGACCTGAGGGTTTGGGGATTGGCATAGTCTTGGAAATTTCTGGAACCAAAAGTTACTTTAATCTTTTCAAATCTGTTATAAGCCTCTTTGTGTATTTGATTTGGCTACGCTTCTTTCACGTGTTGCCAAATTTTACATGAGATAATTGTCAAGTCGACCTAACATCGTGTGGGTCATATACACAGTTTATAATAAAGCCTATGACACTTGAAAGAAGCAGGGATATGGCAAAGAAAAGTTAAGAACCTTTGTCCCAACATGATGAGAGCATAAACAGGGTTTCTTTTATGAGGTAGTGATATAATTATGATTAAGAGTGTGAACTTTAAAGTCAGAATTTCAAGTTGGATCACGTGCAGCCTCAGTCACTCATTAACTACATACACTTGAGCTAGATGCTTAATTTCCCTCAGTTTTGGTTTGTACAGCTGTAAAAGTGGTTAGTAATTGTACCTACCACATGCATTGATGTGAAGATTAACTTCTATAATAGGCACTTAGGACAGGGCTGATCATACAGTATCTAATTAGAAATGCTCATTATTTTTATTATGTTTTTCTAACCTAGAAAAATTGGAAAAGATGAATCAAGGTGGTGGGCAATGACTCTTTTTGGTTTTCCCTATAAAATTCCATCTACTTCCATGCCCTGCATTTAAATTTACATTTAGAAAGGGACAAACCCAAGTATTATTTAAATGCAAATTCTCAATTTTCTCTTTCAGCCTAATAGGCTGATTTGCAGCTTCTATATGTTGTAATTTAAATAAGCCAGAAGGACTTTAGAACTTTTTAAATATACTGCATTTATTTAGTCTAATGATAATTTGGATTTAAGACATGGATCTTCCTAGTCTAGTGATTCCATATATATCTCACAGCTTTTACATTAAAATTGCAAAAACAACATATGTGAATATTGCCTGAAATAGTAAAAGAATGTAAAAATATTAGTTATTATTATTGTAACATCTACATTAAATAACATTATAAAACAGAATTATGTCTTTCATATATATATGTATATATATTGCTTAAAACAACACATACCCTCTAACAGTTCTAAAAGGTAAAAAAGTATATATTTAAATATATTTAGGATTTAGGACAGAAATTCTCATATTACTAAATGGGGGTGAGTTTGAACAATTTATCTTGCTTAATGATTGGTCAGTTTTTTTATTGATTTTATAAATAAATATATATTTTAAGATATTTTAAACATCACTTGACAAATCTGTGAGTCATTTATTTTGATGTTTGAGAGAGTTTAGGGGATTTTCACTCTGGGCACAATGGAAAAACAAAAATGAGATTCACACGCTTGCCTTACAGAACTAAAAATCTCAACAAAAGGTATGAAAGGACCCTGGCTTCATTGATGAAATCAATGAAAACAGTATTTTTCAGGGATTGAACAACAGGGAGCTCAGTGTAGTGGCCCCCAGTGAAGGAAAACAGACCAAGTAAGCCCTATGCTTATCTGTGTTTTTTTCAGCCTGTGGGCATTCAGAGGGTCCTGAAGCAGGCAGGGGCAGGCCTGCAGTGAGGCTAATGGTTGCCTTAGCAATAGTGGTAAATTGAAGGAGGCACACACTTGCAGGGTCAGGCAAGTGCAGAGTTGCCTGGAGCCTGGAGCATGAAGAGTGTGGAGGTGTTCTTGAGCTGCAGAGATGGTAATCAAATATTAGTGAGACCCAAGTGACAAGAATTTGCAGAGTCCCAAAGAACAGGAGATGATGTAGTAAGCACACGCATGGCCTGGCCTGCCCTCCCCAATTGCTTATGGCCTGTACAGTATAGACACCACAAATGTATTGCTATAAGTCCCTTTCTTGAGTAGGAAGACTTGGAGACATTGGCCTGCCTTCCTTTCACTTTCCTGAAGCAAAGGTGGTATACTGCTGTTGGGTTTTCTGCAGTCTGAATTCTGTCCAAATACAGCACAGAGGGAACTGGGATTTGGGGTTCCAGCCAGCCAGCATGAAGCAACCTCGCTGAGCAGCTAGAGCATTCAGAGGACATCCGAGCCACTCCATTACTCCATTAAAGACTGTTCTGGGCTCACCCCAGTGAAATTTCAGAACACATTTCAAAAGGCTCAGGCTCATCTGCATGCAAATTAAATACCTGCCAGAGCAAAACTTAATAAATAGTCTTTGAAGGAAGTTAGCAAGACTAGACACAAAACAATATAATATTAATAGTAATAAGCATCCTATTAAAATTGCTAGACATGTGAAGAAGCAGGAAAATGTGATGTGTAAGGAGGAGAAAATTCAGTCGATGGAACTGGACCAAGAATGACAGAGATGATGGAATTGCCAGATAAAGTCTTTTAAAAAACTATTAAGAACATATTCAGATCCTTAAAAGAAGATACTAAAATAAAGAAGAAAAAATTTTCATTTAATTTAAGATAACTGAAATCAAACAGACATTTTCTGACTATACCAGATTCAAATAAAAAATAAATAATTAAAAAAATATATAGGATATCAGCAAGTACTAGAAAGTTAAAAAAAAACCTCAATAACACTTGGGTCAAAGAATTCATCACAAGAGACATTAGAAAATATTTCAAACTGAATGGTAAAGAAGGCACAATATATCAAAATTTGTGAGGTAAAGCAAAACATACAGGAAATGTTATAGCTTAAATTATTATGTTAAAAAAAGATTATCATTAATAATCTAAGCTTCTGGCTTCATAACCTGGAAGAAAATACACTAAACTGAAAAAAACAGGAAAACATAGAAAGAGGGAAATAATAAAATAGTAGCTAAGATCCATAAAATAAAAAATTGGAAATAATAGAACTCTGTAAATTCCTTTAGAAAATAGAAGTTGATGGGGGTGCCTGAGTGGCTCAGTGGGTTAAAGCCCCTGCCTTCGGCTAAGGTTACAATCCCAGGGTCCTAGGATCAAGCCCCACATCTCCCTCTCTGCTCAGTGGGGAGCCTACTTCCTCCTCTCTCACTCTGCCTGCCTCTCCACCTACTTGAGATCTCTGTCTGTCAAATAAATAAATAAAATCTTGAAAAAAATAGAAGTTGATATTTTCAAACTCATTTTAAGAGTCCATCATGAATTTGATAACAAAATCAGACAAAGTCATTACAAGAAAACTACAATTTATAGTTTTGTTTATAAGCGATGAATTGCTAGATTCTACACCTGAAACTATTATTGCATTGTATATTAACGAGGTGAATTTAAATAAAAACTTGGGGGAAAAGGAAATGAATTTGATGTTGATCAAACATTTAAACACCAAAACTCAAACTGGAAAACTTCTTGAAGAAATGTTCACAGTCTTGTGGTATGCAATGATTTCGTAAGTACATAATGCACATACCATAAAACAAATAAATTGAACTTCAAAATTAAAATTTCTGCTTGTTATAAGACACCATTAAAGAAATAGAAAAGCCGGACACAGAGTTGGAGAAACTATCTGAAATGCATGTATCTAACAAAGACCTTGTATCCAGAATATATAAAGAATTCCAATAATTCAGTAGTCAGATAACAACCCAATTAAAAATCACAAACTAGGGTGCCTGCGTGGCTCAGTGGATTGAGCCTCTACCTTCGGCTCGGGTCGTGGTCTCGGGGTCCTGGGATCAAATCCTGCGTTGGGTGCTCTGCTCGGCAGGGGGCCTGCTTCCTCCCCTCTCTCTCTCTCTGCCTGCCTTTCTGCCTACTTGTGATCTCTCTCTCTGTCAAATAGATAAATCTTAAAAAAAAATCACAAACTATTTAAATATCAACTTTACAAAAGAAGATCTAAGAATGGCCAATAAGTACATAAAAAGATGTTCTGCATCATTTGTCATTATAGAAATGCAAATTAAAACCATGAGATACCACTACATACTCTCTAGACTAACTAATATTAAAAAAAATAAAAAGAGAGATAATACCAAGTTTGGGCAATGATATGGAGCAACTGGAACGCACACTACTAGTGGAAGTGGAACTGTAAAGTGTTATACCTACTGTGATGGTTAATTATATTTGTCAACTTGCCTAGGCTAAGGGATAGCCAGATATCTGGTTAAACATTAATTCTGGGTTTGTCTCTGAGGCTGTGTCTGGAAGAGATTAGCATTTGATTCAGGAGATTGAGTAAAGATCATTCCCACCAAAGCAGGTGGGTATTATCCAATCCATTGAGAACCTAAATAGAAAAAAAGGTAGAGGACGAAAAAAGTCAATTTTTTCTCTGCTTGCGCTGAGCCATTCAATTTCTCCTGCTCTAAAATCTCGGTGCTCCTTGTTCTCGAATGTTTGGACTCAGACAGAGATTTTCACCATTGGTTTCTCCCTCCATTTCAAGCCTTTGGACTAAGGACTAAATTACAACACTCGCTTTCTTTGTTCTACAAACTGTAAACAGCAGTCCATGAGACCTCTTGGTCTCATAACTGTGTGATCCAATTTCTATTGTAAATCCAGATAGACAATATAGATAGATATAGATATGTAGGTACAGAACAGATGTTGATATAAACATATGACCTATTGTTTTTCCCTCTGGAAAACTCTAATACATGCACCTTGGACAAAAGTTTGGCAGATTCTTATAAAGTTAGATATACATCTCCAGTAATTTCACCCCTAAGTATTTGCCCCAAATGAAAAAAATATACACACGCACACATGTATATATACATATCCATATACATATATATCTCACATGGATGTTTGTAGCCACTTTATTTATAATAACTAATAACTGGAACCGGTATAAATATCCATTTATGAATGGGTAGAAAATAGTAAATAGATGAAGAATTGTGATGTATAGTTATACAATGGAATGCCATTCAACAGTAAAAAGGAATGATATCATGACATGGATTAATTTAAAAAAACATTATGTTGAGCAAAAAGCCAAAAGAATAGAGTACATAGTACATGAGTCTATTAATACATTATGAAGTAAATAATAGTAACTGATGGTGATAGAAATCAAATGGTGGTTGCCTAAGTCTGGAAGTATGAGAGTTACTGTCTGCAAAGGTACATAAAAGAAACTTATAGGTATGCTGGAAATGTACTAGATCTTGATTAAGTTTCTATGAGTGCATATATTTTCTCAAAATTAACTGAACTGTAAACCAGAGTGGTTGCATTTTAATATATATAATTATATCTAAAATTTTATTTAATAATAGATTTTTTTTTCAGATTCCACTTCTGAGTGGAATCATATGCTATTTGTCTTTCTCAATCTGACTTATTTTACTTAGCATGATAACCTCTAGGACCGTCTATGTTGTCTCAGATGACACAATCTCATCCTTTTTATAGCTATGGAATATGTATATGTATATATCTCATCTTCCTTATCCATCTATCTTTTGATGGACACTTACATGGCTTGCATATCTTGACTATTGTAAATAATGCTGTGATAAACATAGAGGTAGATATACCTTTGTGAATTAGTGTTTTCATTTTCTTTGGGTAACAGGACTTGTGGTGAACATAGCAACATATATATATATATATATATATATATATATATGTATGTATTTGTCAAATCACTAAGTTATAAACCAGAAACTAATGTAACTTTGTGTGTCGGCTGTATGTAAATAAATACATGTTTTTTCGTATCTAAAAATTTTTAAGACAAACAACTTGATTAGAACTCAGTAAGAGCACAAAGTCTTTTTCAGATATATATACGTTTGAAGGACTACTATTCTCAGCATAAAAATTTAAAGTATATTTAACAGTTTTTGCCTATTACGACTTAAGGTCACACTTAAATTTAACAGGCTTCCTGAGGCAACGCTAAAAGAGAAATCCATGTTTTTTTGTTTAGTTTAGTTTTTAAGTTTTTATTTATTTACTTAACACAGAGAGAGGGCAGAAGCAGGGGGAGCAGCAGAAGGTGAGGAAGAAGCAGGCCCCCCACTGAGCAGGGAGCCCAACTTGGGGCTTGAGCCTAAAACCCTAGGATCATGACCTGAGCCAAAGGCAGATGGTTAACTGACTGAGTCACCCAGGTGCTGCAAGAGAAACTTGTTTTAAAATATTTTCTGTATTATGGATTTAATAGAGTAATGTGTGCTCATCCTTACAAGTCAAACAGTACAGAAATATATGCAAAAATGAACAGTCCCAACTATACCAAGTGTATGCCCAATCCTCTCTCTCTGATCCTCAACACCAAACCTTGAGAAAAACAATGTAAACTATATGCCCCATATTCTACCATACCCCCTCTATGTTCACCTAAACACATACAAGCATCCCATTTATATTAAAGAGGTTTTTTTCCCCCTTGCTTACAAAACTGGGATCATATTCTCTATAATTTAGAATATATAGGTATGTATATAATGTACATATTCTGTATAACTTGTTTTTCTTTAAGGAACATACTTTTAGGGGCACCTGGGTGGCTCAGTGGGTTAAGCCTCTGCTTTCGGTTCAGGTCATGATCTCAGGGTCCTGGGATCAAGTCCCGCATCTGGCTCTCTGCTCTGCAGGGAGCATGCTTCCTCTTCTCTCTCTCTCTGCCTGCCTCTCTGCCTACTTGTGATCTCTCTCTGCCAAATAAATAAATAAAATCTTGGAAAAAAAAAAAAAGAAACATACTTTTAACAGATGTTTAAATTAATACCAAGAAATCCAATTTATAATTTTTTAAAAAGCTATATACTTTCCCAGAGACTGGCTAGACCCCAGTTTATTCAACCAATCCCATGCTGACAGACATTTAGATTTTTTTTAAATTATGCTATTACTAAGGATGTCCGAAGAGTGCCAAGTTTGTAGCACATGCTCAATAAATACTTGTAAATCAAGGAGCGAATGCTGGAATAAACATCCTTGTACTTAAGTCACAAGATAATGAGCAATTTAAACATTCTTTTTCTTCTCTACTCCATTCTACCCATGGTTTCACCTAACCAAGTCATAGGTATTTAAGTGAAAATAGTGCTTTTATTTTGTTTAAGTCAGCTCCAAATTATATGGGGAATGTCAATGCTTAGAGAGAAGAAAAGCAGGACTGCTCTGGGTGAATCGGAAAATTCCACCTTCTGTAGCAACTCTAGAGTCATCTATCTCTGTATGCTTCTAGGGGCGAGAATTGGAAACACAATAGTCTGTGACTCAGACTCACAGCACCTTCTGCGCTAAATCTAGTTGAACACTATACTAGGCATTTTTCCAAAATTACTTATCTGGGATAGAAAGGTAAAGTATTATGCTTTTTTTTTTCTAAATTCCCTTTCTTTCTTTTTTTTTTATATAATTTTTTATTTTTTATAAACATATATTTTTATACCCAGGGGTACAGGTCTGTGAATCACCAGGTTTACACACTTCACAGCACTCACCAAAGCACATACCCTCCCCAATGTCCATAATCCCACCCCTTACTCCCAAACCCCCTCCCCCTAGAAACCCTCCGTTTGTTTTGTGAGATTAAGAGTCACTTATGGTTTGTTTCCCTCCCAATCCCATCTTGTTTCATTTATTCTTCTCCTACCCACTTAAGCCCCCATGTTGCATCACCACTTCCTCATATCAGGGAGATCATATGATAGTTTTATTTCTCTGCTTGACTTATTTCGCTAAGCATGATACGCTCTAGTTCCATCCATGCTGTCGCAAATGGC
Source organism: Mustela nivalis (assembly GCF_964662115.1). Lineage (NCBI taxonomy): Eukaryota > Metazoa > Chordata > Mammalia > Carnivora > Mustelidae > Mustela > Mustela nivalis. The sequence goes on from NC_139021.1 coordinate 81,246,527, forward strand.
AAGATTTCATTTCTTTTGATGGCTGCATAGTATTCCATTGTGTATATATACCACATCTTCTTGATCCATTCATCTGTTGATGGACATCTAGGTTCTTTCCATAGTTTGGCTATTGTGGACATTGCTGCTATAAACATTCGGGTGCATGTGCCCCTTTGGATCACTACATTTGTATCTTTAGGGTAAATACCCAATAGTGCAATTGCTGGGTCATAGGGCAGTTCTATTTTCAACATTTTGAGGAACCTCCATGCTGTTTTCCAGAGTGGCTGCACCAGCTTGCATTCCCACCAACAGTGTAGGAGAGTTCCCCTTTCTCCGCATCCTCGCCAGCATCTGTCATTTCCTGACTTGTTGATTTTAGCCATTCTGACTGGTGTGAGGTGATATCTCATTGTGGTTTTGATTCGTATTTCCCTGATGCCGAGTGATATGGAGCACTTTTTCATGTGTCTGTTGGCCATCTGGATGTCTTCTTTGCAGAAATGTCTGTTCATGTCCTCTGCCCATTTCTTGATTGGATTATTTGTTCTTTGGGTGTTGAGTTTGCTAAGTTCTTTATAGATTCTGGACACTAGTCCTTTATCTGATATGTCATTTGCAAATATCTTCTCCCATTCTGTCAGTTGTCTTTTGATTTTGTTAACTGTTTCCTTTGCTGTGCAAAAGCTTTTGATCTTGATGAAATCCCAATAGTTCATTTTTTCCCTTGCTTCCCTTGCCTTTGGTGTTGTTCCTAGGAAGATGTTGCTGTGGCTAAAGTCGAAGAGGTTGCTGCCTGTGTTCTCCTCAAGGATTTTGATGGATTCCTTTCGCACATTGAGGTCCTTCATCCATTTTGAGTCTATTTTTGTGTGTGGTGTAAGGAAATGGTCCAATTTCATTTTTCTGCATGTGGCTGTCCAATTTTCCCAACACCATTTATTGAAGAGGCTGTCTTTTTTCCATTGGACATTCTTTCCTGCTTTGTCGAAGATTAGTTGACCATAGAGTTGAGGGTCTATTTCTGGGCTCTCTATTCTGTTCCATTGATCTATGTGTCTGTTTTGTGCCAGTACCATGCTGTCTTGATGATGACAGCTTTGTAATAGAGCTTGAAGTCCAGAATTGTGATGCCACCAACGTTGGCTTTCTTTTTCAATATCCCTTTGGCTATTCGAGGTCTTTTCTGGTTCCATATAAATTTCAGGATTATTTGTTCCATTTCTTTGAAAAAGATGCATGGTACTTTGATAGGAATTGCATTAAATGTGTAGATTGCTTTAGGTAGCATAGACATTTTCACAATATTTATTCTTCCAATCCAGGAGCATGGAATATTTTTCCATTTCTTTGTGTCTTCCTCAATTTCTTTCATGAGTACTTTATAGTTTTCTGAGTATAGATTCTGTGTCTCTTTGGTTAGGTTTATTCCTAGGTATCTTATGGTTTTGGGTGCAATTGTAAATGGGATGGACTCCTTAATTTCTCTTTCTTCTGTCTTGCTGTTGGTGTAGAGAAATGCAACTGATTTCTGTGCATTGATTTTATATCCTGACACTTTACTGAATTCCTGTATAAGTTCTAGCAGTTTTGGAGTGGAGTCTTTGGGGTTTTCCACATATAGTATCACATCATCTGCGAAGAGTGATAATTTGACTTCTTCTTTGCCGATTTGGAAGCCTTTAATTTCCTTTTGTTGTCTGATTGCTGAGGCTAGGACCTCTAGTACTATGTTGAATAGCAGTGGTGATAATGGACATCCCTGCCGTGTTCCTGACCTTAGCGGAAAAGCTTTCAGTTTTTCTCCATTGAGAATGATATTTGCGGTGGGTTTTTCATAGATGGCTTTGATGATATTGAGGTATGTGCCCTCTATCCCTACACTTTGAAGAGTTTTGATCAGGAAGGGATGCTGTACTTTGTCAAATGCTTTTTCAGCATCTATTGAGAGTATCATATGGTTCTTGTTCTTTCTTTTATTGATGTGTTGTATCACATTGACTGATTTGCGGATGTTGAACCAACCTTGCAGCCCTGGAATAAATACCACTTGGTCGTGGTGAATAATCCTTTTAATGTACTGTTGAATCCTATTGGCCAGTATTTTGTTGAGTATTTTCGCATCTGTATTCATCAAGGATATTGGTCTATAGCTCTCTTTTTTGATGGGATCCTTGTCTGGTTTTGGGATCAAGGTGATGCTGGCCTCATAAAATGAGTTTGGAAGTTTTCCTTCCATTTCTATATTTTGGAACAGTTTCAGGAGAATAGGAATTAGTTCTTCTTTAAATGTTTGGTAGAATTCCCCTGGGAAGCCGTATGGCCCTGAGCTTTTGTTTGTTTGGAGATTTTTAATGACTGTTTCAATCTCCTTACTGGTTATGGGTCTGTTCAGGCTTTCTATTTCTTCCTGGTTCAGTTGTGGTAGTTTATATGTTTCTAGGAATGCATCCATTTCTTCCAGATTGTCAAATTTATTGCCGTAGAGTTGCTCATAGTATGTTCTTATAATAGTTTGTATTTCTTTGGTGTTAGTTGTGATCTCTCCTCTTTCATTCATGATTTTATTTATTTGGGTCCTTTCTCTTTTCTTTTTGATAAGTCTGGCCAGGGGTTTATCAATTTTATTAATTCTTTCAAAGAACCAGCTCCTAGTTTCGTTGATTTGTTCTATTGTTTTTTTGGTTTCTATTTCATTGATTTCTGCTCTGATCTTTATGATTTCTCTTCTCCTGCTGGGCTTAGGGTTTCTTTCTTGTTCTTTCTCCAGCTCCTTTAGGTGTAGGGTTAGGTTGTGTACCTGAGACCTTTCTTGTTTCTTGAGAAAGGCTTGTACCGCTATATATTTTCCTCTCAGGACTGCCTTTGTTGTGTCCCACAGATTTTGAACCATTGTATTTTCATTATCATTTTTTCCCATAATTTTTTTCAATTCTTCTTTAATTTCCCAGTTGACCCATTCATTCTTTCGAAGGATGCTGTTTAGTCTCCATGTATTTGGGTTCTTTCCAAACTTCCTTTTGTGGTTGAGTTCTAGCTTTAGAGCATTGTGGTCTGAAAATATGCAGGGAACGATCCCAATCTTTTGATACCGGTTGAGTCCTGATTTAGGACCGAGGATGTGATCTATTCTGGAGAATGTTCCATGTGCACTAGAGAAGAATGTGTATTCTGTTGCTTTGGGATGAAATGTTCTGAATATATCTGTGATGTCCATCTGGTCCAGTGTGTCGTTTAGGCCTTTATTTCCTTGCTGATCTTTTGCTTGGATGATCTGTCCATTTCAGTGAGGGGAGTGTTAAAGTCCCTACTATTATTGTGTTATTGTTGATGTGTTTCTTTGATTTTGTTATTAATTGGTTTATATAGTTGGCTGCTCCCACGTTGGGGGCATAGATATTTAAAATTGTTAAATCTTCTTGTTGGACAGACCCTTTGGGAATGATATAGTGTCCTTCCTCATCTCTTATTATAGTCTTTGGCTTAAAATCTAATTGATCTGATATAGGGATTGCCACTCCTGCTTTCTTCTGATGTCCATTAGCATGGTAAATTCTTTTCCATCCCCTCACTTTAAATCTGGAGGTGTCTTCGGGCTTCCAATGAGTTTCTTGGAGGCAACATATAGATGGGTTTTGTTTTTTTATCCATTCTGATACCCTGTGTCTTTTGACAGGGGCATTTAGCCCATTAACCTTCAGGGTAACTATTGAGAGATATGAATTTAGTGCCACTGTATTGCCTGTAAGGTGACTGTTACTGTATATGGTCTCTGTTCCTTTCTGATCTACCACTTGTAGGCTCTCTCTTTGCTTAGAGGACCCCTTTCAATATTTCCTGTAGAGCTGTTTTGGTGTTTGCAAATTCTTTCAGTTTTTGTTTGTTCTGGAAGCTTTTAATCTCTCCTTCTATTTTCAATGATAGCCTAGGTGGATATAGTATTCTTGGCTGCATGTTTTTCTCGTTTAGTGCTCTGAAAATATCATGCCAGCTCTTTCTGGCCTGCCACGTCTTTGTGGATAAGTCAGCTGCCAATCTAATATTTTTACCATTGTATGTTACAGACTTCTTTTCCCGGGCTGCTTTCAGGATTTTCTCTTTGTCACTGAGACTTGTAAATTTTACTATTAGGTGACCGGGTGTGTGCCTATTCTTATTGATTTTGAGGGGCATTCTCTGAACCTCCTGAATTTTGATGCTCGTTCCCTTTGCCATATTGGGGAAATTCTCCCCAATAATTCTCTCCAGTATACCTTCTGCTCCCCTCTCTCTTTCTTCTTCTTCTGGAATCCCAATTATTCTAATGTTGTTTCGTCTTATGGTGTCACTTATCTCTCGAATTCTCCCCTCGTGGTCCAGTAGCTGTTTGTCCCTCTTTTGCTCAGCTTCTTTATTCTCTGTCATTTGGTCTTCTATATCACTAATTCTTTCTTCTGCCTCATTTATCCTAGCAGTGAAAGCCTCCATTTTTGATTGCACCTCATTAATAGCTTTTTGATTTCAACTTGGTTAGATTTTAGTTCTTTTATATCTCCAGAAATGGCTTTTATATCTCTCGAGAGGGTTTCTCTAATATCTTCCATGCCTTTTTTGAGCCCGGCTTGAACCTTGAGAATTGTCATTCTGAACTCTAGTTCTGACATATTACCAATGTCTGTATTGATTAGGTCCCTAGCCTTTGGTACTGCCTCTTGTTCTTTTTTTTGTGTTGAATTTTTCCGTCTTTTTATTTTGTCCAGATAAGAGTAAATGAAGGGGCAAGTAAAATGCTAAAAGGGTGGCAACAACCCCAGGAAAATATGCTTTAACCAAATTAGAAGAGATCCAAAATCGTGAGGGGGGATAAAGGGGATAAAAAGAGGTTCAAAAAGGAAGAAAGAAAAAAGGAAAAAAAAAGAAATAAAAAGAATTTTAAAAAAAGAAAACAAATAAGAAAAATGCAAAAAAGAAAAAATAGATAAACTAGTTAAAAAACGTAAAAAAAGAAAAAGGTAAAAGTTAAAAAAAAAATTTAACCAGAGGCAAAAAAAAAAAAAACCAAAAAATGAAAAAGAAAAAATTTAAATTAACTGCAAGACTAAAAAAAATCACAGGGAAAAAGCCATGAGTTCCATGCTTTGCTTTCTCCTCCTCTGGAAGTCTGCTGCTCTCCTTGGTATTCAAACCACACTCCTTGGTAGGTGAACTTGGTCTCGGCTGGATTTCTTGTTGATCTTCTGGGGGAGGGGCCTGTTGTAGTGATTCTCAAGTGTCTTTGCCCCAGGCGGAATTGCACCGCCCTTACCAGGGGCAGGGGTGAGTAATCCGCTCAGGTTTGCTTTCAGGAGCTTTTGTTCCCTGAGCGCTTTCCGTAGAGTTCCGGAGGACGGGAATACAAATGGCGGCCTCCTGGTCTCCGGCCCGGAGGAGCTGAGAGCCCAGGGCCCCATTCCTCAGTGCGCCCTCAGAGAACAGCGCCCAGTCACTCCCGTCTACCTGACCTTCGGCCACACTCCGAGCTCACCGAGCCTGCGACCGGTTCAAGGTAACCCAGAGCTGCGAGCTTACTGTCAGCTCTGTCTCTGTAGCCGGCTTTCCCGTTCCAATACCCGCAAGCTCTGCGACACTCAGACACCCCCGATCCTTCTGTGACCCTGCGGGACCTGAGGCCACGCTGACCCCGCTTGGGCTTTGCCCCAGTTTAGCCTCTGGGGCGATATCCCTCAGCGGAACAGACTTTTAAAAGTCCTGATTTTGTGCGCGGTTGCTCCGCCGCTTGTTGGGAGCCGGCCCCTCCCCCGTGGTCTATCTTCCCGTCGCTTTGGATTCACTTCTCCGCCGGTCCTACCTTTCAGAAAGTGGTTGTTTTTCTGTTTCCAGAATTGCTGTCCTTCTTCTCTTCGATCTGCTGATGGATTTTCAGGTGTTTGCAATCTTTAGATAAGCTATCTAGCTGATCTCTGGCCAGCTGAAGTAGTCTCAGCCTGCTACTTCTCCGCCATCTTGACTCCTCCCTCTAAATTCTCTTTCAAATGTAAATATTTACATTGTATTTCTGTTGGGCTGCCCGCCGAAGGGAGGAGGCGCCCGGGCCAGCCGGAGGCCTCTCCTTAGGGCTGAGCGGGATGGCGAGTGTCCTGAACCCGGAACGCACCCACAGAAGACACCGGGCTCGGGGGATCTGTCGAAGCAGGATCTCACTTTATTGTGCGGGGGCACACCTTATATAGAGCAGCAGAAGGGAAGTGAGGACAGAGGGGGAAGAGCCAATAAGATTATGCCAAGTAGCAGTTGCTGGGTAAGGCGTGTCGGGTGAGAGGAGGAAGTGCCATAGGTTTCAGGAACCGAAACTGAAATTGGCGCCTTGTTGGCCGGAAGAGACGGCAAGCCGGCGCCATCTTTATTCTGAGCCGCACCCTGTGGAGGCACCTCTAGTTATGTGCCTTACATTTCCCCCTTTTGTTTGTGTAGGCATGACTTCTGTCTTAGGTTGCCAGTGACAAGACAACAGGCTTACCCGTCATTGAGGGTCATACAGCGTAGGTATGTCCTCTGTCTTAGGTTGCTCTGTGTCTTTCATTGGTCTTACCCGTCACTGAATATCACGCTGCTACGAGGGGCATCTCTTTTAAGGCCTGTCTTAGGTCGCTCCAACCGGTATGGAGTCTTACCCGTCATTGGCCAAAAGAGATTAGTGATAAATCTCTTCATCGCGGGTGGCCAGCCTTTGGTAATGTACTTGAACGCTCATAAGCTGAATGGCTTCCATCCTCTTTTGTATAAATTGAGTTAGCTTATTGATAAAGCAGGGGCCAAAGGAAATTACAAGGAGCAGAATTAAGAGGGGGCCCAGAAGAGGAGCGTGGTATGGGAGGAGACCCCTGAATCCGGTCCAGAACGGACTGTTCCATATCTCTCGGCGTCTTTTTTCCAGGTCTTCTTGTAGTTTTCTAATCTTATCTTGAACTATGCCCAATTTGTTGGCATAGAAGCAGCACTCTTCCTGTAAAAACAAACAGATGCCTCCCTTTTCGGCAGTTAAAAGATCAAGACCTCTGTGGTTTTGGAGTACTACAGCGGCTAAGGAGTCTAAAAATGGAGAGAGGTGCCCAAACCAGCCGACCCAGTGGCTACCCCGGCAGTGATGCCGAGCCCCAATAAGAGAGGGATGGCGGGATTGGCTCGAGCATTTCTCTCTGCAATTTGTTGGCATTCCTCCTTGTATAGGGCTGTCCACTTTATATATAAGGCCCCTGGAAGAACGGCCCTAGCTAGCGACCGCCAGTCAGCTGTTGTACATGGGGCATGGGCCAGACCGTGGAGGATGGTTTCTGTCCATGGGGCATTGGGCCCGTCCTCTAATACTGCCTTTTTGAGCTCCTTAAAGTCCCCAGGTTCCCATGGGTACCAAGGAGCCGGACGGTTGCCTCCTGGGTTAACTTTTACGGGGAAAAGAGAGCAGCTGGAAGGCTCAGGGGAGGTATGCTCCGGGGGGGGGGGCAATAAGGAGGCGGAGGAGTGGGCGCTGATGGTTGGAGGAAGGGGTTAGTAGAAGGGGGGCGCGTAGGAGGGCCTTCAGCCCGAGATTTGGGTTGGAGATCCGGGGGCCAAGGAGCTGCATCAAAGGGATCTAGCAAGGCATAGAGCCTCTTTGGTTTAACAGGGGGGGCTCCAGTGGTGTTTGAGACGGTGGAGGCGGACTCCTTTGAGGGCTGGTGGGATTCATTTGGGGCAGCTGCTTCGGGAGGGTCCTTAGTGGCCTCAGGTTGTGTGGGGAGAGGAGTTTGGGATCTAGGGGGGCAGGATGTCTCCTTTGACCCCTTGGGAGGTCGGGGAGGAAAGCAACTTTTTAATGCTGCAAGGGTAGGGTATGTACCCGGGGGGGGGGGACTTCACCCCTGTTGACATGGGCTTTGCGAACTAATTGTTCTATACAGTCCCAGGTGTCCCAGTCAAAGAGATTTCTTTCAGGCAGCCAAGGGGCGGCTTTAATAAGGGTTTCCCATGTTTTGAGAGCCTGGGAGTCAGTGAGGGAAAGACCACAGCTCTTCAGAAGGAAGCGTAGGGATTCTAAGGAAGGGCCATTTTTAGAAGAGGACTGCCCCATAGCTTATGGGGGTACACTCACCCGTAGACCGATTGGCCCGTCAGCGAGAAGAGCGAGGTTCCTCACACGGGGCACCAGTTGTTGGGCTCCCTGCCGAGGGGAGGAGGCGCCCGGGCCAGCCGGAGGCCTCTCCTTGGGGCTGAGCGGGATGGCGAGTGTCGTGAACCCGGGACGCACCCACAGAAGACACCGGGCTCGGGGGATCTGTTGAAGCAGGATCTCACTTTATTGTGCGGGGGCACACCTTATATAGAGCAGCAGAAGGGAAGTGAGGACAGAGGGGGAAGAGCCAATAAGATTATGCCAAGTAGCAGTTGCTGGGTAAGGCGTGTCGGGCGAGAGGAGGAAGTGCCATAGGTTTCAGGAACCGAAACTGTGAAACTGGCGCCTTGTTGGCCGGAAGAGACGGCAAGCCGGCGCCATCTTTATTCTGGGCCGCACCCTGTGGAGGCACCTCTAGTTATGTGCCTTACATATTTCTAATGTTTATCAATTATATCCTTCCCTTTTAGAAATTAGAAGTGACACTGCATAAGAATCACCAAAGCTCTGGCTTAGATATTTGTAAATTTATGGGGAGCATTTTTGCTCAAAAGTAATCTCATAACCAAAACATGCAGTACGTTAAAAGAGTATTAGAACCATTTCAACTTAGACATCAGTCTCAGAAATACTGTGTTTCATACGGAACAAAATTGTCAGTCTGAGTATACAAAATCTAAAAATATTTGTATCTCTGTTTGTGCCATAGTAACATAAAATATATTTCAAGTAGCTTTCCAATAACTTCCATTTAGCCAAATAATTATCAAGAGCTTTCCTACCCCAACTGTTAACAAGTGTTGCAGCTTTCTGATAGGTTCTATAAAATTCCATAGAACCAATAGATTATGCACCTCTAAAGTATGCTTGTCATCAGGTATCACAACAATGCTCTTACTAGCAAAACTACTGTGGCTCCAAAACACAGAAACAAAACCAAAAAACTTATTTACATGTTTCTCACCTAGCAGTACGCATCATACAAGAATGTTCATAGAAACCCATATAGGGAATACTTTGTTAATAATTACAGTGAGATAAGTGCATCCTCATAAGAAAATATAAAGTTCCTTTCCACTTCTGTCACAAAATTTAAGCTTTGGGAGTCAGAATTTCTGTAACGATTATATTAATTTTTACTTTAGATGGAAATTTGGATTCTAGCAATGTGAAAATTAGATTATAATTGCATTCTAAAGATCTGTAACTGAAATGATATGATATGCTGTTGCTAGTTTTTCCTACCATCTCCTTATTGACAAACCAAATTTGATAAATTACTTTTTTATTAATTCCGTAGAAAATTAAGGATTACACATAATTGATATCTCTTTAATGAAAGTGATGCTGAATATCTCAAGGAAACAAAAATGTAATGTGTAAATTGTCACATTTCTGCTAAAGAGGTATTGTTCTAAGCTGTGATTCTTTGAGAAGGGGCTATGTTTTATTCATTTTTATATCCTTAGCCTCTGAGGCTGACCTTCTGTGAAAGTGTTCAAGAATCATTTAAAGCCATTTACTTTATTAAAAGGATGACTTTCTCTTCTTATGACTTGCATTCCTATTAACACCAACATGAAACATCATAATTAAATAATTGTTGACACTTTGATCATATTGGATAGATTTTCGAAGTAGCAGTATACAATAGTTACATCTTTATTACTTGGTAACAATGGTAACAGTCACATCATTGTCCTTTCCTGTCACTGAGTCATCTTTCCATGCTATCATCAATGCCTCAGTCATTATAGAATCTTGGAGCCCCCAGACTACATGCAATATATGTGGCAACAGATGTGTTTGTCCTAAGGCAGAGGATGCACATTATGTCCATGCAGAAAGTAAATGGAGATGGTAATTTGCGGATTAGTGGAATATTCTGCCTGCTCTAAAAGCATTCGGAAAATCGAAGTGTGTTGTCCTTTAGTCCTTGCCCCTCTTATAAAATTGGGAACTTTCACTTTTGAAGTGACTTGAACTGTCCAAGGGCTCAGAAGGATCTCAGAAACTCTGAGACTAAAGAACTGACTGGGGAACAAAGTGTGAGAGGGACAGGTTGCCTCAAGTGAAGATCGGGGCCTACATTCCATGCAACTTATAAGGGGTCAAAAACCTGAGTTGATGAGAGCTGCAGTAAAGACCCCTGTTCTTTTGTTGAGCACTTGGGTTGGGGTCACATGTCTTTCCAAGGACCACAGAGGTTTTACTTTCTATTTACTGAAGATTGCAAAGTTTACATGGCCCCTGCTGCTTGTGGAACCCCAGGCTGAGACCAATAAAATATTCTTTAGGTCAGGCTTCTCATCACAGTGGAGTTCCAGAGTTGGATTTGGTATGAGCTTTTAAAACAAAGCTATGGGATCTTTTCTTATATACAGATGTGTATATTTCCTGTTATTTTCAGTATGGTTTTATCAGGAAAAACCTTTGGTTAAAGATTCAAAAAATACTTGGCAATCAAATATATAATAATGATGCCCTTCTCACCATGGTCCTGAGACTCTATGATATAGTTAGTTCTTTAGTGGCTAAGCAAATTGAATAAAATACATACACTCCCTGTTCTCCTAGAAGTTTATAAGTAGAATCTGTATGGACGTATTGCCAGTCTATCGCTAAATATATTTATTATTTAAGATCTCATATAATGCAGGGTTTTCATACTCCTAGAAGCCATTCTTTTCTCCCCAACAATGTTAAAAAGGGGTTCCAGTTTTTTCATTCATTCATTCATTCAACAAATATATAGTATTGATTACTATGAGTAAGCACTATTTTATGTGATGGGGACATAGCAATAAAAACAACTGTCCTTATAGAGCTTACACTGTAGTAAACAAGTACACATAATATACATACAACAAATAAACATTTAATATAATATAGAGATAAGCAATATGAAAAAAATACAGCAGAGTAAGGAAAGAGAAATTAATGTGGGAATGATGCTGAGAGGTACAACTGAAGGTAAGACGAGCACTGAAGACTTCTTGACATAGGGTCTGCATACAGATGGAAATTCAGCAGGGTGCAAGGCATGAGAAGAGTGGCTGCAAGACCATTACTCTTGGCAGAGTGGACAGCAACTGGAAAAACTTTCAGAATAAAATAAGCATGACTCATGCGAAGAACAATTAGGAGATACTGTGTCTGGAAGGCAGTAGTTAAAAAAAAGCATACAGAAGGTAAGTGTAGAGTCAGGGAGGGAGCCAGAGCAAGCAGGTGTTACAGGTCAAGGCACAATTTTGGATTTTGGGGGGAGTGATATAGGAAGTCATGTGAACACTATATTATAGATGAACAAGAGTGGAAGCATGGAGACCAGCTTGGAGGCCAATGCATAATCAACGTTAAAGATGATGATGGTAGGCAGCAATGGAAGTGGGGAAAATATGTATATATGACCAAACTTGCTGGTAGAATAGCTGCAGAGGATGAGGGAAAGGGAAGAATCAAGAATAAATGCTGAATTTCCAGCCTGTATATCCAGATGAATAGAGATGATTATTTCTTGGGGACCCAGGAAGGAGTTGGTGATGGGTGCCAATCAAGTTCTGATTTGGAAGAGTTGTCTATTGGAGGATATGTCAAGTAGATGGATAGGTACACAAGAGAAAGCTGGTGAGGAGCTCAGGGTGTTTAAATCTGAGAGCTCTGAGGAGGACCCCCAAGCCTGAGTGGAGGAATGAAAAATAGAACACAGCCAAAGCTTGGGTCCCCCACGGCTTCCATATTGAGAAGGCAAGAAAGAGCTACAAATGGATGAGAAGAAAGCCAGACCAATGCAGTCCCCTGAAGCCAAGGGAAGAAGTGCTTTCAAGAGGAAGACATTCAGCTGTCTCAAAAGCTGGTGACTGAGAAAAACTGGACTTGTCAGATTTGTCAAAGTAAATAGTTAATAATAACATGGTTTTAGCGAACCTGCAGGTTCCAAGCCCGATTGGACTAAGTTGAGGTGAAAATAAGGTAAAGAAGCAGCAACTCATAGAGCCAAATCTTTCCAAATGTTTCACTATAAAAATGGACTATAAAAACACTGGGATTCCTAGAGGAATATCGAGAGTCCAGGGTGATTTTTCTTTTGTTTTATTAAGAAGAAGGCAATTACAGCGTATTGGCATATTGACAAGATGACTCCAGCTGAGACGGGAGAGAGATGAGTGTGTCTGGGGAGTCAAGACCTTGAAGATGAGAAAAGATGAGATCCCCTGGGTACGTTTGGAAACTGGCAACAAAAGAGAGTCTATCGACCAAATCAAAAATGCAGACGGTCACTCCTGTGTTCAGGTCCCAGTAGGTAGTGGTAGTAGGGTTGAATGACAAGGACACCAGGAAATCCTTTTTGGAATCCTTCTAGTTTGTAACTGAAACAAGGACAAAGTCCATAGACTGGAGAATGATGGTAGGGAAGGGGACTTCTAGAAATGTGAGGAGAAGGGAAGTTGTGAAACAGTTGTCTCACAAAGAAAGTAAATTGATATGGGAAATGCTTTCCTCTCTCTTTCCACAGCCTCTATCAAAACCCCAAAATAGTAAGAGTCACAAGTGAAATCATCATCGTTTTCCCTTTACTCGGAAAGTGCCACAGTTGCCTGGCCAACAGCCTTTCTCCAGCTCCTCTCTAGTAGTCCCGAGCTTGCCTCCCTCACTACGAAGGTTGAAATCTAGAAACTAGCTTTCTGATTTCCTTTTCAGGTGAGGCTTTGCTGATGCCCCTGTTCTGGCCAAGGAGACTTGAGGAGAGATCCACTTGGGGGGTTGGGAGCTAGGATCGTTCTTTGACACTTTTTCTTCCTTGATAAGAGTGAGATGTCCACAAAAGAAACTGCTGGTGTCTCACAAATTTGGGGTTCTGATAAGTGGAGGTGTGGTCTGTGGCTGTGACCCCCAACCTCCTAGGATGGTGAAGTGAGCAGAATCAGAGAGGCGCCCTCCAGCCAGGTGAGACCTCTGTCTTGCAATCCTGCTGAAGCCCCAAACCTGGGATTTTTGCAGCTTTAGTTTTATTAATGAACCTCTGTTGTTGTTGTCATCTTAAGATTTTATTTATTTATTTGACAGAGAGAAAGGGCACTGCGTCTGTCCACAATCATAAGCGGGGGAGGGGTAAAGGGGAGGGAGAAGCAGCCTCCCTGCTGAGCAAGGAGCCCACCTGCCCCACAGGGGTGCTGGATCCCAGGATCCTAGGATCATGACCTGAGCCAAAGGCAGACGCTTAACATCTGAGCCACCCCAGGCACCCTAATGACCTCTGTTATTGAAGTCACTTATAATTCAGAATTCTTTTTCTTGAAGCCAAGGCATCCCAACTGATACAAATTTGAACGTGGTACAGTTAGGGAATGATGCCACAGCCAAGGACACTCAGAATATTCAATAGACCAAACTCACAATTATATGCTCTTTTAAGTGATAAAAGAGTAAATCAAATGGTTTAAATATTTTGAATTCTACTGTATTATGTGACTAGGAAGTCTAACATGCCCTGTTAGGGGAATCATTAGGATTTTATCTTTAAGTTTCACAGTATATCACACAAGGTCTAATACAAACATAGCCTAAATTCACTCAGCTTATAAATATATACAACCTATAGCTCAAAGTCATGATTTGAGTAGAGGAGAGATCCGTGTCTAAGGCAGACACAGCCTAAAATACCTTAAATTATCACAATTTTAATGAAGAAATGATTATTATTGCTGTTGAAATTATTATTATCAGCAACCACTAAGCTTAAGAAGATCTAAATTTGGAGGAATATAATGACAATGTTGAGTGCCATTAACGAAAAACTGTATTTTTCCCTAATCCTTCCCTAGTCCTCTGCTGTGAGTAGGTTGCCATTGTCAGAATATGGGGATCTTTGAGGATTTTACAGGTCAATATTTGTCTATGCCTAGAAGCCTTTCATTTTAGATTTGTTAAAAAAAAAAAGTGATATGGTTTGTGGGGATGGGGATTAGGAAATTTATTACAAAGAAAACCTGAACTGGTATGAGATGGGTTTTCTAGCACACTTGACTACTATCTCTTAGCATTCCTAAATTTCTGATGATGAGCAGAGCATTGTAATTCTGAACCTGTTGTGATCTTTAGAATGCCTTTTACAAGGAAAAAAAAAAAAGGTTTATTCATTACATTTAAAGATAAACACCTTTTAAAAGGAAAGGCTTCCTTCCTTGAAAAGTGTTATAAAGTTACTTTCAATCTCAAAAGAAATTACCTAAAGAGTTGGAAAAGAACACAGAGCCCTTATTTTGTGTAATGAGTTAGATTGTGTCTGCAATTGAGTGTTTTTTAGCTCTATCCATTGGAAACAGGGCAGAAAGAATTTATGTAAATTCTAGTTGTGAATTGTTGTTTCTACTGCTATCAGTTTATAAGCTGATACTTTGTGTACTTGGTCTTCATGTAGTATCCCATTAATGTCAAAAATATTTACATCAACTGAATGAGAAGGGAACATGTCCATGTGTTTTCTAAGAAACAGAGTTAGCCTAAAAATACCCGCCAAGAAAAATCAACAAGAAATTCTGGACAATTAGCACTAGCCTTAGTCCAGACTGTTCTTTTTTTCTGCGTTTATATTTCCCAGGTTAAATTTTGGAGAATGTGATTGGTTGCAACAACAGAGGAACTCATGTTAAAATTATTTTTTCATAATGCTGTTTGTGTAGTATCTGTTCATGTGGCTAATTAGCAGAAACATGGAAGTTTTAAAGGTTGAATTGTGACCATTCAAAACTAGAACAACCAGTAGTTCCCGTACCTCATTTCCCTAGACAGGAACATTTTATAGGCATTCAGTTCAGGGGAGGCAAAGTCTCAGTGGACACAATTAAATGTGTTTCTTTTGCATTGATGATGCAAGATCACATGCAACCTGACCACATAAACATATAAGTCTATAAAATGTATAACATAAAATCACAGATGTAGCAATACATGTCAAATTATATAGAATCTATATCTTTTAACTAAGTTTATTTCTTAGAATTATCACCCTTGGAAAATACTTCTGATAGGTACATAGATTTTGCTACACTGGTATTATCATTAAGAACAGCAAAAATAGAAGGTTGAAGGAGGATTCTTAAATAGGTAATAAAATAAAATTTGGCTAAAAAAAAAAAAGGTAGAACCATAAAGTTGGATACTAAGCAGACATTAAAAATTATGAAAAAAATATAAATGACATGGGAATAGATTTGCAATATATTGTTAAATACAAAAGGAGGTTACAACACACTATAAAACACTATGCACATTTGTGTATTATTGGATTAATGGCTATCTCTCCCATCTGGGAAAGGACTTTGGTTTCCTCATTACGGCTAGCACATTACCTGACACATAGTAGTCACTCAGTAAATATGTATATATATATATATATATATATATATATATATATATATATATATATATTAGTGAGATACATAATTATAAATGAAATAAATGACTTTTGTTTTGTAATTTTTATAATATATATTACTTTTATAAATACACTATCGTTTATTTTACTTATTTATTTATTTATTTATTTTTGAGAGTGGGAGAGAGCAGGGAGAGGGGCAGAAGGAGAGGAAGAAAGAATCTTAAGTAGGCTCCACACCCAGCACAGAGCCAAGCACAGGGCTTGATTTCTCATGACCCTGAGATCATGACCTGAGCTGAAATCAAGAGTCAGATGCCTAAAACACTGAGCAACGCAGGTGCCCCCAAAGCTTTATTTTACAATGCAGTTTTGCCATACCAATATTTTACATAACACCTCTTTCTCCTGTGGTTTGGAACAATATAGGTCGCTAATTCAAGTGAGATTAACTTCTAATATTGCAAATGGAAAAGAGATTGACAAAGTAAAAATGAGGTAGAAGGACAACACTGAATAAACCTGCTGATGATCTTGTGATATTTGTATTTATTAAGTTCTTAAATCAGCCCTGGACGTTTCTGGGTTTACATTTGTGTTAGCAGAGGTAAACCAAAAATGTGAATTGAGCTCTCATTTCCTCAGAAAGTTCCTGGACAAGATTTCTTCTTTATATTTGTCAGCTACTGTCTTCTATTGGCTTTCTTTAAATTTTTAAGTCAACTTTATGGGTTTATTACACTGATTTCAAACACATAGTACAATGAGTTTGACAACTGTATGCTATATACTCATGTAATCACAGTCAGACTCAAGATTTAGTATATATTACCCCTCACATTTTCCCATTACTCTTTCCATTCAACTCCCCTCCACCAGGACGGCTCCCAAGCACCCCCTGATGGGTTTTCTATACTTAGACTTTCACTTTGCCTATTCGAAAATAATGTAAATGGAGTCATACAATATGTGTTTTTTGGGTCCGATTTCTTTTATTCAACTAATTTTTTTGAAATTTATCAATATTGTTGCATGTACAGAAAGTTAATTATATTTTACTGCTGAGTAGTATTCTGTTGGAAAGATACTCACAGTTTCTGTGATGAATTCACATTCGATGTACCTAACAGTTGTTTCCAGTTTGAAGCTTTATGATTAACATTTCTACACAAATTTTGGGTGGATATGTTTTCATTTCACTTGTATAGATATGAACATCTAAGAGAATAATTGCTCATCTGTATGCTGAGATGTGTTTAATTTTGTAAGGAATGACTGTATGGTTTTCCAAAGAAATTGCAACATGTATGTATCCTCCAATAAAGGAATGGCCAGTTGTACCACATGGTTACTTTTAATATTTTGTTTTTATTTATAACAATTCTGATTGGTGATACACTGGTAATTTGCTGTGTTTTCATTTTCATCCAAAATATTCATATATCCCTCCCCTTTATTCTGTTAGGATGATGAATTGTATTGGTTATTTTTAACATTAAGCCAACTTTATATACATGAGGTAGACTCTATTAATGATTTATTATCCTTTTTAGATACTCCTGGATTCAATGTGTTAGCATTTTGTTAAAGATTTTTACATCTTTAGATGTAAAGACACGGCTGTGTCTTTGTCTAGTTTTGTTATTAATATAAATTTGGTCTCAACAAATGAGTAGAGAGGTATTCAGAACTGTTTTTTTATGTGAAGCAGTTTTTGTGTAGGATTAGTATGATTCACAAATGAAACCAAGGTTGTTTCTGGGGCTGGGTTGTTCTTTGAATATTTTCAACCAAGAAATCAAATTTTTCATAGATATAGGATTATTCAGATACCCTATTTCTTCTTCTCTGCATCTTGGTAGTGTATTTTAGGGAATGTTTTCATTTCATCTAAGCTATTGAATTTATTGGCACATAATTGCTCATAATACTATATTATTCTTCTAATACTTATAAGATTTGCAGTGATATTTCCTTTAGATTTTTTTTTTAAAGATTTTATTTATTTATTTGACGGAGAAAGACACAGCAAGAGAGGGAACATAAGCACGGGGAGTGGGGGAGGGAGAAGCAGGCTTCCCGCTGAGCAGGGAGCCTGATGTGGGGCTGGATCCCAGGACCCTGGGATCATGATCTGAGCCAGAGGCAGACACTTAACGAATGAGCCACCCAGTGCCCCTTCTTTAGATTTCTGACATTGCTCATTTGTGTTTCCTTTCTGGCTTACTTTACTGGTCTAACTATAAATGTATCAATTTTATTTATCTTTTAAAATAACTGGCCTTTTATTTTACTAGTTTTCTCTCATTTATCTGTTTTCTGTTACATTGATTTTAGACATCATTATTTCTTGCCTTCTCCTTTTTTGGAGAAGGCAAGAAATAATTGTTCTTTTTCTCACTACATTAGGTCATTGATTTTAGATCTTTTGTATTTTTTTCTTTAAGATTTTATTTATTTATTTGACAGACAGAGATCACAAGTAGGCAGAGAGAGAAGAAGGGAAGCAGGTTCCCTGCTGAGCAGAGAGCCTGATGAGGGACTCGATCCCAGGACCCTGGGATCATGACCTGAGGCCAAGGCAGAGACTTTAACCCCCACTGAGCCACCCAGGCGCCCCTCTTTCTGTCTTTTCTAATATGATCACTTAATGCTATATTCTGCCTTAGTTACATCACATAACTTTTTTTTTTTTTAAGATTTTATTTATTTGACAGACAGAGATCACAAGTAGGCAGAGAGGCAGGCAGAGAGAGAGGGAAGCAGGCTCCCTGCTGAGCAGAGAGTCCAATGCAGGACTTGATCCCAGGACCCTGAGATCATGACCTGAACAAAAGGCAGAGGCTTAACCAGGTGCCCCACTGAGCTGTGTCTTTATATTTAAAATAGATTTTTTATAGATAGTATACAGTTAAGTTTTGCTTTGTACTCAATCTGTAAATTTCTGCCTGTTAATTTGTGTCTTTAGACCACTTTCATACAGTGGAATTACTGATATGATTTGTTTTAAGATTACCACCTTGTTCTCTATTGGTACCATCTGTTTTGTTTCTTTATTCTTCTTTTTCTGTCTTTTTGGATTAATTTAGTTCTTTTTCATGAATATTACTTATCCCCACTATTGATTTATTAGTCATGATTAATTGTTATATTTTCTGTTGTTTAAGGTTTACAATAAGCCTAACTGATCATTTTATTTTCTAGATTACATCATTTTATTTTCTAGATTTATTTTCTTATTACAAAAGAATGTAACTCAGAAATAGTCAGATGGAAGAAGTGCATAGGACAAGGTATGGGGAAGGGGCATGGACCTTCCATTCTTTCTACAGGTGTGCCAGTCTCCTTGAATCTCTGCGTATTCACCAGCCTGGAAGCTCTTGAACATGGTCCTTTTGGGTTTCCAGGGAAGCTTCATTACATAGGCATGACTGATTAAATCATTGGTCATTGGTGATTGATTTAACAACCAGAGGTCAGGAGGGTGGCAGTGAAATCATACAGCTGGTTCAACCGGCAACTAGCTCCCATCCTTTAGTGCTTCACAAAGACGCCTCATTAACATAACAAGAGACATCTTTATAGTTTTTAATCACAGGAAATTCCAACAGTTTTTGGAGCTCTGTGCCAGAAATTAGATGAAGAACAAATATATATTTTTATTATAAATCACACTGGCCAAGTCAGTTTTCCAAAGCCCCAGGTGACTTTCCATTGCAAGTAAGATAATACCTAAACTTCATTCTAAGTTCTTCAAACCCCTCATCTCCCATCAATGCCTCTAGCTCAACAACGTGCTCCATTCTCCACCTTTAAACACCATTCCTGACATGACATCCATGTTCCTTTCCTTAAGTCTTTTTTCCTACTGTTTTACTATCCATAAAGCTTCTTTTCCATCTAATAAAGTTCTCTTTATTTTCAAAGTCCTTTTGGCCTGTACTTCTTCAATGAAACCCGTCACTACCACCCAAGCAAAAATACTCTTTCTCTGAACGTACACAACCTTTGAACCACCAGAACAGCACTCACCACACAGTTATTGTTCAAGGGATCTACCTTCTTTCTTATGTATCTTTGTTTCTCTATCCATTACACAGAAAGTGACCAAAAAGTCAATTTAATTAATAAGTTGCATGAAGGTTTATATTTAGGACAAGCTATAATCTAGAATAGATATGATTAATTCCAAGAATCTATACAAAGGCATCAGGTAATTGAATAATCATGAAAGCACATAATCAGGAGATTATGTTGGTAAGTTAGAGAATGAATGGAGCTGATTCTTTTCATTAACTAGAATTATTTTAAAATGTTGTACTCGGAATAACTTGAGAAATCATCAGTCCCAGAGTGGCAAACATATTTAAACTCTTGCACTTGCTCTAATTGTGTGGTGGAGGCTAGAAGTACCACATCTGGGATTCAGAGGCCATGAGCAGGGGATAAAGATGCTACAACAAGTAAGTAGTGTTTATCACATGTATGGGGTGGGGGGGGAATAGACCTAAAAGGTGTGAATATTCTTATAGGTCTGCAACTCAAACATCTCAGAGGTTGGCATTTCTACCACATTTTGTAGAACCCCATAAAAAAATTGGTAACATGCTAGGATTGATGTCATGTCTTATCATAGCTTTGTTCTATAGGCTAACCAAGCCTCCTCTAACTCTGCCTTTGGTGAAGATGGGAAAAACCAGGGTGGGTCTGGGAAGATAGGTCCTCTTCAATAGGCTCAACTCAGTTTCCTTAAAACCCTCTGACTATACAGATGCTCAGCACTCTACCGTCAACACCAATAGCATATGCCCCCTTCTGTAAGCCAAGCAACTCCTCGCCGACAGAAAATGATCTAGGAATGAGAACTAGCCCTGCTTCTCTCAGCAGAGTATAAGATTATCAGGTATTGACAACTGAAAAATACAGAGAAGGGATCTAGGCAGGGCCAGTGTATGGAGGAGGGATCCTTAGTTTTAGTGCCTTTACTTTTAATTGCAGGTCAAAATCTCATCTTCCTATGACTTGCACTCAAAAAATTTTCAGGAGATCTTGGTTTAAAAAAAACAGAGATAATTCATTGCCAGCAGATCTCCTTGTAAGAAATATTAAAAATTCTGTGAATAGTTTGTGTAGGAGTCTCTGCAAACCTGAAGGTCACTGTTAAATTTCCTCCATCGTTGCTCTTTTCAACCATCCATTACACCATTATCCATCCATCCATCCATCCATCCATCCATCCAGTATTTAGGAAGGAACTGCACTTGATTATCTTTTCCAGGCTAAAGAGTCTCCATTACTTTATACATCTTATAATAATTTTCATCACATTAATCACTAGTCTGACTTTCTTGTTAACCTGATGCAGCCCTCTGAAGTTACGAAACATATACCTAGACACTAATTTCAGTCTTTCAGTAAGTGAGGTAATAAAAATAAAGTTGCTTTATGCATTGAAAGACACTAAGTGAAGTCTAAGAAACTTGAGTCAGGACCTGCCAAGCAGAGATGGATCCCTCAGTTCTATCAGTTGTCTCGTATCAGCTTGTAACTCACAACCATCTCCATGCCAGCGTATGTTAGTTCTGAGCGGAAGCCAAGCTATGTGATAGTCCAGTCCACAGCTAACCACACTTAGTTTGCTGACTAACATAATTTGCGCCAGCACCCGACAGTGATGACGCTACTTACTTTCCACTGCTGGAATTTTTGACCCACTCACAACTTCTGCCTTTTAACCAGTGTGCTTAAAACTATTAACATTCAAAGAGATTACTTACACTGTTGCTCAGTATCTGTCCTATTTGTTACTGTTTTCTATTTGTTGGCCTTGTTCTTTGTTTCTGTTTTTTGTCTTCCATCCTTTTTCTGCCTTTCATGGTTTTAACTGAGCATTCCATTTTCTCTCCAGTCTTAGTATATTTACTGTTTATACTCTTTTTTTTTTTACTTTTTTTATTCGTCGCTTTAGAGTTTGTAATATATATTTACAGCTAATCTAGTTTCACTTTGAAATAACACTGTACTGCTTCACAGATAGTTTGAGCACCTTATAATAACAAAATAATTCTAATTCCTCCTTCCCATTCCTTGAACCCTGGCAGTCATTCATTCCATCTACATAAGCATGCATATATAAGCACATATATATAAGTATACATAATCGAATACATTGTGGACATTATTATTTTGCACAAACTGCTATCTGTTAGATAAATTAAAATAAGAAAAATAATTTTTATTTTCCTTTCTAATTCCTTCTTTGATGGTCTTCCTTACTTTATACAGATCTGAGATTCTGAGTTTCAGACCTATGCTATTTTTCTTTTCTCTAAAGAAATTCCTTTATAATATTTCCTGCAAGGCACACCTACTGGCAGGTAGGTCCCTCAGTTTTTATTCATCTGGGAAAGTTTTTATTTCTCTTTTACTTTTGAAAGGTCATTTTGCAGAGCACAGGATTCTAGGTTGGTGGGGTTTTCCTCTCAGCATTTTAAATATTACACTCTACTCTTCTTGCTTGCATGGTTTTTAAGGAGAAATCAGATGTAATTCTTATCTTTGCTCCTCTGTAGGTAGGGTATTTTTTTCCTCTGCCTTTTTTTCACTCTTCTTTCACCATTTCTGTTGTAGTATTTTTATCTTGTGTGTTATCTTTGATTTTCTATAATTTGAAAACTATACCCTTAGGTGTAGGTTTGGGGTATCTATCTATCTATCCTGCTTAATGTTTTCTGAAATTCCTGAATCTGTGATTTGGTGTCTGACATTAATTTGGAGAAATCCTTAGTCGTTACTGTCTCAAATATTTCTGTTCCTTTCTTGCTTTCTTCTCCGGCCATCCCGTCTCACAGGTGTTACATCTTCTGTAGCTGTCCCACAGTCCTCGGATGTTCTGGTTTTTTTCGTTTGTTTCTTTTTTGTTTTTTGCTTTTGTTAAACTCTTTGTCTTGACTTTTCACCTTCGGAAATTCTATTGATACATCCTCTGGCTCAGAGTTTCTTTCCTCAGCTATGTTCAGTCTACTAATGAGCCCATCAAAAACATTCATCATTTCTAGTACAGTGTTTTTATCTTGTGTATTTCTTTTTGGTTCTTTCTTGGGATTTCCCTCTCTCTGCTTTATATTGCCTATTTGTTCCTGCACGCTGTCCACGTTATCCATCAGGTCCCTTAGCACAGTAATCATCGTCATTTCAAATTCCCAGTCTGATGATTCAAACATCCCTGCCATGTCTGGTTCTAATTCCTGGTCTGCCTTTTCAAATTGTGTTTTGGACCTTTTGGTAAGTATATATATTTTTTCTTGGCAGCCAGATGTGATGTGCTATATAAGAGGTACTTCTACATAATTTTTTAGCAATTTGGTGCTAAGGTGTGGAGTTGAGGAAGCAGTTTATAGTCCTGTGCTTGGGTTTCAACGTTTTAGAGTACCAATGTCTCTGGACTAGGAAGTTCACAAATGTTTCTCAGTTATCCCCCACCCCTCAATCTCCCTTAGATGAGACAGGATGGCTAGAATAGGCTAGAGTTGAGTATTTTCATTCTCCAGGACAGAAAGCACTCCCTGTCTCTTCAGGCTCACTGTGATCCTGGATTGATGGCCTCCTTCAACTAGTTCTGTGGAGCATTTTACAACCCATGTATGTTGTTTTACATTAGAACAATCCATGCTTGCAACTTAACCCTTTTATTTATATAAAATGCATTCATACAGGTTTGAATGTGGACAGTAGAATATGTTGACAGTTTGACAAAAACACAGGAGATAGACTACACTGAGCCAAAACAAACGACTTCAAGTATAATGTTAGTCATCCTTCTTTTGAGGAGTTCTTCAGCCTCCTCATCACTGAACTAGTACATGCCTCCTCCATCCCACTGGTATTTAGGGTCAAGACTTCTCACTGGCTCCTCTCTCTTCCTTCCCCTTGGATCTTTCCCCTTTACCCCTTACCTACATTTCTCCTGGCCCTACCTTCCTCCCCCCACAGAGCCATCAACTCTTTCCCTGCTGCTAAGTGAAGTAATTCACCCCCTCTGGTCCTTCTCCCAAACATTACACTGGGCCCACCTAATTAAGCTTAGCAAGCCTAGAAGAACTAGTGGATGTCCATTTATCAAAATCAAGTCCTCCTTCTAAACAATTGGGAATATTCTTTTTTCTCCCCCTCCATTACATCTTAATTAACCTCTCTGTGGTATTTGATATTTTCACTACCTCCCTGAAATGTTTTCCTCACTGATCCCTGTCCCTTCTTATTTCCATCCTCTTTCCTTATCTATTTTTCCATTTTTTAAGCTCTTATTGTTCTGAGTATTTTTTAAAGATTTTATTTATTTATTTGACAGAGAGAGAGAGGGAGAGAGAGAGCACAAGCAGGGTGGGGGTAGCAGGGAGAGAGAGATGCAGGCTCCCCACAGAGCAGGGGGAGACAAATGTGGGACTCGATCCTAGGAACCCAGGATCATGACCTAAGCCAAAGGCAGTCGCTTAACCAACTGAGTCAAACAGGCTCCCTGTTCGGCACATTTTTAAAAAAGCTGTTTCTAACCTTGCCCTATGCTCTAGAGTAGCTTTGCCAAATAGAAAAATAATGCGAATGACGTATGGAACTTTAAATTTTCCAGTAGCCATGTTATAAAAAGTAAAAATAGATAAAATTAATTTTAGTAATACATGTTATTTAATCTACTATGTCTAAAGCATTATCATTCATCACACAATCAAAATGAAAATTATTAATGACTATCTTTTAGGTTTTTTAAATAAAATTTTCAGAAACTAGTATGTATCTGTAAAGGAAAAAAAAACACCCCTCCTAAGAATCTACTCTCAATACTCTGCTACAATACTATTTCACTTCTGACAGCAGATGTGTGTTTCCCACACCTCCAACAATCCTGCTATACCGGTTGGGTGCCCTGTAATTTAGCTCCATTCTGACATTATCTACCTAAAGATAGAGTCAGATTCCATAGGTTAAAGGCTCAGTCCCACAGGACGGCCCTTCCCTACTTCAGATGGCAATCCCAAGTCCAGATTGTCTCCTGTGCTTCTGACTAACTAGCTATAAATCAGAGGTTTTCACAATCCCCTCCTCAGGTTTGATTAATTTATTAGAGCAGCTCACCGAACTGAGAAAAACATTTAGTTACTAAATTGCCAGTTTATTATAAAAGGATATAACTCAGGGATACTTGGATGGAAGAGATACATATGGTAAGGTATGGGGGAGGGGTGTAGAGCCCCCACATTCTCTAGGAGTTCCACTCTCCCAGCACCTCCATGTGTTTATCAGCCTGGAGCCCCTCTGAAATCTGTCCTTTTGAGTATTTATGGAGTCCATTATGCAGACGTGATTGATTACATCATTGGCCACTGGTGATCAGCCAACCTCCAGTCCCTCTCTCAGACCTCAGCCTTAAATACCATCCCTGACATGACATTCGTGTTCCTTTCCTTGAGTCTTTTTTCCTACTGGAGGACTAAAAACTCCAACCCTCTAGTTATGGTTGGTTTCTTTGACAACCAACTCCCATTCTTGGGGCCTTTCCAAAAGGGACTGCATTAACATAAACTTGGGTGTGGTGGAGAAGAGCTTCTTATGAAAAACAATTTCACCTTTTTCCCCTCTAGTGCTATTTCGGCAACTGGATACAAAAGATGTCCCAATAGTTCTCATCACTAAGGACCTTGCAAAGATTTGGGGAGCCTTGTGCTAGGAGCTATCGGGGAAAATCAAATATAGATTTTTTATTATAAATCAAGACCACAAACTTTTATACAACATATCTCAATTCACATGCTAAATTTCATTAAAATATTTTATCTGTCTATAAACAATAAAATTTACAGTTAAGAAAGTAGCTTTAGATAAAATGTTTGAAACATACTTAAGTTTTCCAATAAAATTGAGTGAGTAGCAAAAATCATTGATTCATATTTCCATACACATTGACAAAACAGGTTCATGATGTCTGCAAGAATGGATTTGACTTTGAAGCAAAAGCATAACTCTCCAAGTTTAATAAATTCCTTCCTATGTCAACCTAGTAATAACAGCAAATTCTAAAGAGAATTACATAAATTTAAAAAGTAGCTCTACATTTGCCAATATTAACAAAGCAGTCTTCAAGTTTTCCCTGTAGTTCTTTTAGTCAGATTATAGAACTCTGTGAATTATAATTAAAATCTTTTGCATATTGAGTCATGATAAAAAGTCCTGTAAAATCATTTTTATTTGTATTATAGAAAGTTTCCATTTCAGCATAAATTCTCGTATCTGCATAGCTAGGTCATGAATAAGCATTTCCCTTCTTGGGGCTTCAAATTTGGCTCATTCATACACAGTGTGATATCAGTGAGAAAATGTAAATCATGCTGAAAAAATGTTAAAGATGTTATTTATTCATTTGACAGAGAGAGATAGCACAAGCAGAGGGGAGGGGGCAGAGGCAGAGGGAGAAGCAGGTTTCCTGCTCTGCAGGAAACCAGACTGGGACTCTATCCCAGGACCCTCGGATCATGACCTGAGCCTAAGGCAGGTAAGCACCAATTGAGCCACCTCAGCACCCCCATCATACTGAATTATATAGTAACATTCTTTTGTAGTTAATGTGCACTTGAAATATGGTTAATGCAACTGGGGAAATAAATTTTTAATTTTAGTTAATTTTAGTTAACTAAACTAAAATTAGTTTAGTTAATTTTAAGTTTAAATTTATATTTTAAAACTGATGCTAGATACTGTGTTAAATACTTTTCCTTTAATATGACTTTATTTTTTTGGTCAAACTATTTTTTTAACTACTGCAACATGGAAGACATTATTATTATGGCATAATAATGGCATATTGTCCATTTCTAGCCATTGTCAAAGGTTTATTTCAGTGTTAGCAGTGTTCTTCTAGTCACTGATGGAACATTGTAATGTGTTTATTTGAATATTTTATATGTGGAGCAAAAGGTACTGTATACCTATATAAATCAAAATTTGTGATTAAATTGAAATATTTATTATTTTAACTGTCATATAATTGAATCATTTTTCTAGTTTATCTCTTAACCCACTTGCCCATATGCTCTTTGGGCTGCAGAGATAGGTATTTTCTGCTCCAGACTTCCAGTGCCTAATAGTGTATATAGTATAGAGTAAGTGCTAATTTTCTTTTTAAGATTTTATTTATTTGACAGAGAGCGAGACAATGAGAGAGGGAATACAAGCAGAGGAAGCAGGAGAAGGAGAAGCAGGCCTCCGGCTGAGAAGGGAGCCCGATGGGGGGCTCCATCCCAGGACACTAGAATGATGAGCTGAGCCAAAGGCAGACACTTAATGACTGAGCCACCCAGGCACCCTGAATGAGTGATAAATTAACATCTGTTGATTCAGTAGAATCAGAACCTTGCCATGTACCTTTTCCCTTCTACTGGCCTACCATGCAGTATTGCAGCATGTTCCAGATGTCTAGATGTGTTCTTTATGCAATGTATGTCATATCTTGCAAAAAGAGGGGGAAACAACTTTAATAACAAGGCAACGCTAAAAGAAAGTCTCCATACTTCATTCTCTCGGGATGAGTCTTAAATGTTGAGAGTTCAAATATTCAGGATGCTATCAGAAAAGGGTGTTAATTCCAAGCTTCATACATTTTATTGAGAAGATCTCGCTTGTGCCATAGAATCAAAACAAATCACACTTAACTTGTCATGACTAGAGGCAGTGTGAGAGGTCAGACACACCTTGGTTCAACCCTGTCTCCTCTACTTGATAGTGTTGTAATTTTAGTCAACCTACTTTCTCTGTCTATACCTTAATTTATTCACCAGTAAAATGTCAAGGATATCAGGGTATTGTCATCTCCTGAGGTCATTGTAGAGATCAGGAAGCATACAGTATCCTAGTATAGTGACACAATCCTAGTATAGTAAGGCCTCAATAAACCTTCGCAATTCATATTATTAATATTATGAATAATAAGCAAAGTGTATCTGCTATAGTATTTGATTGTTAGCATCTGATTGTAAGATTGCAATTAACTTAAGAAAGAGAAAGGGTCAAAGGAGAAGGAGATGGCATGATTGGATTATAAAATGGCAGAGAACAGAAAAAAAAAAAAGACTAAATCAAGAAACAAAGGAAGCAGTGCAACTCTGAGAACCAACATTTTGTAAATAAAATACAATGTCTTCAAGGTGCCATGATTAGAATGATTCAGCTGTAATGACTTTTCTGCCCTGTGCTACTAGGTTAGATATTTGAATTCTAAGTTCCTGGTAGACAATCTGATTAGCTTAACATGGGTTTTGTGCCAGCCCCTCGGTATGTGGGATGGGGGTAGCAGGACTGCATGCTTTACTTTTTTACTTTTTTACTTTTACTGGATACTTTACTTTTTTTAAACAAATTCATCTTGCTCTTTATTTTCACAGTCTCTAATTCCTGTGCACTTTCTTGTTTCATGTTGTATGGCCGGGTCTTTCCAGTGAGGGCCTTGGCACCCCCTCCAGCATAATTCAGACTTCCCTACAGGCTCAAATGTTGTAGGTTGCTTTGGGTAAACCATCCCTCCCAGCTCTACCATTCTAGGAATCCTTATCCTAGGACTGCACCCTTGGCAGGCAACTTGTCCACCTGTTTTACTTCTGCTTCACAGGAAGGAAATAGGCAAACAGAAAATTATCTACATCTTATACAAATACTAGGTAATTTATAGTTTATCATAAAAATACATGTAGAGGACATCTATTGTTTTTACTTGTAAAGCATTCCTTCTCCTTCTTTTGATAGCAGCACTCCCATTTTATTTTGAGGAATAATCTTCATTGCCTTGGAAATATCCTTTTTAAAAAAAAAAAAAGATTAAAAAAAATTATTTATTTGAGAGAATGAGAGAAAAGGAGTCAAGTGAGTGGCAGGAGAGGGAGAAGCAGACTCCCTGAGCCACCCAGGTGTCCCCCTTGAAAATATTCTTGGAGGAACTGTCAGTCAAGATGCTGCATGCTCTTTACCAGGCAAAACTGCTGACTTGTTTCTGCCCTTGTCTTGATAAGATTCTTTTTATCTTTCATGCACATTTCGCCGTCATCTTTGAACTACTGAACTACTGTTTTCTAAATACTGGTCTGTAAGCCTAGGCTGATCTGTGACAACATTTTTACTGATTTGTAGTTAAATATAAAAAAGGGGGAGAAATTAAAATTGCTGCAGCACGGTTTTCATAAAACTAAGTTTATCCAATTTAAAGGACTTTCTTTCATTCTAAAGTTATATCTTTCTAACACATTTTGATGTTAAAATATCCTTTCTTTTATGAATTCATGGTGAGAATAAATGGCAGTTTTTAAAAATACGTTTTTCTTGGCACAGTAAATACTGACAACTCTATATTGGTTTCCTCTTCTTTTTCTTTTATCTTTAAAAAAAAATAATGTTGATATATGAAATACAGAATCTGGGAAATACAGTTCTAAATGTTTCTGCGTCTCTCCCCATTCATTTATCACGTAGTTCTGCATGGCGAAGTGTGGCTTCTGACCATCCGTGGTGAGAAACAGAAGTGGACCTAAGTTCAAATCCTGCTTCTCCACGTACTCACTCTCTGACCTAGGGCATGTCATTCAGTTTTATCCATAAAATAACAATAATACTTGTATTGATTCTGTCATGTTTTTGGTAGAGTGCTCAGTAGATCTTAGTTCTAATCATGACCTATGTCTGTTACTAAGTTCAAGTAATTTTTAAAATATTTATTTATTTATTTATTATTTATTTATATTGTCTTTCAGTTTAAAATTACTCAGAGTTTAGACTTTAAGGACTGGGCTTTTCAACCAAATTTTTTAAAATCTCAAAATACTGTCCAATTTTGAAGAGCTAGAATTTCAAAAGGTGTGCTCCTTCAGTGTCTGATGAAATATACAAGCCCCGTGTCCCTTAAGGACAGTGTCTCAGTATTTGAAAGATTTGGCTTTCCCTGTGCTGTGCTGCCTACTTTTTGGCAGGAGATAGTCCTTTGCAGAGAGTTAGGACATGAACAAAGTTCCCCTCCTCATTGGGACATCAGCTATAGGTACTTTGATTCTTTTGGTATATCAGATCACATATCCGTAGTCACAGCAGCTCTCTCCTAACAAGACTCAACTTATAAGGTATTATTATATAACCTCATGTTCCTTCTGGCCTAAGTACAGCTTGTTGGAACAGGTCCACTAGGATGTGAAAAGAGACAAGAAAATAAGTCTGAGGGGGCATTTCGTTGTTTGAGAAAAGGCTCCTTCTTCAACTGCTCTCAGCATGCCCACGGTGGGGCAATGAGAATCTATGATCAATTTGACGTTAATCCTTGTACAATATGTGAAGTATAGGTTGGAGTTAATTTTTTTAGTTATGGATTTTTTTTTTTGGATATGCCTGTACGATTTCTCTCACACAGTTTGTTGAAAAGACTATTCTTCTGTTGAATTGCTTTTGCACCATTGTAAAAAACAAAAACAGCAGTTGGTTATACTTGTGTGTGGCTATTTCTGGGTTCTCTGCTTTGTTCCATGGATCTAAGTCTGTCTCCACGAATACCATATAGTTCTGACTACTGCACGTCTTAAAATCAGAGAGAATGATTCTTCCCACTTCTTCTCTTTTTTCTTTTCTGAAGTTCTTTTAGCTATTCTAATTCCTTTGCTTTTCTATATATATTTTGGAATAATCTTATCTATATCAACAAAAAAGAGATTTTTTATAAAAAAAATCTTTGCTTATATTTTTATAGGAATTGTTTGGGGAGAACTAACATATTTTACTATGTTGGGTTTTCTAATCCATGAACACAGAATCTTTCCATTTATTTAGATCTTTGATTTCTCTCACCAGCATTTTTTAGCTTTCAGCATACAAGTCCTATACATGTTTGGTTAATTTACAAGCTTTTCACTTCTTTTGAGCAGTTGTAAATGGTATTGTATCATTCATTTCAGTTTCCACGTATTTATTGCTAGTGTCTAGGAATATAGTGAATTTTTGTGTGTTGACCTTATATTCTGTGACTTTGCTGAATTAACTTACTATTTTGAGTCTTGTTAAAGGTTCCTTGAGATTTCCTACATAAACTATCATCTCATCTGTAAATAGTTACAGCTTTATTTCCTCCTTTCTAACCTATAAGACTTGTATTATTTTTTTCTTATCTTATGATGCTTACTCAAACTTCGATTACAATGTTGAATAGCAATGGTGAGAGCAAACATCCTTGTCTTATTTCTTATCTCAGATGGAAAGCATTTAGTCTTTCACCATTAAATATGACGTTAGCTGTAAGTTTTTAAATAAATGTTTTTTATCAAGTTGAGGATGTTCCCCTCTATTCTTATTTTTCTGAGATCTGTAATTAATAACTGATGTTGAATTTTGTCAAATTCTTTTTCTACTTCAATTGATAGAGTCATATATCTATCTTCTTTAGCCTGATAAAAGGTAGGTAATACTGATTTTTTAAAATTGAGCCAATCTTGCATCCATGTAATAAATTCCACTGGGTCATGGTGCATAATTCGTTTTATATATTGCTTAATTTTGTTTGCTAATAATTTGTTAAGAATTTTTTTTTAAAGATTTTATTTATTTATTTGACAGAGAAAGATCACAAGTAGGCAGAGAGGCAGGCAGAGAGAGAGAGAGAGAAGCAGGCTTCGAACTGAGCAAAAAGCCCAATTTGGGGCTCAATCCCAGGACCCTGAGATCATGACCCGAGCTGAAGGCAGCAGCTTAACCCACTGAGCCACCCAGGCACCCCAATTTGTTAAGAATTTTTGCATCTGTATTCATGAGTGATACGGTTTGTAGTTTTTGGTTTTGGTTTTGTTTTTCTTGCTTTATACTATGTCTATCTGTTGTTTTTTAATTTTTAATCCGAGAATGAGGGGAAGTGTTTTCTTCTCTTCTGTTTTCTGCAAGAGATTATGTAAGATTTATATATGCTCCTTAAACATTTGAAGAACTCTGCAGTAAAACCTTATGGTACTAAAGAATTCTCTTTTGGAAGATTTCTAATTATAAATTCAGTTTCCTTAACAGAATAATCAAATGATCTGTTTCATGTTAGGTGAGTTATAGATAATGAGTTTTGAGGAACTGGCTCCATTTTAGCTAGGTTGTAAAATTTATGGTTGTAAAACTGTTTATAGTATTATTCCCTTACATATCTTCATTTTGGTGGGGTTTACAGTGATATCTCCTGTTACATTCATGATCCCACTGAGATTAATGATTTGTTTCTTCTCTCTTTGGTCAGTTTTATTAGAACTTTGTCAATTTTCTCAAACTTTTCAAAGAACCAACATTTTTCTTCACTGTTTTTCTCTTTTCAATTTCATTGATTTTTGCTCTTTTGTTGATTATTTCCTTCCTTTGGCTTTGGATAAATTTTTCTCCTCTTTTTCTGGTTTCTTGGAGGTGAGACCTTATATTATTGATGTGAGACTTTTTCTCTTTCCTAACATAAGCATTTAGTGTTTTAAATTTTCCTTAATAATGCTTTAGTTGCATCCCACAAGTTTTAAATGTTCTATTTTCATTTTATTTATTTCAATGTCTGTGTGCATGTTTGTTTCTTGGTTTATTTTTTTCTGATACACTTTCTTCGACCCATGGACATTTAGAGGTGTATTGCTTGGTTTCCAAGTGTTTGGAGATGTGTGTCTTATATTTCCATTATTAATTTCTAATTTGATTTCAGTGTTGACAGAGAACATACTCTGTATGGCTTCAATGCTTTTTAAACTTGCCGAGGTTTGCTTTATGGCCCAGGGTATAGATTATCCTGGTATGTGGTCCCTGCACCCTTGAAAAGAATGTGTGTTCCGCTGTTGTTAGGTAGAGCATTGTATAAGTGTTTATTAGATCTTGTCCTTTGATGGTATTGCTAAGTTCTTCCATATCCTTGGTGATTTTCTGTCTGGTTGTTTGCCAGTTGTTGAGAGAGGGATGTTGAGATCTCCAACTATAATTGTAGATTGTTTCTCTTTTCAGTTCTATGAGTTTTTTCTTCATGTAAGTTGCAGCTCTGTTTTTAGTTCTGCACATTACAATCATCCTTATCCTTCTGGTGGATGGATTGTTTTATCATGTCATGTCCCTTTCTGTCCTGGGTATTGCTCAGAAGTCTGTTTTAGCTGATGTTTGTATGACTACTCCTGCTTTCTTTTGATTAAATTTTTGCACTATATATCTTTTTTCATCCTTTTAATTCAAACATACCCGTATCATTATATTTGAAGTGAGGTTCTTGTAGACAGCACGTAGCTGGGTCATATTTTTATCCATTCTGCAATCCCTGTTTTTGTAAGGGGTACATTCAGACCAATTACTGTTATTAATTATTGATATGTTAAAGCTTAAGTCTTCCATTTTTTTTGTTTGTTTGTTTTGCTTGTTCTCTTTGATTTTTGTTTGTTTGTTTTCTTTTACCTACCTTCTTTGGGATAGTTGGACAATTTTTAGAATGCCAGTTAGATCTATCTTCATTGTTTTTATGTGTATCTCTTTGTTTAGACTTTTTAGGGGTTGTTCTAGGTCCGTGTTAAACGCATATAGTTTATTAAGGTCTAGCTGTATAGGCATTATACCCATTTAAGTGGAGTGTAGAAACCTTACCTCATTTATGTTCCTTTACCCATTTACAACTGTCTTGAACATTTCCACTAAATATATAAAGAACCATATTTGTGGTTGTAGTTTTTGCTTCAACTACCAAACATAATTAAGAAAACTCATAAGAAGCAGATTCTATTTGTATTTACCCATATTTTTATATTTTTGTGTTCTGTTCCTTCCTAATATTTCAAGAGTCTTTTTTTTTTTATCATTTCCTTTTTTTTATTTGTTTGTTTTTGGGGCTTCTTGTTTTCCATATTTGAAGTTCATATTTTGTTACATAATCAGTAATAAAAAATTATTAATGGGGGCGCCTGGGTGGCTCAGTGGGTTAAGGCCTCTGCCTTCAGCTCAGGTCATGATCCCAGGGTCCTGGGATCGAGCCCCAGGTCGGGCTCTCTGCTCAGCGGGGAGCCTGCTTCCTCCTCTCTCTCTGCCTGCCTCTCTGCCTACTTGTGATCTCTGTCTGTCAAATAAATAAATAAAATCTTAAAAAAATATATGAAACAACTATTTAAAAAAAATTATTAATGGGATAAACTCTCCCATTAAGGTCATAGATCACGGTTTTGTTTTATTTAAGTTTTTAATTTAAATGTATTATTAGTTTCAGAGGTAGAGTTCAATGATTCATCATTCTCATATAATTCTCAGTGCTCATTACATCGCTTGCCCTGCTCAGTGTTCATTGCCCTCTTATCCCACACCCTTCACCCCTCCAGCAACCCTCAGTTTATTTCCTACGATTAAGAGTCTCTTGTGGTTTGACTCCTTTTCTGATTTTGTCTTGTTTTATTTTTCACTCCTTTTTCCTATGATCCTGTTTTGTTTCTTAAATTCCACACATGAGTAAGATCATACGATAATTGTCTTTCTCTGATTGACTTATTTTGCTTAGCATAATACCTCTAGTTCCTTCCACGTCATTGGGAAAAGACAAGATCTCATTTTTTTGGACAGCTGAGTACTATTCCATTGTACATATATACCACATCTTCTTTATCCACTCGTTTGTTGATGGACATCTGGGTCTTTCCATCATTTGGCTATTGTGGACATTTCCTTTTTGTTTGGAGAACTTTGTTTAGCCATTCTGTATCATCTGTTTGTTGGCATTTATTGATGGTCTTGTCTTACTCAGATTGGCATCATCCTGGTTCTTGGTATAACAAGGGACTTGTTTTTTAATAGAAACATGGTCATTTTGGATATTATGTTATAAGGCTATGGATCTCATCTAGATTTTCTGTTCTATCAGGCCTCCTCTGACACCACTCTACCTCATTAGAGCCAAGTACAGGTGAAAGTCCAGTTTCTCCACTGGGCATCTATTATGTTGGTGATGGCAAGTCACATTAATGCTGAGCTGAGAGGGAGTTCTGGCTCCCCACTTGGTATCCTACTAATTTCTCCTTGCTGAAAGGAGGAGGGGCAGCCCCACTGACACTGTGTGTGGGGTACAAGGGTGAAGGATGGTTTTTTGGGCTTATTATTGCAATGGTGTTGGAAGACCAGGTTCCCCAGATAGGAGGACTCACTGCTATCACAGTGGGAGGTCTCCTTGTCCCTTGGCTCCTTCTCTGACATCACACTGATGAAGGAGAGGCTATTTGCCCTCTACTGGGTAGAGGTTTATACTCCACACTCAGTCTGTTTCGGGGGTGGGGGGAGGTAAAAGGATTTGGGCTAAGTGGTCTTGTTATCCTCTAAAATTTTTCTGTCTTGCTAGCCTACTCCTTTCCTCCTCCTTTGGCTAGAAAGAGCAGGCTTTTCTGAGGGCTTTTTCTGTTTGCCTGTTGGTGATACTAGGTTCCATATTCTGTTCTCAGTCAGGGATATATAATATCATGAAGCAAATACAGGGACTCATCCCCACGTAATTCTTCAGTCCTGAGGACCCTACTTGATCTGCTGTCTGCTTTCCACATTTCAGAATATGAGCACACTTATTTCTAATGTCCACAAGGCTCAGTTATTATTAGAGGGAGAACAGGGAAAAATATATCTACTCCATTTTCCTGGAAGTGGAAGTAGAAGTTGCACTTATTTTTTCCTTCTTCACATTCTGTTGCTTTGGCCATTCACTATTACTTAATAAAAACTTATATTTTGATTCATCTCTTACTCCTCATAAACACCTAACTTATGACATAAAGACTTCTACTTCTTATATCTTTTACCTACTCATTTCTTCATATTCACCAAACAGATTAAGGTAATTAACTAACTAACTAACTTAATTAATTAATTAATGTATTGCAACATGAAATGAAAATCACCTTTAAAAATAGAAATTACAAAGTGAATTGCTATTTTCCTGTGATTTTTTTCTCTTCATGCCAGGAGTGGACATGTCAGATAAAATCCTCTAGTAGATGTAAAGAAAAGCAGAAAAAATGGTAAAGGTCTTTCCCTCATTTTTTTTAATAAGCAGATAACTTATTTGTTGAGATATCATTGATTTAATCCTATCTGAATATAGATATAAGAGCTGAAACTCAAAATTCTAAAAGTTCATAGAAATTTATGATTTAAAGTTCATAAGCAGGCAATATTACATAACTTTTAATTACCTAGTTAATGGTGGAATATCTTAAGCTGTCACCGCTTCAAATTTTAAAAGCCCAACTCCTGTCAAACAAGCTGACATCCATGCACTTCCCAAACTACCTCTTTCATAATAATTCCACAGTCATTTTTGTGTTTCTTTATTTCACTGTGACAGCTTCAACTTTTATACTTTCCAGGGGGACCATTGGCAGAACGTTCCAACAGGAAGAATAACCACATTGTGGTTTATTCTTGTTATCAAGATCTGAAGTGTTTTATCAAAGAGGAATTTGTCAGTGAGGTCTGGCAAGCCCTGGAAGGAGCTCTGGAGAGCTGTGGAAAATGTGTGTCTGGCGCATTTTGCACTTTCTCCTTTTGTATAATGAAAAGAGGATAGTTCATATTGCTATCACTGTATTTTTACTTTATTTTAATAATTTAAAAAAAGATTTTATTTTTATTTATTTGAGAGAAAGTGAGAGAGGGTGGGAGCTTGAGTGGGGGAGGGGCAGAGGGAAAAGAAGACTCCTCTCTGAGCAGGGAGCCCGAGGTGGGACTCAATCCCAGGACCCAGAGATCATAACCTGAGCCAAAGGCAGACACTTAACCCACTGAGCCACCCAGGTGCCCCTATTTTATTTTCATAATTTTATTTATATTTCCCATAATTATAATTCTCTAAGGTTGTCTGAGGTACAGATAATACCAGTTCTCCAGTCTGTCATGGTGCTTATAGTCACAGGTGCACCCTGAGAAGGAAGCCTCAGAATACTGGGAGCTTTTCAGGGAAAATTCCAGTATAAGAAATCTGGGTTTGGAAAGCCCAAGATTTTTTATTTTAAGGCCATGAATTGTGAAGGCTGGTGAGCAGAGTAAGCTTGAAGGTTGGGGCTCATGTTCAGATCTAGATATGGTCATCTAAGTATCCCTCAACTACTTTTCCCCTCTCCGGTACTTTTAATGATGAAATTTGACAATCTACATCAGCTAATTGTCTCTCCAGGCCTGGGGTAACACGTTTACCTCCAAATAGCAAAAAGAAATTTGATAGAAAGTGATAGAATATGATAAAGTCATCTTTGTGTGCAGTATTTCTGGTACTAGGTTTTCTGGCTTATAGCCCAGATTAAATTTCAACAAAGACTTTCTGAATGTTTTCCTCCAGGAAGGGGCTGTGTTAAGATGGGGGTGTGGAATACTCCTGGGGGATGGTGGCACAGACAAAGAAGGAAAAGCTGGACTGAGGAGTGCTTGGGTGGCTCAGTCAGTTAAGCCTCTACTTTCGACTCAGGTCATGATCCGGGGGTCCTGGGATTGAGTACCCCATTGGGGTCCTTGCTCGGTGAGGAACCTCTGGCTTGCCACTTCCCCCTGCTTGCTCTCTCTC
The DNA here is from genome assembly GCF_964662115.1 of Mustela nivalis. Lineage (NCBI taxonomy): Eukaryota > Metazoa > Chordata > Mammalia > Carnivora > Mustelidae > Mustela > Mustela nivalis. The sequence goes on from NC_139021.1 coordinate 81,283,598, forward strand.
TCTCTCTCTCCCTGACAAATAAATAAAATCTTAAAAAAAGGAAAAAAGAAAAGTTGGACTGAACATTTGACTGAAAGCTAAGGGTTCAGGATGACTAATAATCAAGAGCCGGTGGACAGGCACCCACTGGAGTGTCAACAGATACACAGTGTAGAGAAGGGGCCTCTTCTGGTCCTAAAGATCATGGCCAGCCTGTGGTCTGGACACCAGTCATCAGCTAGGCTTGAAGGATCAGAATTATCAGCAAGAGGCCTAGAACCTGGAGAAACAGAATAGGCAGAAAAGACTAAAACAAGGAAACAAGACCCCATGGGATGACTCAGGAAATAAACAGAACACTAACAAAGAAGGAGACCTTGAAAACAAACCATATCTAGCTCAGAGGTCTACACAGGTTTCTTATAAAGATGATAACCAAATCTGGAACACAATGAGCCTGGGGCTGGCAGGTAAAAATCAAGTGTAATCCCTTGTCTGGGATCAAGAGACAAGTTCTGGTGGGCACAACACTTATTTTTTTTTTTTTAATTTAGATAGAACACAGAACTTATTATGTGCCAGACAATATTCTAGGTGCTGAGGATACAGCAGTGAATGAGCACAGATGATCCTCTGCTAATGCGGAATCTATATTTTATTGAAAAAGATAATAAACAAGTGACAAATACTGCAGAGCATAATTTCAAGTAGCGTTTAAGTGCTAAAAATAAAATAAAATAAAGAAAGAAAAAAATGAGTACAACTTCTTTGGGTAAAAAAAATTTGAGGAGGGCCATATTAAAACCAGGGAAATCGCTATGTGATGATCTCATGGAAGACTGCTCCAAAGAGAACAGAAAGTGCAAAGGCCCTGTGGCAATACTGAGTACAGCATGCTTGAGAAACTGCAAGGTCAGCATGCTGAAAGCCAAGGACTCAAGGCAAGGCTGGCAGGTGAGGAGTTTGGAGAAGCAGTGGGCAGATGTTGAAGGGCCTCACAGGCCCTGGCTAGGAGTTTGGATTTTATTGTTGAGATATTTTTCTCATCCACTCTCCTAAAATTAAACCCCACCACTTCTTGGTTACCACAGATTTTCATTCTGTGCCTTATAACTATTCATTGTTGTCAGAGGCAGCATAGCCGCTCCAGGCAAACAGTCAAAATCAGCCATCACTCTCCCCATGGAACTCTTGGCCACAAGTCCATTTCGCTGTCTCAACAACCCACAAAGTTCTCTAAATGGCAGTGCTGGAGCCCACCACAAAGCATCTAATGCCATGTGCACGTGCCATTACAAACCCCAAGTCCAGTCTAGATAATCAAGTGGGCCAGTGGGGAGCATTCCTCAGATGCTCACAAACACGCAATTCCCACAGCCCATTTTATATTTTCAAGCACATTCCTCTGAATTCAAAAAGAAAAAAAATATATATAGGGGGAATTGCTTTGAGGTCCCAGAATTTTTCTATTTAAAGTTATGGGGAACATGGATTTATATGCTTTCCTGGATATAAAATGTAATCAGAAAAGTAAAGCAAAAATAAAATCATTTCCATACCAGGGTAAGAAATTCAGAGTTTACACACCTGATAAGGAAATTTGAGCCATGACTGGTTAACAAACATTATTAGAGCTGGATAAGCAATTGTGTTTGGTTTTCATTTTGGAACATTTAGCCATGGAGACATTCTGGATCCAACCCTGTTTAGCCACTCATTTTTATAGACTGAAGTGTGTCATCTAGCTCTGCTACCTAACATAAAAATATTTCAAGTTCCAGGATCTTGCTTTTTGCTTTCTTATCAAAATAATGGCCAGTTACCAAGTGGCACTAAAGCAACAGGGCATTGTTCTTGAGAAAATACAGAATAGATATACAGGTAGGTGTGAGGAACAGAGTGTGTGGACGCAGATAAATTAACTTGTCTCCTGGTTCCATTACTGTCTAGTTGTGTGAGTTTTACTTTGTTATTTCAACTTTTCATTCCTTGGTGTCCACTTCTGTAAAACAAGGATAAAAATACCCACCTCAGGGGCACTTGGGTGGCTCAGTCAGTTATGTGTCTGCCTTCAGCTAAGGCATGATCCCAGGGTCCTGGAATTGAGCTCCATGTTAGGGGGCTCTCACCATGCAATGTTATTACAAAATTATTGACTGTATTCTTTATGTTGTACCTTTCATCTCCATGACTTAATTCCTTTTAACTGAAGTTTGTACCTCTTAATCCCCTTCACATATTTTGCCCATTCCTCCACCATTCCCCTTTGCCAACCACAAATTTGTTTCTGTGTTTGTGTCTGTATCTATTCTGTTTGTTTGCTCATCTCTTTTGTTTATTAGATTCCACATTCAAGTGAAATCACAAAGTATTTGTCTTTCTCTGACTTATTTCACTTAGTATAATATCCTCTAGGTCCATCCATCCTTTTGCAAATGGCAAGATATCTTTCTTTTTTATAGCTGAGTAATAGCTAGATATATAGATATATATAGCTAGATATATAGATATATCTAGCTAGGTATCTACATCTATATAGACATATCTATAGACATATCTACATCTATATAGACATATAGATATCTAGGTAGATATATCTATATATCTCACATTTTCTCTATCTAGTCATCTGTAGATGGACATGTAGAGTGCTTCCATATCTTAGCTATTATAAATAGTGCTGTAATGAACATATGGGGTGCATATATCTCTTTGAATCAGTATTTTTATTTTCTTTGGGTAAATACATAGTAGTGGAATTACTGGATTTTTATGGTATTTCTATTTTTAATTTTTTGAGGAAACTCTATACTCTTTTCCACAGTGATTGTACCAATTTTCATTCCTACCAACAGCGCCTGAGGACTTCCTTTTCTCCACATCCTCACCAACACCTCTTGTTTCTTGTCTTTTTTGTTCTAGCCATTCTGGCAGGTGTGATGTGAGATCCAATTGTGCTTTTGATTTGCAATTCCTTGATGACAAATGATGTTAAACAACTTTTCATATGTCTGTTGGCGATCTGGATGTCTTTGGAAAAATGTCTATTCAGATCTATTTTTAAATTAGATTTTTGGGTGGGTTTTTTTTTTTTTTTGGTATTAAGTTGTATAAGTTCTTTATATATTTTGGATTTTAACCCCTTATTGGATATATCACTTGCAAATATTCTCTCCCATTCAGTAGTTTGCTTCTTCATTTTGTTGGTGGTTTCCTTCTCTGTGTAAAGGCTTTTTATTCTGGTGTAGTCCCGATAGTTTATTTTTACTTTTGTTTTCCTTGCCTGAAGAAACATATCTATATGTTGCTAAGGCCAATTTCTAAGAGATAACTGCCTATGCTTCTTTTTAGGAGTTCTGTGGTTTCGGGTCTCACAGTTAGGTCTTTACCAATAGTTTGTTTCTTTTTATTTCTGAGTAGCTTTCCGTGATATGGAAGTGTCATTTCTTTTAACCATTCATGTATTGAGGGACATGTCAGTTGTTTCCAATTCGGGGCTACTACAAATAAAGCTACTTGTGAACAACCCTATACAGGTGTTTGTCTGAATATAAATGTTTATTTTCTGAGATAAATTCTCAGGAATATGATTGCTGCATTTTGTGAACATTTATAACAATTTTCTTACTGTTATAATTATGAGTCACAAAGGTGCAATTGTTGCACTACAAGTCATTGTCAATAAACTCATCAAAGATGAAAAGAAGTTGAAGAGGAAAGGAGAGGATATGAAAGATAACTCCGAGGATTTCAAGAGTTGGACATGGCATACGGTATACATTGCTTTTGCTTACATTCCATTGGCAAAAACCAGTCACATATTCTCTCCCTAATTGCAAGGGAGGTTAGGAAATTCAGTATTCCAAGAAGAGGTAATGGAACATTTATCTGGCTAGGCTTTGTGTCAATAGTGAACATCATCTGTGAACAGATGGAAAAACAGAACATTTTGTTTTTGCTATCAAAGCCTTGCAGGTTGAACGAAGTCTGGCTTGAGGAAACCTCAGTAGCAATCTCTGAATCACTTCCTATGAAGACAACTGAGAGAGTTAAAGCTAAGGTGGTGACACTTGTAAAGGTACTAATAAGGGTTTATTTGTAGTTATAATCATTAAAGCAGTTGACCCATACTGCATGTATTAAACTCTCCTGACTGGAGGCAAGTAATCTTTGGGAGGTACAGGAATGGAAAGGGGGTACAGAAAGAAGAGGTAGAAATGCATCAAGACTAACCTACCTGCTGGTTTCAAGAGCCATTCTCATTCTACAAGCTACAGCCAGGCTGAAGCCCAGTAAAGCCGAGATCGGCAAACCACAGCCAGCACAGCACACCCAGTGCTCAGCCTGGGTGTATAGCCTGGGGGCTAAGGACGAGTTGTACAGAATGGGTGGGAAAAAAATCAAAGGGAAGAATGCTATTTTGTGGCACTGGAAAATGTACGAAATTCAATTTCCATTGTCCATAAATAAAGTTTTGTCAGAACACAACCATACTCATTTGATTATGCATTGTCTGTGGCTGCTTTCGCACTACAATGACAGAGTTAAATGGTTCCAACAAAGGCTGTCTGCCTAAAGACAAAGCCGGAATTATTCACTATCTGTCCCCAGTGTGCCAACCCCGAGTAGAAGCCATCTGGGCCTAATAATTTTCAGTGGTTTTGAAAATATTGTTAGGTTCATGGAAGGCTATGCCCCTCTTAAAGCCAACTTTATTTAATGGCTTTTTCACACTGGAAAAGTAGCATTGCTATTTTTCTAAAGATCCACTTTTAATAGACCTTTTTCAGCTACTTGTCACAAGAGCAGTCATCTGAGAATTAACAATCCCATTCCTGAGCCTGAAGGGATAATGGAATTGTCCCTGAAATCCATCAGCATCGACCCTGGAGTCCCTGGTCTGGAAAGAGAACTGCAACACATCCTGCTTTGAAGAGTCCATATTACATAACTGTAGCATAATCATGTTATATGACTGGAAACCTTTAAGCACCATGAAAAAGATTTTCCCCAGGCATAAAGTGCTTAAGTTTTTAACTGTATTTAGAAATCTTCAGCTTTTCCAAACTTGCTTGTTCCCCCATTGAGCAGTCAAGTTCGAAAGAACATCAGCAAAAAACAAACTTTTCTTTAAAAAGAAAAAAAAAAGTTCCCATACTATCCGTGTTCCGAGATACTTCATCTTTTTAGAATAACCTGCAAAGATTCAGCATTAACGTCACAATTTATAGAAATGAACAAGTAGCACTTGGGTTATTTTGATATCCAGGGAAAAGCACGTGAATCTTTTCCACTAACACCTTAGGAAAACTACCACATTTTATGCCTTTTTAACAACTTGTGAGATTTTTGCTCTCCACATCTGATTTTGCTTTTTTAAAATGTGTAGTCGGTGAGAGTCCTGGTTTGGAACTCAGACACCCCAGGACCCAAATTCCCCTCTGGTACTTTTATTGTGCGATTTTGAGTCAACCACATCATGGGGCTCATACAACACCCATTCCACAGGATACTGTGGGAATTAAATGGGACACAGCCTGGAAAGTCCCAGCTCAATGGCTGGCATTTCTATGGTCAATAATACTGTCTATGATTAAGGATTGTTGTTGTCTCCCTGGGGCATGGATGGAGCAATGAGAGTCTTCTGCTTTGTTGCTGTACCAAACACCACAGCTGCATGGTTGTAACTTGTAGAAATAGGGCCAGAAACAAATAACAGTTATCATCAATAAAAGCATCTGTCAGCGGAGTAAGCACAATCCAATAGAAAGAGTCTCTTCTGTTTATCAAGGCAGTGGCTAAAATATATCAATTATATGGACAGAAATATCAGAGGTATTAAATTAAGTCCACAAAAACAATCGCTTTCCATTAAGCTCTTTTAAACTCCTAGGAAATCTTAACATTTATCCAGTTCAACCACCTGGCTCATTAAGCCCTTCTGCCCTTCCCCATGATAAGGAAAGCACCAACCTTTGAAGCAACCCATTTCCATTTGAGACTATTTCTTTGACTGAAGTGGAAAGGATTTCTTTGGTGTCTACATTCTTCGGACCAAGTTCCATACTCCAGAGCCCAATCTGATACCCCTCACCTTTGACCAATCCTTGAATATTTCATGAGATCATCTACACTGCTCCTGCATTAACTTCTCCAGTCCCTTCTACTGTTCACCATACTACAGGACTGGTGGGGCCTTTAGTATCCTGGCCACACATCCTATTGTGCTATTGTACATCAAGTACCATATAGCCCCTTTTTTTGTAAAATAGCTCACCTGCCCTGGACTCTGTCCTCTGGCAAAGGCACAACCATGTACATTTACCACTCTGTGTAGCTAGAGCAAAGTATTCTAACTCCTATGTTTAAGAGCACATTTCTTTTCTTTTCTTTCTTTTTTTTTTTTTTTAAGATTTTACCTATTTACTTAACAGAGAGAGAGAGAGAGAGCACAAGCACAGGGAGCAGAGGGAAAGGGAGAAGCACACTCCCTGCTGAACAAGGAGCCCAATGTGGGGCTCCATCCCAGGACAATTAGATCATGACCTGAGCTAAAGGCAGATGCCCAACTGACTGAGCCATCCAGGTACACTTGGGAGCACATTTTAAAGCAAAATTATTTGATCTCTTCCCTGGGTTCTGTTCTGCACGTCGGAATCACATATCAACCATACCAGAAGGCAGCGTGAGAAACTGGGACGGCAGGGTGCTGACCTGGAGAATTTAAACCTGGGTGTCCTATTGACTCAGTTCACCATACAACTAAATGGATATGCTTTTCAACATTCATTTCAACTACATGGCGAAGAGTCTGAAGTTTTATCCTACTTGTGTACCAGCAAGCAAACCTGCCACAGTGTTGCAGAGGCTGCCAGATGCCATGAGATGCCTGGGTCAGACAAAGGAGCTTATGACACTAGGCACAGCAAGCAGCCCAGGATTCATGTTCCTGTGGTTTCCACTTGGCTCTTGGGTCCCCCCAGGACAGGGTGGACCAGCGTGAGTGGATGCTGAGGACTCAGCAGGTGTACACCACAGCTGCTCAAACATCACCCAGTCTTTCACAATCGGCTACAAGCAAGCTCACCCAACTTTTACCCTGGAGGGAGACATAATCTTTATTACTTTGGGCAGCAAACAAACCTGCCCTCCATTCCAGTCTGTGTATGTGGGGGGGGGGGGGTCACTATCTCTATTTTCCTAAGCCGTTCATTACATAATCATCCTTGAAAAGGGAATCTAGAACAAAAATTGTCAATGCCTCTGCTCATAAGACATGTGAATGGTCTCCCAGTACATCAAGGAATTTCACATAATTACTCCAGAACATTAAGCTGTTCAGTAAGTATGTATTGAATGAAGACTGTGTGTTCTGCACTCGCCTAGGTACTATGGAGGGTGAAAAGTCTACGGTCTCTAGATTCAAGGAACTTAGAAGTGATCAAGGACTACTTGGCCCACAACAAGGAAGAATATTCTAGGGAAGAATATAAAATAAGCTAAAGTTAAATTGGGAATAATTCATTCATTCACATAAATTAATATTAAATGCTTAACATAAACACTAACATTTACTTAGTGTTCATTATAAAACAGGTACTAATCTAAGCCTTTTGCATATATTAAAACAAGCATATGGAGTAAATCCTAATATTATCCCTATCTTACAGATGTGAAAATAAAGGCAGAACATATAAAGTGGCTTATCCAGAGGCACACAGCTAGGAACTCATCTTGATGCTCAGGCAGTGCCCACAGAGACCACAGGCTTACTCTGAGCACTGCACTCCCTACCTTGATAAAAGTTGGACAAAAGCAGGGACAATCCCCATTTCCACAAAGCTTGCGATCTACTAAGTAGGACACTTGGTCATGGCTATTCACTTGATGACGGGGCGGGGGGGTGCTTTTGATAAGGAGCCCAGCTCAAAAGCTAACACAATAACACAAGCGAAAACTAATGCCTGCTTGGGGTTCCTAGGTGGCTCAGTCATTAAGCATCTGTCTTCGGCTCAGATCATGATCCTGGGGTTATGGGATCAAGTCCTGCATCAGGCTCCCTGCTCTAGTGGGAAATCTGCTTCTCCCTCTCCCACTCCCTCTGCTTGTATTCCCTCTCTCGCTGTCTTTCTCTGCCAAATAAATAAATGATTTTTTTTTAAAAAAAGGATTAATGTCCACTTGAACAGAAGAAATGGAGGGGACAGAAGAAATGGAGGGGTGGGCACAGAAGAGATACAATAGAAATAGAATTAATAAGGTGAGTGACTAATTGGAAGTTAGAAGTGAAGGAGAAAGAGGTGTCTGTGATGAACCCTGGTGTCTGGCGTGGGGGCCAGTGTGCCTGTTATGTCACCGGCAAAGGAAAGTAAAAGCAAGAACAAGAACAAGCTTTGGGAAAAGGGGATTGACCCCATTTTGAATGAGCCCTCAGGGATCAATGGAGGCCCACAGAGAAGCACTTTCAGCGAGCACAGACCCTGGACTGCCTGAGAGCAGTCAGCCTGGCTGGTGAGTCCAGGGCCGTGGGAGGAGCCTGTATGACCAGAACAAGCATCATGCTGTCATTCTTTATAATTCAGGGTCATGGTAATTGGAGGGGTCTTTGTTTCCTCAGTGCTTAGAGTGTAAATGTAGAAGCTGAAGGACTGTCAGATATGGAGGTATGTCTAATAGAGGTATGTCTAATAGAGTGTGTCCCACAAGGGCGGACTTGGAGGAGAGCTATCAGTGCGGGTGCTGGAGAGTGCCGCGTGCTTGCAGAGTAGTATGGATGAGAATAGTGGCCGCTGATGGGGAAGCCAACATCTGGTCATGCTAGGCAGATCTTGTCTGGGAGACTTGGATCACACCTGCGATCACATCATTGACCTGGTCACCAGCCAGGTATCCTCACTCTGAGTGAGGATGGTGTGCCATCCTCCCTGGATGAGGTTGGCCACACCTGGATGAGTGTGCCATCCCTCACTCTAGGGAAGTTGACTTAGACTGGAAGAACCTTGGAAATCCTTACACCATCACGTCAAAGGCATACGGAGTTTACAATAACAGAGAGCAACTGTCCCATCTTGGTGGGAGTCGTGTACAGCATCAGCACACAGCTGGAGCACACGTTGCAGACAACGTCAGCTGTGGTCAGCCTCCATGAAGCTCCTACACTTCACAAATTGAGATTAGTGTTTAATCCATCAGCTGTTCAAACTCCTAAGAGCTGAGACTTTTTTGAGGGGTGCAGCAGAGCCTGGCAGTCACGCTGGAGCTGGGGAAGGGCCTCCACCTTGGAAATCTCAAAGATGGGCCACTACCAACAAGCACTTCAGAGCCCTCCTTGAGGTCAAATTATGCTCCAGAAGCTGGAGACAGAGTTAGGAGTCAGTGCTGTGCACAATAAAGGAAGAACTTCACATTAGTTTGAAAAATAGGACAGTAAAATATTAACATATAAAGTATGCAGTTTTTGAGAGACAATAGAAATTAATAGAGAAGTTTAGGTCTGATGTGAGGGATGCCACACATCTCAGAGCTGGACACCTCTCTCTTTGGCAGAAGGCTGAGGGGAGACTGGCGAACAGTTATCCGCAAAGGAATTCCAGTTACCCTAGGGGGCATCAAGGACCCGCCATTTTTTCACATGCTGTGAAAGGAAGATACTCCCCAGCCCACTGCTTCTTCCTTTTCCTCTTCTTGGAAAACCCTTCTCGTGTCCGCATGCTCAGTTCAGGAGTCTCCCCCGCACCTCATCCCACTGCCCAGGTGGAATTGGGCACGCTCTCCTTTGATTGCTCAGGTACTGTATATACAGGAATCTTTCACTGAGATTGGTGAACTTTTTAATTTGCATGTCAAATTCCTTCTAGTGAACTCCAGTCCTTAAAGGACAAAGGCCTTGATTTGCTGTCAGATTCCTCAGCCCCTGCCTCGATGTTTGCTGTAAGATCGGTACTTGACAAATGTTGGATAGCTTAGAGGCTCATACTGACCCCCATTCCTACCTGGATTCCCAGAAGAACAAACTACAAGGCAGGCACTGAGGCCAATGTTATATGAAGTAGTCTGAATTTCCAGGACCCATTGGGAAAGGGAAAGTGAGGAAGGAAATGAGCATTCTAAATCTGTAACCAGAGGAGACAGGGAGCCATTTCCCACCCAACCAGCCCCCAGTCACTGAAAACAAGACCCTTTAGAGCAGGGGTGGTGGGAAGAAGCAACTGTTTCCTGTCAGAGGGGAAAATGACTGGAAAAAAGGAAGCAGAATCAGCCCACAACTTCCATGTGGGGAAAGGCTGCCAAGGGCCTCCCTTTCTGTCATTTGACTTTCCCCATCACAGATAAGCCCCTATAGTAAAGTCCCTGAGGTAAGAAAAGGAAAGTAAGTTGGAAAGCCCAGTGGCCAATGAGTACCTCTCTTACCCTGCCTTAAATCCCACCCATCAGAAAGTCAGAGAATTAAAAAACATCAAATGCAAATACCTTGGGTTTCTGGGGTAAATGGAACAGACACAGGTGCTCCTTCTAGAACTAGCCTGTGACAGAGGTACCAGCAAAGACACCACCAGCAGCTTCCGTGCCTGGAATGCCAGCCATGGGCTATGGGCCTCCCTGGACTCCCTCAGTCCATTTTTCTGGTCCATGTTAGAGATGACTCTCCAGATGATAGAAGGATGAGTTGGTGCCAACTCCATTCCTGCGAGCATTTTGTGAACTCCAGATTAGGATGCGTCTGCTGAGCCCCATGGCCAGTGCAAGGCCACCATACCCTCCTCCTGCCAACCTGCTATGGCTTTGGTCCCTACACCTCCTTGGCTGGCAAGCACATCCTTTCAGCGCCTTTCCTGTGTCCTCACCTCCTACACCACAGCTCTCCCTTCTCGCTTAGGCCCTCCCTTGTGTTTGCTCTTGGCAGGGTGTGCCCCAGCCTCACCCACTGTGGCCAAGTCTTGGCTATCACTGCTGTGGATTTATGATCCAGCTTTCTGGTAACTGCCAAAGGACTGGGTGCCAGTAAATGTGGCCAGTAGCAGATGGAAGCCTCTGGATAAATTCTTCCCCTTTCCTGTCCCCATCCCCCGTCATAGATTGCTTGGAAAAGCAGTAGTCTCAGCATCTCTGAAGAGATCTCTGAGACCTGGTAACCCACTTGGGAATACACCAGATTGAGATATATTTGTTCTCTCCACTTCTGGGCCTAATCCTATGTTTGCCCTCTTCACACATTCCCAGAAAAGTGTGAGCTGGGGAGCCTGCAGGCTCAGTCTGCTGCTGGGAGCCTGGAAATACAATGGCTTGGGACTCTTCTTATTCTGGACACTTATCATTCTCCAGAGGCCAGATGAGAGGAGTAACCTACCTTTAGGCAATCTCAGGGACATCTGGACACAAGCCCCTGCAGGGAACAGGGATCCCCATGTCCACTTCTTTTAGAACTTCATGCTAGAGAGACTGAAGGGCGAGATGAGAGAGGGTCCCGAGTCCCCTACTCCAGGGGCCCATGGACATGAGGAACATGGCTCCTCGGGAAGCCAAGCATAGAGCCTGGTCCCTCTGCCAGACCTTCTTTGAGAATTCCTTTCCTTTCTTTGTCCACATCCCCTGCCAGAGTTTGATGAGAAGCCAACATGGAAAACAAAGCAGGCTTCGTGTGGTCCAGGGAGAGAGTCACCACAGGTAAGGAGTCAGGCCAACCTGGAGCCTCATCCAGACCTACTACATAAAGACCTCGGGCACATTATCTAACAGTTCTATTTTTAGTTTACTTGTCTATCAAGTGGGAATGCTCAAGCCCAGGGAAATTGAAAGACTTTGGAATGGGCCTAAGAGATCTCTGAGTGTCCTTTCAATGGCATGTTGGGCATTGCTCCATGGATGTTCAAGGATTATTGGATTCCATGGGAGTGTGTGTCTTTGATGGTCTCCGATGAGGCTGTTTTACAGTTTGGTAGAGATAGAAGTGAGTCTATAAAAGACTTATAGTACTTATAGACACATGATTTAATCTTATTAAGGGCAACACAAATCAATTCTGTCTGGTTGAGAATATACATCTTTATACATTAATCTGAATTTGAACTAGTTTTTACCTTTCAGCAGTTCCCTTCTTAATTAATGAATTACATAAAATCTTCAGTGCATGTTCATCTTACAAAAAAGTCATGATTTTACCATTTTGAAAATTATCCTTCAAGTTATATCATGACTTAAAAGGGTTTGAGGATGATTAAATGAGGCTGTGTATACGAAGAATCTGATATAGAGGATATGAAATACAGGACAGCAAAGTCTGATGTGGAGTAAAAGATCACACACAAGGGAAAGGAAAAGACGGATTTACAGCTGAGGCCCTACTATGTAACCTTTTCTAATATTGACAACTACCCAGTATGGTAATCATTATTAACCTGGTATCATGAAGAGTTCCCTGATCTCTGGATCCTAGGGCACTTGACCTAAGCCAAGATGGTGGGAGGTAAAGCAGAGGAGACCCAGGTCTGTCTGACTCTAAAAGTCCATGTTTTTTTTCCACAAACCACCTAACACAGGCCAAGAATCAGTGCCACCCCAGTGTGGTGGGGAGGGAACTTCTATAAATAGGTGGGTATCTGCAAGTGAAGAGGGAGAAGGTGTTCAGAGCCCTGGGCACCCTGGCTCAAAAGGAGCCAGGAGGAAAGGGGGTGAGTGGAGAAGGAAGGTGGCAAGGGGACAATCCTGAGGACCTCCAGCCTTGGGCAGATACAGGCTTTGTTCCCTCAGCCTCCTTCCTGCTCCTTCTGCTCGAAGGAGGGTGAGTGAAAGGAAAAAAGGAAACTGAAATTCACATTAACTTCATAATTTCATCCAAGCAGGGGCATTGACATTTTCAAAGACCAAAAAAAAAAAAAAAAAATGACTCTTCCAGGTCATGAACAATGTCAGTGAGGAGACAGAACGGAGGACCCCTGACCCCTGGGTTCATACACCCGCCCCCCCCCAACTATACTCCCTCCAAAGGTTTTAAAGGGTCATTATTCATCAGAATGGTAAACTCGCTGACTGTACTCTGTAATATCATTCGTCAAATCTCTGACCAAGTGGGTTAATTTTTTTTTTTTTAAAGATTTTATTTATTTATTTGACAGAGAGAAATCACAAGTAGATGGAGAGGCAGTCAGAGAGAGAGAGAGAGGGAAGCAGGCTCCCTGCCGAGCAGAGAGCCCGATGCGGGACTCGATCCCAGGACCCCGAGATCATGACCTGAGCCGAAGGCAGCAGCTTAACCCACTGAGCCACCCAGGCGCCCCGGGTTAATTTTTAAACACTATAAATCCTGCTTGTTTTTTAAAATAAAGATAAGCATGCAAAACTGGTAGTTAGGGATATTAATATTAAGACTGATGCAATATTAATAAATTTTAATTGCTTTATTATTTATATTGACAAAGCAACCAAAGTCCATTAAAAAAGGAAAAACAAACCCAAATAGGCTCCATTGTGTTGTTGTGTGCCGATCTGCTTAAAAAGAGTAGCTGGGGGCCTTCAATACCTAGCTACACACATCAGTGATATCTTGACCAAGCCAACAACTACTTCAGCCTCAGTGGCCTTGTAAGTGATTTCTCAGGTTCCTCCCATGTCCTTCACAGGTAGTAGATGGTTGCTGCTAATCTGGGGTGCTCATCCAATTTATCACTGGGATATTTTAAATTACTATTTCTCCCACCCCTTCACCTTCCATCTCATACATCCCCAACCAGTGATTTTGAAATATATGGGATGAAAAAAAAGAAGAGATATATGGGATTTTTCCTGTAGGAGAAACATGTTCTTAACATGTAAATGGGAACTAAATGTCAAGCTTTAAAGATGGAAGTATGTCTTCTAAAATTGTGAAACCAGAGACATTTCTAATCGACCATTTTTCTTCTCCTGACCTTTTAATTCCATGACCTACCAGAGGTCATTTCATTACAGCTCTCTGAGGAAAAAGTTGCTGCATTTTCGCCCAAATGCAGACCCAGGAGCGAGGGAGGGAAATAGGCAGCTAGTCTAGCCTCGTCATCAAAGACTGTTTCAAATAGCTTTCGAATGACTATGAAGACAAATGAACAGTAGATTATGTCTCCATATGATGAAGAGCTGTAATAACTGCCGAACTTCTTAGAATTCCAGGCTTCACATTTTCCTAAAGGAAATAGAACATACAAAATACAAAAATGGGGAATAATAATGAATTATCAGTAATCATATAGCTACCTATTCTAATTTGTTTTAAAATGATAAATTGGTTTTTATATATTATAAGAAAAAATTCATCCTACTGGGTGTTAGGAATTAGATTTCATGGAAAAATTTCATTGTCACTGAGTCACTTGGCATATTGTCGTGACCAGTTAAAGCAATCACTTCAATAAAAAATATGCTGTGAACGAGAAAAATTTTAGGGGCAGCATGGTCATTTTTTTTAGTGTTTATTCTTTTTTTTTCTCTAGTGTTTATTCTTGATTGAATCATATTTAGTCTTACTGAGTGATTAGTCTTACTGAATAAACCACTGACAATAACCAAATGAAAGAAGCAATATTTTTTTTTACCAACTATTGGCAGATTATTTAATTCTAAAAAGGTACTCATTAAAAGATATATATGGGGTGTGTGAGGTATATGTGTGTGTGTGTGCCTGTGTTCACAGGTGTGTGTGAGTGTATGTGTGTATGAATGTGTGTGTGTGCCTATGTGCAACTTGCGGTAGTAGCCTGATTAGTGGTCATACCTCTACATATAGGAGGACCTCCAAGTTCTCCCTTAGCCCTTCTGCTCCTTTTAATCTCTACACAGTAAGAAATCATTTATCACTTGGCCAAAGCCAGGAATAAGAATCATTTTCCCTACAGTGGGCAAATGATACATAGTAAAATCATCATCATCATCATCACCACCACCATCATGTCAACCATGAAGACACCTGTCACAGATCATGCTTCATGTTTGAAAATTAATTTCTGGACACCATCCCAATAGCAACAATATTATCTACTCACCTGAGAATCAACCTAGTCCAATAAACAGCAATGACAAGGCAGTACTGTAAGCATGTGCTAGGATGAACACATGAAGAGTGCTGCTAAAATTCTGCATTTTAATTATTTGTAAGTTCTGTGAAAATACAGACTGGGTCAGTCTCAACTCTGGGTCATAAATTCCCTACCAAAGACTGAAGTACCAAAACATTGTGTTAGTAGTAGAGGATCTTTGGTTATTTTAAAGGAAATATTAATGTCTTTGAAGATGATAGCAATTCCTTAACAAATTCAGATAGCATATTCCAGAATGCTGTGATTTTAAAGTATTACTTTATGGCAAGGGCCACACTGGCCATCATTACATACCTCTTTCCCCGAAGACCTGAGTGGAGGTTGTGTTCAGTGGTGTTCAAGCATTGCTGTTGGGCTTTACTTAGTGAGTAACTTGCGTGTATCTTCACGTCCTGGCGATGGGAAAAGAAGAGTTTAAATCTCCTTTTCCTGCCAGCCCCAACTCTACTACTTGACCATTTTATCACCCCAAGTGCATGCTGTGTGATGACGCATTTCAGACTCACAACTCAGTAGTAGCAGCATTATTGCTTTTCAGATGAAGACATTGAGAAGAAGTTAACTAGGAAGATGTGGATCTGAGATTTGGAACCTAGTTGCTCCAGCTCAAGACCTTCACCATTTTCAAGATTTAGTGCATGAGTCAGTCACAAGATAAACAAGCGAACAAGTTATTGAATTCAGAGGCTGAGTATGGCCAGGAAGAAAAGAAGCCTCAGCATAAGGAACTAGAGAATGAGAAGAGCTTCTGGGAAGAGAGGCCAGGGAAGGCCTCTAGGACGAGATGAGGTCAGAGTAGAGGTCTCAGTGACATGGAAACAAAACCAGGCTATGGTCCGCAGGAACAGCATTCCAGGAGGAAGGAACTGCATGAATAAAGACCCTGCAACTAGTTTGAGTTTCATCTGAAAATTAATTTTCTATATGAATGAATATTCTCAAGGACTCCATGCCTACCCTGTTCACTTTCCCTGTTACCTTTTTCCCTGTTTCCTCTTTCCCTGTTACCCCTCCATGTTGCTATATTTTCCTTCCCAGTCCCCTTCTGCTTCTCTCACTGCCTTCTCTTGCAGTGGTTTCCCACCTCGCTGCCATACAGTATGAGCACAAGGAGAGAAGATCAGAGGAAAGAAGGGAAAATGGGAAGGGAAGACTTCAGATATGACATGCTCCTACAGATGCTGCATGCTGTCGTATACTAGGCCTGACTTTGTGAAGCTGGGATTCCTCAGGAACTCTATCCCCACCTCTCCTGCCTAACTCAGAGCTACACTCTGTGTTCAGTTGTAGTAGCTTCCACAAGCCCAGGTGTTCTGGTATACATAGTCCTTTAAACCCCAACACTGCATTACTTGAATCTTATATTGGATCTGTACTTCTACATGCTACAATTCCATAACTTGGGGTGTAGATATAAATTGCAAATACATTTAAATAAACAAATAAGAGCACCGTGGTTATTGTTTGCAAAGTGCCCGCCGTGATTTCCCTCTGTGGACAGGTCTATGGGTACGGCCTCCCACACTGATGCTAATGAAGGAGCAGGAGGCTGGCTGAGGACAAAGCAAAGGCTGGTGCCTTGCACCACCCCCCTTCACCCGCTCCCCTCCATATGTGTAGCATTCCTCAGGCACCCCTGACTGCCATAAAATGAAAAATAGTTAACTTGCAGAGATCACAGTCCTGCAAGGTAGGAGTCTCCCTTGGTTTGCAAATGTCCTTGAGATTTACAACAAAGAAGTTACCTTATCAATAGCCCAATTTCCAGGGACACAGAACTCAGTTCCTCAAGCCCTAATGTCACCCTCCCCTCCATGAAAACGGAAGGAGGCGGAGGTAAAAGGAAAAGTAAATAAAGTTCAATTTCTTCTAAACCTAAATCTCATTAACAAGGATGCTTGATAGCAGGAATGTAACATTCCACCAGGAGACTCCCAATTGTCTTTACTTGATAGTAACTAGGCCTTCAATATCCTGATAGTGCTTTTTTCTGCATGCATGGGCTAACCGGCCAGTTCTGCTTCTGTAAGATTGCTTTGTCTGCTTTCGCGTGGGGTCCCCTGACCCAATTCACTGACGCCAAGTATGCCTGTTCAAACTGTCAATCAATCAGCTCAGCCCCACCCGAAACTTGTTTGTACCTGTCTATAAAAACCCTGCACCAACCCAGCTCTGGACCTCTCGGCGTTATGGGCAACGAGCACTGCAGAGGTCCAGGTTCGAACCTGCAATAAACGACCCTTGCTGATTGGCTTTGACTCACGTCTCTGGTGGTCTTTTAAGGTGGGGGTAATACTCAATTGGCATTTCATTTGGGGGTCCCACCGAGACCTCCCCTTCAAGCCCACCAGACAACTGGTCAACGGGTCGCTGCAACCAAGGAGCTTTCCATTTCTTTTAATCTTGAAAACCCTTTTCTCCCATGTGAAAGAGCCTGAGCTAGCCTCCTGGTGGAGGGAGAGGTTCCAGCCTTCCAGATTTTCCCACCATTTCAGGTGAGGTCCCAGATGCAAAGTCATCCTGGATTCTCCAGCTGCACCTGAGCTGGCCCAGGCAAAGGCCCTCTCCAGCCAGGATAGGAAATAATGGGAAATAATAAGTGTTTTATTTTATGCTGCTAAGCTTTGGCATGGCTTGTAATACAACAAAAGCTCACTGGTAAAAACAATAGCATTTTCTCCAGGTAAAATACTTGAAAGTAAATACACAGCCATATTCTAAATTATATTCTTAATAAACTGCTTAACTTTGCACTAATGTAACTAGTTCATAATTTTTAGTAAAAAAATTTCCTGATAATATAGAAGGGATGCTTATTAAATGTGAAGAGGGCAGGAAATTAGGAATGATGTAATTAAATGAAATAGATGTTTGAAAAGCCCAAATGATAAGATATTCAACAAGGTAAAATTCATTACATATTAAATATGGAGTCTTACATCATGGTCCATAATATCTACAGCATACATATAGTTTCTTGGGTCTTGTCTGAAGCATTTGAAGATAAACATTTTGGGCAAATTCTCTCCTTTGGTTCAGAGAAAATGAAAACAAACAAACAAACGAAGAAGGAAGTACCAAGGTAATCTGGATGGCCTCATTGGATATTATATTATTTAATGTTGGCTACGTGCTTTAATAAGTAGATCCCAAAGATACAGATGTAGTGAAAAGAAGGGCCATCTGTACCCCAATGTTTATAGCAGCAATGGCCACGGTCACCAAACTGTGGAAAGAACCAAGATGCCCTTCAACGGACGAATGGATAAGGAAGATGTGGTCCATATACACTATGGAGTATTAAGCCTCAGAAAGGACGAATACCCAACTTTTGTAGCAACATGGACGGGACTGGAAGAGATTATGCTGAGTGAAATAAGTCAAGTAGAGAGAGTCAATTATCATATGGTTTCACTTATTTGTGGAGCATAACAAATAGCATGGAGGACATGGGGAGTTAGAGAGGAGAAGGGAGTTGGGGGAAATTGGAAGGGGAGGTGAACCATGAGAGACTATGGACTCTGAAAAACAATCTGAGGGCTTTGAAGGGGAAAGGGGTGGGAGGTCGGGGTACCAGGTGGTGGGTTATGGCACAGATTGCATGGAGCACTGTGTGTGGTGCAAAAATAATGAATACTGTTATGCTGAAAATAAAAAATAAATTAAAAAAAAATAAGTAGATCCCAAAATATGGAATTGTTAACACACAAGAAGACTATGTATTATTTACGTAACAATGCTGGGAAGGTGAGCAGATGAAGCAGAGTGGCCCTTGGCCATACAAACCTTCAGGAATCCAGGCTGACAGAGTCCTGCCATCTTCAGTATGTGGGTTCCAATATCCCTAGCTTGCAAAATCCAATTCAATCTAATATCCCTTCTCTATTTCAGTGGGTCAGAGGGAGAAGGACCATGCAGGATTCTGTATAGGAGGAGATAATGGTGTAGCTCTGAAATGGCAGGCATCACTCCCTTTCTCTTATTCCATGGGTTAGAACTCAGTTAACAGGACCATCTAACATTAAGGAACGCTGGGAACTCTATGCGTTAGGAAGTCAGGAACAAGGGATTATGGCAAAGGCTCAGCCTTTTTCACTCCAGCATTTCACAGGAATGCACAGCTGCCCACCATTCATTCTCATCCTAATCTTCTGATGGACCCACTCCTTTTCCTGCCCTGCCCTCTCACCTTGAGTAACTCACCACCATTAATGTGCACGAGGTTACATTACTCAGGTGAGGTGCAGAGAAAAAAAAACAAAACAAAAACTGTAAAGATCCATTCACTCAGAGAGTTTTAGTCAGTAAAAGTCAATACTGGAAATGACTGAGAAGAAGCAATTAAGGTCACTGATATCAGTAGTGCCCGGAATGAGAGTGGTGTTCTTCCTTGCTCTTCACTGCTTGTCTCAAACATGGAGTATTTCATTCAGGTTCCATCACATGTGCAAAAGGATAAGGTGGGCCGCAGAACCAAACCATAGGAAGACAAGCTGAAAGAAGTAGAATGATTCAGATGGAAGAGCAAAGAAGGATCAATGGAGAGGCTATAATTGTCTTTACAAGAATATTTTATAGAAGCTAAGCTTTTTCTGATAATAAACTCACAGGGTAGGGGGTAGAACGTTATCCATATTCCCACCACCTAGAGACAAACTCTGTTAACATAACTTTTGTATAGTTCCTTCCAGACTATTTTCCATGCATAATCTTTTAAGATACTCTTGCATTTTATGTATTTTTTGCATTTTTGCATGTTTTTGTCATTTAGGAGAGTAAGCATTTGCTTTATGTTTTTAGAGTCTTCAAAAACACCATTTCCTAAAAACACATACTGTTTCACTGGAAAGATATATCACAGCCACTCACTGCTCAGGATTTAGATTGCTCCTAATTTTTCACTATTATAAATATCACTGGGATGCACATTTGTGTGCAGAAGCCTTTTTCCTACTCATCAAAGTACTGTCTACTTGCATAAAATCTCTTCATATGTATGCTAAATTGTCTTTCAATATTTTTCTCCCACTGGTAAATAGCTAAGAATGCATGTTTCATCAACCCTTCTCTAGTGTTTGGAATTACTTAAAAATGTTTTCTCTTAGAGAAAATTCACGAGTTTTTAAAAATCTTCATTCCTTTAATTATTAGTGAGATTAAACAATTTTCCAAGTTCATTAATCACTTATATTTCTGCATTTGTGAATTTTTTTTACCTTATTTGACCAATTAATTAGTGTTTTCCTTATTGACTTGTATGATATAATTATGCTGATATTTTAGCACATCTGTCAAGTTTATTTTCTTTAGTTTCTTTGACTTTGCTATTATTCATTAGTTTGTCTATTGCAGTTGTAAACATTAATGTATTCAAAAAATTTAACCTCATCTATTTTTTGCTAATGTTTAACATAAGAAATTTCTTTCCAATTTAGAGGGTGAATAAATATACATTGATATTTCTCCTACCATTTTTAGAGTTGCTTTTTTTTTTAACATTTAATTCCTTAATGAAACTATAACAGTATTTCAGAAGTCCCAGATTGTCTAAAGCTTTATTTCAAGTTTGACATTGATTTCTCAAATAGCTATCTTCAAATATTTAAATGGATATTATGTGTGCAGAATGTAAGTGGTAGAATTAAACTGGCTTTGCATGGCTCCAAGAGAGAGCATTAGAATCAATGGGTTAAATTATAGATTTTGGTTTCATAAAAGAAAGCACATTCTAAATGGTGATGACATTGAAATATTTAACACCTGATATAGCATGTTCTCCAAGCATCCAAGTGGATTTCCAGCCATAAAAAAAAAAAACTGACAATGCCCTTTGGTGTAACAGGATGAACATCAACCAATGTTAATATTACCTGGAGAATATGAAATGGACCACCTTGAAGTTAAAGGTGCAATTACCACATGCATCAGTTAGCCCATGATAGTCCTGATTTATGCCTTTTGTTCAGGTATGATTATCTGTAATGTCTTTTTCCCCCACTTTCATACTCTTCCAATTTAGATAGCTCTGATCAAGGCAGCACTCTCTGAATGAAGATATTCAGCTGGAAGTGGGGGGACTAATTTGGAAGGTGTGGAATAAGGAATTCTGCCATTAAGGAACTATTCTAATCACTTCCCAGGCCCTGTTGTCAGGTTCTTATGGCCCAGAGTGCATCCAGCTGTACCCAAGTCCCTGTATCCTCTGCACAGCTTGATGACTACTTTGTGGGACTGCGTATATGCTTATATATTTCCCCATCAGAGCTCGCGTGTAATGTGATATTATGCTGGTTTTTCCCACTCACATTCCCTAACTCATGCCTAATATAAAGCAAGCACAATTTGTCTTGGTTGTCGAGCACTCCCCACCCTAAAAAAAGGTTGAGGAGGTGGGAGACATCCCCAGTGAAGATGGAGTAAGTCATCCGGTCGCGGTTGAAATGTTGACAACCATGAGATTTACATGGTTTATGTCCATAGACTATGGAAGCCCTAATAAGGCATACAAAGTTCCCTGAAATTCTATCCTTTGACTCTACTGCAGAGTCTGTAAATCCTTCTGAGCCCTCAAGATAAAAAGGAAGAGAAAAAAGAATTCCCATATCATCCCTCAGCAACCTTTGGAGTAGATGAAACAGCCTAACTGCTTAGACAGGAAGCCTTCCACTATGCAGCATCACACTCAAGGACCTTTTAGGAGAGAAACAAGTATGGGTAAAAATGTGACAATACACAAGAAGATAATTTCACTCCTCTGACTGTATTATATCCTATAGCTAGAGGAACTAAAGAGGGTTCATTTGAATGGTAAGTGTTCACATTAATGAAGTTGAATGAGAGTGTGTATTAGGCAATAGGAGGCGGGGAATGCAGGACCTGCAGTTGCAGAAAGAATTTTCTAGACTGACCAATAAAATACGCCTCACTTTTTTATTAAGGGTTTTAGGAAATCATGCTCACATTCTCAATCAAAGGATCTTTCTCGAAGAATCCGTAATAACAAATCTACAAAAACCTCAGGGGTTTAACACATGAAGTTTGTACTCATTCAAGTCCATTGAGAGCTTATGAGCTCTTTATGTGGTTCATAAAGTAGGATGATGAGCTTCAGTAAAGGTTATTTGGGTCATTTTAAGGCCAAATTATGAATATAAGTCAGTGACCCTTAAACAAGACCAAGATGACATAATGATAAATTAATATGATGTCAAGCAATTCATAGAATTAACTATCACTTGCCTCCGTAAAGAAACTTTTCTCATCTGGACTTGAGCAGCTTCTCATTCACTCAAATTTAAGATAGGACTCAAATTCTTTAAGAATTAAGAACAAATGATTCTCATTTGGAGACCTGGATTTTACCGGAGAGGAGAATAGGGTTTTCCCCCACAATTGTTCCCTCTCCCTGAGAGTCTTCTTGTTGGGGCAGTCTTCTGATGCTTCCTGAGGAAAAATGCCCTTTCTCCAGCCTGGGAATGACTGCTGAGTGAATCTCCATAACCAATGGATTTGTGGGGAAAGATTTACTTAAAATGTACATTGAAACTTATTAAGAGACGAGTCTAATATGATACTGAGATTTTATTTTATTTTATTATTTTTAGATTTTATTTATTTATTTGACAGACAGAGATCACAAGTAGGTAGAGAGGCAGGCAGAGAGAGAGGAGGAAGCAGGCTCCCCGCTGGGCAGAGAGCCCGATGTGGGCTGGATCCCAGGACCCTGGGATCATGACCTGAGCTGAAGGCAGAGGCTTAACCCACTGAGCCACCCAGGCGCCCTGATACTGAGATTTTAATACAGAACCCCAGACATTGTTTGAGCACTATGAAATATAATAAAGCTATTATCTCTTATATTGTTCATTTCCTACCTATAATAATACAGCTATCACTATATTGTTTCTTAGGCTTTACAGACCTATCAATATTCATGGTTTCTTATTAATAATAAAAATACAAGTGTCTCTGATTTTTTATCTCTGCCTTCTCATTTGCTACTTTGTGCGTCTCCCACTCTGCTCTCAAACACATGCTGTGTATTTCTTGAACACACACACACATACACATATCCACTCCAGTGTAGTGCTGGCTCTTTTAAAGTGTATTTCATCATTTAATTCCCACAAGAAGTGCTATGTGTGTAGTAGTCTTACTTTACAAAGCAAAAATGTTAACATAGGGAGGTTAAATGCTCTGCCAAGTTTCCATGCCTCTCAAATGGTATATTACCATATAATTGTTTAGATAAATACAAGGTGCTCTTGTGCAATAGGGTAATAGTACAATTATTTGGCACAAGGGTTTTAAATGATTCTGTCTTAAATTCCTAGCCACACAGATGGACCATTTCAAATCATTGTGTTTTCATTACCTTTATTTTCATGGAATCGCAGACTCCCCATACCACACTCTGTGAGTTCAAGACTGTGGTCATAGTCTTTACAACCTTTCTTGGAGTTAGGAGCAGTCATTAAGCAGACTGAAGATATACATTCAAGGCCAGTAAAGTCCAGAGTGGAAGTGAAAGTCCATGGAATGCGAATGTGTTAACTACTTGTGCACCCAAGTTCCTTCACGTTTTTCATAACTGCCTCAGACATGTCCTAAAACTACATTATTCACATCTCATGTCCATCTGAGCTCAACCTCTAACCTCCTAGGTCACTAGTTCCTACATTTTTTGCACCAACCAGGTTGTTGCTGCTGTGGGTGAAATGTAATGGCCACAGACATATCATGCCTGAGCTCCTATAATGCACAAGCAGGTCCAACTAATGCTAATGGCAGCACAAATGTTTCTGCAGTTAAACCTCAATATGTTTCTCAACAGCACTTTTTAAAAAAGATTTTATTTGTTTATTTGACAAAGAGATAGACAACACAAGTAGGCAGAGCAGCAGGCAGAAGGAGAGGGAGAAGCAGACCCCACTGAGTGGGAAGCCTGATGTAGGGACTCTATCCCAGGGTCCTGGGATCATGACCTGAGACAAAGGCAGCTGCTTCACCAACTGAGCCACCCAAGTGTCCCGCTCCTCACAAGCACTTTTTAAAAAATCTCCCCTGGTGTCCAAGCAGCTTATGAACAAAGATTCTGAAAAATCAGGAAAAATGTCCTAATTTTTGGAATTTATGGTCACCAAAGGAATATAGACTAGTTTAATGACTTCCCCACCACTAAGAAGGCAGGCAGGTCATGAGTCAGCCTGGGACCATCCTGAGTACTTTTCTTCAACCTTCAGTCTAAAAGTATTTCTCTGATGGAAGCTGCTACTTCATGTAAAATAAAGAAATTCCTCCAAACTAATGCACTAATTTCTTTTTTTTGGTCCAAATTTCTACACATAGATCCTATGTTTCTTTTTAATTTCCAAAAAACATGTTTCTATACCATTTTTTAAAGATTTTATTTATTTATTTGACAGACAGAGATCACAAGTAGGCAGAGAGGCAGGCAGAGAGAGAGGAGGAAGCAGGCTCCCTGCTGAGCAGAGAGCCCGATGTGGTGCCCGATCCCAGGACCCTAGGATCATGACCTGAGCCGAAGGCAGAGGCTTTAACCCACTGAGCCACCCAGTCACCCCTCTATACCATTATTAATGCTTTATTTTATGCAATGAAAAAAAATCTTATCTGGATAAATTTTGTAATAGCACTGACTTAAACTTACTCTCCCTTCATTAAAAATAATAATCATAGTACAATAAGCAATAACAGAATAAAACATTCCCACCAAAGCTTCTCAGTTTAGTTCACAGTAGAACAAACTAACCAAACCACAAAACATACTTTGGTGGAAGATGACATAGTAGAAAAAGCCTTCTATTCGAAATCAGGGAATTAATTGCTGAGAGACCTTGTGGGGATTGTTTGAAAACTGGTGTAAAAGTGAAAATGCTATTTGAAATGCCATCATTGACTTTAAATCCCTCACTTGGAAATACACATATGTACTCATGCATTTGGTCAATCAACAAATATCTGTAGAGTGTCAATCATGTATTGCAGACATAAGTCTTAGGTATTTATTCTGATTTAGGTTACTGAACCGTCTTTCTAATCTAATCTCTTTTTAACAAAGAAGAAAATAACTTTCTGCTGGATAACTAAAAACTCTGCAACAAGCTGCAATAAGAAGTCATCTAAGGCATATTTATTTACTTCTAAATTTCATGCGACTATTGAAATCGAATTATGTATTACTCATCATTGAAACTTGGGATTTCTTCCCACTGAGGTATTTCTGTTTCTGGGGAAACTGAGGTCAGAGGCTTATTTTCATTGGTCTCCCTTGTGTGTTTCCTCTGTCCCTTGCTTTCTGGTCAGACTGAAAGGATAGACAGAATGAATTGAGAGAGGAATGTTAAGAATTTAAGACATCCATCTTTTGTGTGACGAGGCCCAATTCAATTTAAGAAGAATGAAGCAGAAGAGTACTAGAAGAGAGCCATCTAACCTGTTCTTTCGAAAAGTTTGGCTTCTGAAGAGCAGGGAGGGAAGGGTCCAAAAAACGGGACAGTTAAATGCTTGCATTTCTACTTAAGAATGAAGGGGGCGACATCTGTATCCTTGGGGTAAATACCCAGGAGTGCAATTGCAGGGTCATAGGGAAGCTCTATTTTTAATTTTTTGAGGAATCTCCACACTGTTCTCCAAAGAGGCTGCACCAACTTGCATTCCCACCAACAGTGTAAGAGGGTTCCCCTTTCTCCACATCCTCTCCAACACATGTTGTTTCCTGTTTTGTTAATTTTGGCCATTCTAACTGGTGTAAGGTGATATCTCAATGTGGTTTTAATTTGAATCTGGGCATTTACCCCAAGGATACAGATGTCGTGAAAAGAAGGGCCATCTGTACCCCAATGTTTATAGCAGCAATGGCCACAGTCGCCAAACTATGGAAAGAACCAAGATGCCCTTCAATGGATGAATGGATAAGGAAGATGTGGTCCATATACACTATGGAGTACTATGCCTCCATCAGAAAGGATGAATACCCAACTTTTGTAGCAACATGGACGGGACTGGAAGAGATTATGCTGAGTGAAATAAGTCAAGCAGAGAGAGTCAATTATCATATTTTTTCACTTATTTGTGGAGCATAACAAATAGCATGGAGGACATGGGGAGTTAGAGAGGAGAAGGGAGTTGGGGTAAATTGGAAGGGGAGGTGAATCATGAGAGACTATGGACTCTGAAAAACAATCTGAGGGGTTTGAAGTGGTAGGGGGGGTGGGAGGTTGGGGTACCAGGTGGTGGGTATTATAGAGGGCACGGATTGCATGGAGCACTGGGTGTGGTGAAAAAATAATGAATACTGTTTTTCTGAAAATAAATAAATTGGGAAAAAAAAGAATTCAAACAAACAAACAACAACAACAACAACAAAAAAAAAAAATGAAGGGGGCTGTGCTATTTCTCCCCAGCAGGTGATGGTGGCTGAGAGCCATGTTTGCAATTCTCAGCTACAACCTCTCTAGCAGTATAGATAGTGATGTGGACACCTCTCTCCACACCCATCTTCCTAAAGCCTGGAGATGAGTCACCCTCACAGCTCAGATAAGAGGAGCTTGTTAAGCATTTCAGGCTGGGAAGGGTGGGTGCTCTTTAATAGCTGTGTTCTACCTTTCTTAATGGAAAACTATAAAAAGAGTTCCTTCTGAAAAAAAAAAAGAAGTAAAGGATCCCCACTATTCTCTATAATTGTTTTGAAGGTCCTTATCAACATAATTAGTCAGTATGAAGTAGTTACAGGCATAAGAATTGGAAAGGAAGAGATATAACCATCTGTATTAACAGAAATGAAGTTATTAAATATATGGAAAACCTAAAAAAACATGTTAAAAAACTATAAAAATAATAGAATTCAATGAACATAAAAAATATTAGTCTTTATAAATACATATGATAATTTTCTAACAACAAAATGGAAGCAGAGACTTCATTTACAGTAGTAAAAATAATAGTAATAACAACAGAATACCTAGGTATAACTTAACAGTACATGTTTAATAGCTATATGAAGAAAATTCTTAAAGAATCCTGAAATACACAAAAATAGACTTGAGCAAATGAAATGATACATACCTTGTTTGAGATAGGAAGGCCTCAAATTATAAATATGTCAATTCTTTCTAAATTAATTTATAAATGTAATGCATTCACTACAAAAATATTCTCATATTTTCTAAATCAAGATAAGTTGATTATAACAAGCAATAAAAGCCAAAAAAGAAACCTTGAAAAGAATGAGAGGTGATTAGGAAGCTAGCCATCTGTCTAGAAATTACTCCATAGCATGAAAAATACACTTTCATACTAAAACATATTACATTAAAGCATGTGATAATTCTCAATGGGGAAAAACTGAGAGCCCTTCTCCTAAGGTCAGGAACACAGCAGAGATGTCCACTATCACCACTGTTTTCAGTGTAGTACTAGAAATCCTAGACTCAGCAATCAGACCACAAAAAGGAATAAAAGACATTCAAATCAGCAAAAAGTCAAACTTCTACTCTTCGCAGATGACATGATACTGTATGTTGAAAACCCAAAAGATTCCACCCCCAAATTGCTAGAACTCATACAGCAATTCAGCAATGTGGCAGGATATAAAACCTATGCACGGAAATCTTTTGCATTTCTATACACTTAACAAGACAGAAGAAAGAGAAGTTAAGGAGTTGATCCCATTTATAATTGCATCCAGAACCATAAAATACCTGGGAATAAACCTAACCAAAGAGGTAAAGGATCTGTACTCAGAAAACTATAGAACACTCATGCAAGAAACTGAGGAAGACACAGAAATGGAAGACCATTCCATGATGATGGATTGGAAGAACAAATATTGGTAAAATGTCTATAGCACCCAAAGCAATCTACACATGTAACGCAATCCCTTTCAAACTACTACTAGCATTTTTTCACAGAGCTGGAACAAAAAAATCCTAAAACTTATATGGAACCACAAAAGACCCCAAACAGCCAATGAAATCTTGAAAAGGCAAAACAAAGCAGAAGACATCACAATTATGGACTTCAGGTTTTGTCACTAAGCTGTAGTGCTCAAGACATTATCATGCTGTCACAAAAACAGACACATAGATCAATGGAATAGAATAGAAAACCCAGAAATGGACACACAACTCTATGGTCAACTATTCTTCAACAAAGCAGGAAAGATTATTAGTGGAAAAAGACAGTCTCATCAGTGAACAGTTTTGAGAAAAACTTTTCTGGCACCATACACAAAAATAAATTCAAAATGTATGGAAAACCTAAATGTGAGATAGGAAACCGTCAAAATCCTAGAAAAGAACACAGACAGTAACCTCACTGACATCAGCCATAGCAACTTCTTCCTAGATATGTCTCCCAAGGCAAGGAAAACAAAAGCAAAATTAAATATGGGACTTCATCAAGATGAAAAGCTTCTTCACAGGGAAGGAAACAATCAACAAAACTAGAAAGCAACTTATGAAATGGGGAAGATATTTGCAAAAGACATACCTGATAAAGGGAAGGGTTAGTATCCAAAATCTATAAAGAACTTCTCAAACTCAATGCCCTAAAAATAAATAATCTGGTTAAGAAATGAACAGAAGACATAAATAGACAATTTTCCAAAGAAGACATCCAGATGGCTAACAGATGCATGAAAAAATGCTCAACATCACTCATCATTAGGGAAATACAAATCAAAACCGCAATGAGATACCACCTCACACCAGTCAGAATGGCTAAAATTAACAAATTAGGAAATGACAGATGTTGGTAAGGATGCAGAGAAAGGGGAACCCTCTTACACTATTGAGAGGAATGCAAATTCGTGTGTAGCCACTCTGGAAAACAGTATGGAGGTTCCTCAAAAAGTTAAAAATAGGGGCGCCTGGGTGGCTCAGTGGGTTAAGCCGCTGCCTTCGGCTCAGGTCATGATCTCAGGGTCCTGGGATCGAGTCCCGCATCGGGCTCTCTGCTCAGCGGGGAGCCTGTTTCCTCCTCTCTCTCTCTGCCTGCCTCTCTGCCTACTTGTGATCTCTGTCTGTCAAATAAATAAATAAAATCTTTAAAAAAAAAAAGTTAAAAATAGAATTACCCTACAACCTAGCAATTGCACTACTAGGTATTTACCAAAGGATACAAAAACACAGATTTAAAGGGATACATGCACCCCGATGTTTATAAGCAGCATTGTCAATAATAGCCAAACTATGGAAAGAGCCCAGATGCCCATCAACAGATGAATGGAAAAAGATGTGAGATATATATATATTTGAATGATATATCTATATCATATATCATATACCATATACATGTAATATCTATATATGATAAATATCACATATATATAGCACATATATATGCATATATATCATATATATGTATACATATATATCTCAAAGAAGATGTGGGGTGTGTGTGTGTGTATATACATATTTGTATATGTATATATACACCCATATATATTACTCAGCCATCAAAAAGAATGAAACCTTGTCATTTGCAATGACATGGATAGAATCATGTCATGGATAGAGTCATGGATAGAGTGTCGTTATAGGTACATAGAGTGTATTATGCTAAGCAAAATATGTCAGTCAGAGAAAGACAAATACCATATGATTTCACTTATATGTGGAATTTAAAAAAAAAAAACAACAGATGAACATAGGGGGAGAAAAAAAGGAGCAAACCATAACACAGATGCTTAACTAGTTAAGAACAAACTGAGGGTTCTGGAGGGGAGGTGGGATTAAATGGGTGAAGGAGAGCACTTGTTGTGATGAGCCTGGGGTGTTATACGTAAGTGATGAATCACTAAATTCTTCTCCAGAAACTATTGCACTATATTTTAACTAAATGAAATTTAAATAAAAACTTGAAACAAGAAAAACAAGCAAAAGATATCTGAACAAAAATATGAAAATATGTATATGTGTGGTTCTCTCTTGTTCTTGTTAGATTATCTGTAAAATACTGGAAACAATCTTAATATGCATCCTCAGAGTACTGGGTAAAGACAGTAAAGTATACCCATGTGATATCACGCTATCAAATAGTCACAAAATGAAGTATTAGTCCTCAAAGGAATGAGGAAGACTGTCCTATGGAGTAATCTCCACTATGCACTACTAAATGAAAAGGCAAGTTGCACCACAGTCTGGGTAGTAGGTTTCTTTATATCTAAGAAATAGAATACATTCTGGCTTGTGTTTTTTTCAAAAAGCAATTCTTAAAAGCTAATAAAAATTGTTTCTTGTATGGGGAGATAGAATTGATTGAATCAGAGGTGGAACTTGGGTTGCTTACACTGTTCCTGGTTTTGTGCTTTTGGCTTTGGAACAGTGTAAAGGTAAATAGAAAAGGAAATCAAAATTGGGGGTGGGATCCCTAAAAATTCAAAACATAAATAAACAAATGACCCTAGCTGTATATCAAATTGGTGGTTTAATGACCCAGAGAAAAATCATATAATCTGATTTTAAAACATAGCATTTGACAAATATAGTCCTAGTGGGAAATATTCTAAAAACAATAACAAATAAAAAACTGCAAAGAAATCTGTGTTCATTATTCCCAGTGTTTAGTAATGAAGCACCAGGCCCTTCTTGCCAGGATTAAGGTGTTGGCTTTTATTCTCTTCTTCAGAACTCTTGGCTAGAACTGGGTTATATGACCACACTCTAGCTTTAAGGAAGCTGGAGGCAACAAAGAGCAACATTATCACAATTATTTTTTTTTTAAAGATTTTATTTATTTATTTATTTGACAGATAGAGATCACAAGTATGCAGAGAGGCAAGCAGAGACAGAGAGGAGGAAACAGGCTCTCTGCTCATCAACCCTGATGCGGGGCTAGATCCCAGGACCCTGAGATCATGACCTGAACCGAAGGCAGAGGCTTAACCCACTGAGACACCCAGGTGCCCCCATTATCACAATTATTTAGATGAATCATGAACCATTCCTTGGGGTGAGGTCTTTATCTGTTCTCTGCCACAAGAAGTAGCATCTGTTAGCAAGGATGAAGCAGAGAATGTACTGGAGAGAAGTAATTTAAAGCACTGGCCACAGAGGGTAAGGATGAGGGGAAAATCTCAGATGCATGCTTCCTGGGGGACACTGGAAGGGGACAAACACATTTGTAGAGCATTCATGGGGCAAGTTAACCAAAGGACAGATTTGACTTCTAATCCCTACCACTCTTATGAGTTGGATTATGTTTATCTCTCTAAAGCATTCTCTGAAGATTCTTTTTTTTTTTTTTAATATTTTATTTATTTATTTAACAGAGGGAGAGAGAGAGATCACAAGTAGGCAGAGAGGCAGGCAGAGAGAGGGGAAGGGAAGCAGGCTCCCCGCTGAGCAGAGAGCCCCATGCGGGGCTTGATCCCAGGACCCCAAGATCATGACCTGAGCTGAAGGCAGAGGGTTAACCCACTGAGCCACCCAGGCGCCCCTTCTCTGAAGATTCTTGAGCATCCTCTGTGTGTGTGTGTGCGTGTGTGTCTGACAAGAGAGGTCAAGCATCTTGCCTGAGAGCATACAGCCAACAAGTGGACGAACCTGGATTCCCACTCTCACAGCAGCAACAGAGCCAGGGTCTTAAGTACTCCTCAAGAGACTGGTTTTACTGAATCCAAGATAAGGGCCATAATACCTGGGATTCATTTTGCAATGACAGCTAACATCTAACAGGCAAGCAGTGTGCTAAGGGCTTTATATAGACGATCTCTCTTAAACCTAGAAAAAACTCAGCCATTACCTTGTGATTCCAGACAGGAACCCTGAGATTCCCATAGCCTGAGTAATTGTCCAAGTTCTTGGCTTTTCTAAGTGGCAGAGCTGGAATGTGTGCCTAATTCTTTCTGCCTCCAGTGTCTCTCCTCTAGTCTGCCTTGGGAAACTGTCTCTTCTGGAAAGAAGTTTTTTTAAAAAGCTTTTTATTTCTGAGACATCCTTTTCAGTTCTTAAATTTACATTGGGTGATTGTGGGGGTCTCACTAAGTGGACAAGGAATTTAATAAAAATATTTTAGAATATAAATTGCCTTCCATAGATAACACACAAATTAGAGGAAACTTTCTGAAAGAAATATGAATGAACATTGAGAGTTAACAATTCTGAATTCCAATCTCTGGTTTCAGACCTAGTTTTTAGCAACATGGCTAAACACACCAAGAAGGTCAGAATCCTTGGTGACTATGGGACTGGTTATGGTGCCTCCTTCAGGAAAATGGTGAAGATTTAAATAATCCAGCATGCTAAGTATACTTGCGGCTTCTGTGGCAAAACCAAGATGAAAAGATGAGCTGTAGGGATCTGGCATCATGGTTTCTGCATGAAAATAGTAGCCAGTGGTGGCTGGACCTACAATACTACTTCTGCTGTCCATGAAGTCTGCCATCAGAACACTGAAAGAGTTGAAAGACCAGCAGAAGCTCCACCATTTGAAACACAGCTAGCCTATAATAAATGGGTTAATTTATATAACAACAACAAAAAATAATTCTGAATCCCAGAATTGGTGGTCTAGATCACAGTGCCCTTAAGCAAAAGTCAGGAAGTTGTATGCCAAGTTAAAAACCTACTGTTGGCACAGAGATAAAGGCATATACTATCTCTAGGACAGGGACCAAGATGAAGGCCAAGAAGTCTACAGAGCATGTTAGGATCTGAGAGTCCCGAATGTAAGACCATAGAACTTTCCAAGGCCAGCTATTGGAGTAGCCAAGAAGATATATAGGAGTTGCTTCCCCCCACAGATAACAAGAAGACTTCTGCATGAAGCAACGTAGGTTCACCTAGACTAAGAGTCACATGCTGTCAGACAATGTGTTCTGTATAAACCACACTGTCTGTACTTAAACCAGCTTTGCTTTCTGCATCAGTGACTCTAAAGAAATACAGTTGACCCTTAAACAAAACAAGTTGGAACTCTGTGGGTCCACTTATGCCCAGAGTTTTTACAATATGGTACTGTAAATGTATTTCCTCTCCCTTATTATTTCTTAATAACAAGTTTTTTTCTTTAGCTTACTTTAAGAATACAATATGTAATATATAGAATATGTGTTAATCAATTGTTTATGTTATTGGCAAGGCTTCTGGTCAGCAGTAGGCTATTAATTAGCTTCGGGGGAGTTGAAAGGTACACTCAGGTTTTTGACTATGCAGGGGGTTGGTGCTCCTGACCCCTTAATTGTCCAAGGGTCACTTGTAATTTTCTTGCTTCAGGAGCTCCTGATCTCTAGGCTCCCTTTCATTAGTGTTATCCTCTGAGGACTGTCCATCCCACATAAAGCCAGACAGCTACGAATGTTACCAAAACCCAGTGTACCAGAACAAATATGAAAGCAAGACAATGTCCCTACAGTAAGAATAAATAATTTTAAAAATAGGCAAAGCCTCCTGAAAATTTTAAAATTTATTTATGAGAAATACATAAACACCCCAATAAGTATATGAAAATCAATAAAGGGAAACCTCACTAAGGTAGAGTCAGCTGGCTGGCAGAGGGAGGCCTACCACTCAATGTCAGCTACAGGAAGAATTGTCAATTCCAGACTAGAACAGAAGAATCCTCAACAGGAAGAGATGTAAATTGCATCTTTTACAAGAAATGGAATACCCTGGAAATCAGTCAATGGGGAATCATCTTCCCCCTAAACCCTCACTTTTCTCCAGTTCACTTTTACTCAAAACAGCCCCTCCCAATTTCCTCCTCCTTTTCCATACACTAACATTTTTCTCCTTTGTTTGTTGGACATGTCTGAATTTGTCCTGAATTTGTAGCTTCCAAGTCCTGAACTACAATTAATTCTCTGATAGTCCTAACAAACCCATTTTGCGGTAAAATAACTGGCTGTTTTATTTTTAAGATTAACAAATAAAAAGATAGTGTTTTACTTTAGGCATTATTATCCTCTCACCATTTTTCTTTTGTGTTTATTAATCTTATGACTAGTATTGGGCCGCCCAGAAGGAAAAGAAAAAGCCCCTGAACATTTTACATTATTTAAAGATTCAAAATATTTTTACTCTTCCCTGATGACCTGGACCTGTCCTGCTTACCTGGCCTTTCTCTTGCTTTGCCTCTGCATCTCACAGCTGTGAGATATCATGTTTCTTTCACTGAGTTCTGGCTTTGAGATTAAGACTTAGTATGCCTCTCAAAATATCTTCCAGTATTGAGGTGGATGAAATATTTAGATTCATCAAAGTGTTACAGAGAGTGAGATGGAAAAGGAAAGAAGCTTCCGTTCTTTTCGGTGCCACAGTAAAGAATTAGAGGAAGAGGAAACGAAAGGGAGGCAGAAGAAAGTTTTATTAAAGTACACTCCGAAAGGATACCTTTGCCTCAGGTCATGATCCCAGGGTCCTGGGATCTGCTCAGCGATGAGTCTGCTTCTCCCTCTCCCTCTGCCCCTGTTCATGCTCCCTCTCTCTTTCTCTCTTGCTCTCTCTCTCTCAAATAAATAAAATCTTTAAAGAAGGGGTGCCTGGGTGGCTCAGTGGTTTAAGCCTCTGCCTTCAGTTCCGGTCATGATTTCAGGGTCCTGGGATCAAGCCCCACATCTGGCTCTCTGCTCAGCAGGGAACCTGCTTCCCCCTCTCTCTGCCTGCTTCTCTGCCTACTTGTGCTCTCTCTGTCAAATAAATGAATAAAATCTTAAAAAAAAAAAAAAAAGATCTTTAAAGAAAAAGAAAGATAAAGTACACTCCAAGGGAGGAGCCGGCCAATCAAGAGAGACAAAGGTCTGGGGAACTCTAGGGTGTGGGCTTGTTTTTTTCTTGTGGGTGGGTCTTAGGGTCCCAACATTTGAGTGGCATGCCTGAGTTACCTAAGAATTAGCCAACTTTGCCTGTCTTTCCCTAAAATGCATTTAAAATACCTGCATGGGGTAGGAAATTGCAACATTATTTCTATTCTAGGGACACAGGTCACATGCTTGGTAAGAACCAAGCAGCTGCTTTCTGCACAAGTGTAACAAATACAACAAATTTAACTCTGTCTCTGCCCAGATGCTGTAACCACAAACTGACTGTGAGATGGGTGGAATGTGGTGGTCCCCTCTGCAATCCTGGATTGGAGCTCTCCAGCAGGACATCTATCGACTTTGGTGAAGATGACAATTCTGCCCAGTCCAGTGATAACCATGTTAAATCAGCTTGCTGGGAAGCACAGATCCCCCTCCTCCCCTCACCTCATCCCCACTATCCAAAAGCCAAACATTCCTATGAAACCTTTAATGAACCAATACAGCCACAAAGAGGAGGAGCAATTGCCATTGATGTATATAGAAAAGTCCTTTGAGTGCTCCCAGACTCAAAAAGCAATCTGTCTTAGGACACACTGATTGAGAAATACTGTGCTCTAACATGGCTGACCAAACCATCAAGGGAATTCCAGTCCCTGCCTCAAAGCCCTTCCAGGTTTTCCTTCCTACCCCATCTCCCACATGCACCAAATACCAAATATGTGGAAGTAGAAAGGTATAAATCCCCCTCCCTGCTTGAGCTAGGGGCTCAGACCTTTGGAAAACAACCTCATCTGAGCTCACCAGTGTTAAATAAACCTCTGATCCTCCAAGGTCTCCGAGTGCTGCTAGGTTCTTCCACCAGGATCCAGTCCAGGTTCTGCAACATTTGGTTCCCTGACCAGGAAACCCAACCGCACTGGCCCATTGATTTGGGGCAATGGTGGGGTAGTGCCAGAATGAGGGATCGTAAGGGAGAAGGTGCGCCCTGCCTGGTTTTAGGCAGTCTCCCGCCCGGTCGCCCCAGGCTGGTCTGCCCTGCTGTTCCCACCCAGACTCAAAGGAGACTTGGCAGCTGAGGACCTGGTCCTGACTTTGGATTCTGGTAAGATCTGGTGCCCCAGGACCCAGTCAGGCCCACCCCTGAGGGTAGAAGGGGAGACTGATCACCTCCCAGAGACCTCTTAGAAGTCTCACAAGTAGGGCCTTCTTGTGGGGAGGTCCTTCAGGTCAGGAATCCCAGAAAGGAATTTCCGGAAGGAATTCCACAGTTCAGGGCCTTCTGGAGGGGAGGAACTGTAATAACTTAGGTGTGAAAGTGTCAGTGAATGTGTAGTTCGACCTGGCTTGTCAGGCATATGGATTTTGTGGCTCCACAGATGGGGACCCTTAGGGTCCCCAGAAGCCTACGGAGTCAAAGTGGCCCTAACATGCTTCCCTGGTGACCTCATAGGGTCTAAGGCGAGCCCCTTTGGGGTGCCAGTCTGGGATTCATACGGACTCGCTAAGGCTAAGAGGTACCCAGGTGTCCTCTGGGATGGTGAACAAGGGGACATCTGACTGGTCTGTCCTTTGAAGGGACACCCACCCTTCATTTGTCTTCATGCCAATGACACAGGGAGGGAACATGCAGGGTGGCCAAGGGAGCCTCCCTGCACATGATGGTGAGCATGATGACTGATTCAAAACCTATGGTCTTAGACTGTATGCTCAAAATCTTAAGAAGCGATTCTCAGGAGACTATGGGATCAAAACATCTGGGAAATTCGGCACATTATGTGAATTGGAATGTGCCACCTTTGGGGTCAACTGGCCCTCTGAGGGGCCCTAAGACTTACCCACTGTCCAGGTCATTTACAAAATTATGGTCGGGACTCCCAGACACACTGACCAATTCCCATGTATTGATTCTTGGCTTCAGATAGCCCAAACTCTGCCCCCATGGGTCCAATTCTGTGCTAATAGGAAAGACCAAAGTAGGACATTTGTAACCCAAGTAAAAGAGCTCAGAGTCTGTAAGGAAGCAAAGCCCATCAGGGAGGCCCTGGCCAGTGGGCATCAGGAGCAGCAATGGGGATGAGCTCTGGACAAGTATGAACCCGTCAGAAAGTGTGGGGACCACAGTCCTCCTCTGACCTGGGGGCCTAAAGTTGAGCTGCAGGAAGACAGTGCTCCTGCTTCTGGTAAGTGACATGTGTAGGGAGATACCCAATTTAGCAGCTCTGATAGCCCACAGGAAACTTGATCCAGACAGAAACAGAATGAAAAATAACAGCTCTCATATTTACCTTTAAGAGAAAGTGGGAGGGGCGCCTGGGTGGCTCAGGGGGTTAAACCGTCTGCCTTCCTCTCAGGTCATGATCCCAGGTGTCCTTCAGGATAGGGACTTTAAGAATATTCCCAAGCAGCTGCAAAACCTCCTTTGTTTTAGGGAATTCCCTGTCTTCTCTGGCCCAATATGGATTGTCTATCCCCGCCCTTGTTGGCGTGAAAACATGGCATCTGCTCCTCTGGAGCTGATGATCTGAACCAGGAACTCTTTCTCTGCCCTCTGGCAGCACTTTGTCTCTTCTGCCTCCCCATCTTTCTTTTTCCTGTTTTTGCACCACCTTGGATGCGGCCTGCATTACTGGCTTCTAGACCATCCTCACTGCCTTAGGCACTATTGTCAAGGAGCAAGAAGAGCAACCCTAGGAACTAACACCACCCACTCCAGATTTCCCCACGTGTCTCAGGTGAAAACTGACCATGGGGAAGATGCTAGTGGAACATATTTCAGCATTTAAACTAAGCTTGTTGGTTTAGTTCAGACAGATGTGTCTTTTAAGTTATCAGTGGCAAACGTGAAATTTTTATTCTATCAAGGTTTACTGAAGGTCAAATAAGCTCGTTATCGCTGTTGAAATGTGTTTCCAAAATAATGACTAAACTGATGGTTAATTGTCTCAAAGTTTTCATGAGTAATTGTTAATACAGCTTTTGAAGTCTTTGGTAACCTGAAACTTTTAAAGTTTTGGTTGAATGACAAATGGAATGAAATTCGTTGAACATCTAGGTCTTTCAAATAGGATAAAATGGTAAGTTATTAATTACTGGACATAGGTTTGTGCTTTTGACTTACTAATGAAACAAAGAATATGTAGGCAAAGAAACTAAGAATATTTAAAATTGTTGGTAAGGGGCGCCTGGGTGTCTCAGTGGGTTAAGTCTCTGCCTTCGGCTTAGGTCATGATCTCAGGGTCCCGGGATCAAGTCCAACATTGGGCTCTCTGCTCAGCAAGAAGCCTGCTTTCCCTTCCCCTTCTGCCTGCCTCTTCTGCCTACTTGTGATCTCTTTCTCTCTCTGTGTGACAAATAAATAAATACAATCTTTAAAAAAAAATAAAAAACAAAACCAAAATGAATCTGTTGGTAAACATGTCTTGTGCTTAACCGATTAATAAATTTGCCATCTAAAGAATTCTGTTGTAACAGTTCACAAAGGGTTAATACTTAGCCATTGCTAGCTATTAAGGTGTTTCTAAAAGTACAAAATTATGCTAACTGTAACTATGACTGATGGAAATAAGGGAAACAACTCTATGTGGAAAAGTAGGAGATATGTAAGAAAGATAGAAGGAATGGGAATGCATTTTGTTGAAGGAAAAGAAGGTAATTTTATCCTAAATGAGATGATTTTTTGGAAGGAAAATGGCTTGGGACAAAACCTAAATGCAAAGGAAAATTGTAGAAGGTTTGTGAAGGGAAATCTTCAGAAAAATAATTTTAAGTATGGCCACGATGGACTAAGATTGAAATGAATTTTTAAAAAGACACTGGTATAGAAAGCTGGTTTTCTCTCTGTTAAAAGGACAAACTTTTCTTAGGTTAATTGATCTGCTGTCAGGAAGAAAATCTAAATAGTTGTTTCCTCCTTGCCTGTCCAGAAAAAACATTTTCCACATTTTGCCCCTATCAGGTGTTTAACATCCCTAATTATATTTAGGCATGTGCTTTAAAACTTTCTAAGATTTTAGAAAATGTTGACAAGATTTAAATTGCAAATGAAATCTCTTTAACTCCTTAGGCTTTTCCTTGGTATGCTAAGTTACTCAGGAAGTACTACTAAACAAATGATCAACCTTGGGTTACATTTGGGTAAATGTTATAATGATTCTAGAGATTCTATATATTTCCCCAAATTTCAATATTTTGATAAGTCATCACTTGATATTATTATTATTGAAGTGTTATGTGTTACAGAAATAACCTGATTTCCTTACCAGCTAAATTGTAAACTCTCATCAGCTCTTTAACCATATCTATTCTATGGTTTTGTCATTTATAATTGTTTTAATTCTCTTGTAAAATGAGTTTCACCTTAAAGGAGATTCATATAAAGGATTTTCAGGATAAATACAGGTATCCAATATATTAGAAATCCTAAAACTGAAATGGGAAAGAACTTCCAGAACTAACTAAAGCTGCATTCAAATTAAACCAGAATTAGTAACATGGGAGTAAATGAACTAAAAGATTATAGCATTATGCCTCTTATTTTAGACATTGCTCATTCTCTAATGTTTGCCCTTCCAGACTAAGAAAAAGTTATACTTAAGTTATCTGTGACTTACAGAAATGTAAAAATATTCATTTGTAAACAAATCAAAGCATTCAACTTTTCTCTCTTTCTGAATCCTCTGAAACTCAAAAGGTCTCAGTAAGTATTCCTTCTTCCATGGCAATCAGTCATTTGTATAAATTCAATAAGAATCTGTTCTCCGGTGTGCCTGGGTGGCTCAGTGGGTTAAAGCCTCTGCCCTTGGCATGGGTCATAATCCCAGGATCCTGGGAGCCTGCTTCCTCCTCTCTCTCTCTCTGCCTGCCTCTCTGCCTACTTGTGATCTCTGTCTGTCAAATAAATAAATAAAATCTTAAAAAAAAAAAAAAAGAATCTGTTCTCTGTGTAATAAGACACTATTGGAAACATTGGTTATTTTACCAAGGCTTTGACTGGAATGTCTTTTGAGAAAGACATGGATAGACTCAGATATGACCAGATAACTTTAAGGACCTAAGGTTGACTTTATGAAACCTGGAGCCATAAAGCCCCTTGGAACTGTTGGCCTGATACCTTGCTTACAGAGTTCCCAGCAGCCTCACCAGGTGAGTAAAGAAAGTCACTTCCTGGCAGGTACAGGAACTTCAGGATACTTTGGGGACCTCACAAAGAAGAATCTACCCAAATCTACAGGTGCTGTAAGCATGTCTGATGGCAAGTACTTGGCTTGGTTTCTGGTCCGGAAAGGCTACTGAAAGTTCAACTGAGATTCTTTATAAGAAGTTCCAGCAAAGCAGATTCTAAAAGATCTGTATGATCACTCACTGTTCTTGCTGATCTTATGTAAATAATTGGGCCAAATCTGTTTAAACTGGACTTGTTTTTCAAATAAATCAGTCCTAATTTGGCTATCTCTGGAAATGAGGGTTATTTAGAAAGAAAAATTATGTTTCAGTAACACACCTTTGTGGATGTAAAGTTCTAGATTGGGTTGTCTTTAAATGTTTGTTGTTTACCTTAGCTAGACAACTAGAGGTAAACTTAAGAGAAATTACCACAGTAACTCATATATAGACAATCTTCTGCTGATTATTGTGTGGGGATAATAACCCCATGGGCACATAATTATCTAAGCAACTGGAAAATGGGATTGATCCCCAACAAATGTATAACTTAACTATCACCTTAACTAATTCTGTGGGCTAGGATAAGAAATTGCCTAAAAGCCAGAAACATACCCTACCGCATAGGATTAACTATGGACTTGTGGAGATAATAGATGACCCCACTTTCTTTATGATTTTATTGGATGATGCATGTGGGACTCACCTTACCTCTTGACAAGTTTTCTCCCACTTGCTTGTGATCCTTTGTAATTAGGATATTGTTAAGACTGGACAACTCAAGAAAACGGCTTCTTAGCGGTTTCATCCCTTAGTCATATTTATCCTAGAAGCCACCTCTATTGAGGTACAATTACAATCAAAGGCTTTAGCTAAGCATAGAACAGCCCTCCTCATAAAAGGAGCCTCAAAGCTCACTATGGGACAATCCCTGACTGTAATGACTTTGCATCAGGTCCAGATTTGTCTTAGAAACCAAAGACCACCAATGGATGATGGAGGCCAACTTATTAAATACCAGGCTACACTGATAGAGGTGTCTGAAATAATACCTAAAACCTGCCAAACTTTAAAATCCAGCTACCCTTATGCCTGGACCTGAACGTTGCACTTCTGTAGAGCATAACTGTTGGAGGTCATTGATATTGTTTATTCTAGTCAACAGGATTTAAAAGATTGCTGCAACTATAATTCACCAAGAAAGCTCTATGGCAGGCTACTCCCCTCCCCCACCATAGTAAGTAGTCTTAGAGAAGACCTTGAACAGATTGGAAACTTAGAGGTGTCCCAATACCTCCAAGCTTGGGAAAAACTAGAAGGCCCATCTCCTGAGAAGCTTTAGAAAGGACCTTCTCAAATCATGGTGGAAAGTGCCCCACACTGTTGTTCTAACCACCCCCTACTGCTCTCAGGGCCTTAGGTGTCACCGAATGGGTCCACCACTCTAGAGTAAAGAAGGATCTCACCAGCTGGATGAACCACACCAGTGGAAAGCCCTACCAGATCCTCCAGACCTGTTCCAGCTCCACCTTCAATGAGACCTCCACCAACTGATGGACATCTGTTCACCGTGGTCCTGTCTATTGTAGGCATGACACCAACACTCTTACCTCAAGAGATGAACTTTACATTGCTGCCCCATCTGACTGGACATTCTCCCAGAAACTTGTTATTGTTAATTGCTTATTCGGCAGCCTTAGGAACCTTAAGATGGATTGCTAAGATCAGAGAAAACCTGTTACCAGGCGAGCCACTGCCCAAATATTAGCCTTGCAGGGCCATAGTAATAGATGATAATGATGCCCTCCAAACTAGGTTTTTAAAAGGGCATCAAAGGGGGGAATGATTGGGAAAAACTGTACTCTAAGATGGCTGATCAAACCAGCAAGGGAATTCCAGTCCCTGTCTCAGAGCCCTTCCCGGTTCTTCTTTCCTACCCCGTTTCCTGCACACACCCAAAGTACCAAGTATGTAGAAGTAGAGGGTATAAATCTCCCTCCCTGGCTTGTGCTAGGGGCTCAGACCTTTGGAGAACAACTTCCTCTGAGCCCACTGGTGTTAAGTAAACCTCCAATTCTCCAAAGTCTCTGAGTGCTCCTTGGTTCTTCCGCCAGGATCCAGGCCAGGTTCCGCAACAACATCTTGCTAACAGATGAAGGAAATAAATAGAAGGGAAGCATGGATGTTCACAGACACAGTTCAGAGCTATAGTGGCTGGATTCTGAGCTGCTGAGTGTGGTTCCCTGGGGAAGGAGCTTGGTGGGGTTGGCCTCACTGCTCTGGTTGCATGAGGCCCCCAGAAAAGCTCAGTAGATGCAAAACAAATGCTGGACACTAGTATTGCTTTTTGCCTTTTCTCATAAAAGCAAAAGTCCCCTTCGGATTTCCTTGGTTAGCAGAAACAGTAATAATAGAGAAGGTCTTACGTGAAAGTCAAGTGGCCTCATAGGAACTTTTGAAAGGTGGGAGATACCCTGTATCACTGTAATGCATAGTGAGACTCAAGCCATCAGCTGAACCCATAACTGTGAGACAAACTTTCATCTTCTTGCCCATTTCAATTTCCCATTCTTTTATTCTCTCTTCTTTTCTCCATATAGTGTATTTAAATGTAAATAGAATACAGTGTGCATGTCAATCTATGTGTTTGAAACACATCGAGGCTTTTACTTGGTAGACACTGTGCCCTCACAATCTAGGGCACATGGGTTTTTTTTCTCTAAACGGTTCCACCCAAACCCCTCTTATTCCATCGGAGGCAGAGATGGGGCACGCTCAAGGTAAGAACTGCATTGAGCAACTAGCTTTAATGGATCCCCACTTCACCTTTCCTCTCTGATCATGCTCCAGATCTATGGATCTATGTCGTGGTGGAAGGGAGGGATTGGCCCTATTCCTTGAGGGTCCTGACAATAGCTCTGGGAAGATGAGGGGGCAGGTGCCTCTCTTGAGAATGTATCTTTTCTTCATTGTTCTCAGCTTTCGAATCTCCATGAAAACAGCAAGCCCTAGAGAAAACTTGTGTCTAGCCTCCTGTTGCGTAGGGTTGATGCAATTGGGAATCACCCCTCCCTCTCTTTTTCCCTCGAGGCACAAGTCATCTTATAATCAATCAACCACCATACTGGGCCAGGTCTTTGCTAGCTACCCGGGAAATTGTTCCCTCTCTCACTGTGTGTCTATTTGTCAAATAAATAAAATATTAAAAAAG
Organism: Mustela nivalis; assembly: GCF_964662115.1. Taxonomy (NCBI): domain Eukaryota; kingdom Metazoa; phylum Chordata; class Mammalia; order Carnivora; family Mustelidae; genus Mustela; species Mustela nivalis. Next base: position 81,326,778 of record NC_139021.1, read on the forward strand.
AAAGAAAGAAAGAAAGAAAGAAAGAAAGAAAGACAGAAAGAAAGAAAGAAAGAAAGAAAGAAAGAAAAAAAGAAAAACTAGATTACAAGGCTAGTAAAGTAAGTAAAACAAAGGGTGTCCATTTAAAACACAACACACTGAGTCAACAGCAGACCTGTGCCAGCAGGCACGGCCCGGCCCGGTTAGGCTGGTCAGCCCTTGAAGGGGTGTGGAGGGAGGTGATGCCCTCCATGGTCATAAAATTTTCCTCAACAATCACAGAACAGTGGCCCAGAGGCAAGAGTCTTGGGAGGGGAGAGGGCTTAAGGAGGAGAAGCAGGGGGTAGCCTGTCCCACCCTGCAGGATAACCAGAAGTGTGCAAATACAGGATGCCTCCTTGTCTTAGGCTCTCCAGGGGCCCACAGGCCACAGAATTCCTCATCCTCAGGGAAGGGCCTTCCTCGGCCAGAGATAGCCCAAGAGAGCCAATGTGTGCCCAGCATCTGAGGAAAGTAAGCAAAGCATGGCCTTTGCAGTGTATGAGAAATGCAAGTCAAGAATGAGAATTTGAGGGAAATGATCCTTTGGTTGCCATGCTGTGTTCCTTCAAGCACGAGAGACAAGACCATGTTGGTAGAGCTCAAGGAATGTTATGCAGAAATAATGAGGAAGGCCTTGCAGTGCTAAGCGGAACAGGAAAGATTAGGAGCACAGAAGAAATTTAAAGACTGAGCTGCTGGGAGGAGTCTGAGGAGGGAAAAGGGATGATTGTACAGGGCTCAGAGGATGGCGGAGAACTGGCAAGACCCAGAAGGGAAGGAGGATGCCCAGAAGAAGGGGAGACAGCTTCTAAGAGAGACAGAGCAACCTGTGGTTATAAAGCATACACCATCATAAAGGGAAAGCAAAGGGTTTTGCATCTTTGTTCCCGTTGTAGTGTCAGCCTCAGGAGCCCTGTCTTGGACATGACAGCTTTAGGTGAAGTTGGCCCCGAGTGCTCTAGTTAGGGAGTAAGCAGAAACCCCTTCCAGATTATTCAGCAGGCATTTGTCTCCTCCTTGCATGTGGCTGGAGCCTTGCCCCAGGATTGATGGAGACACGTGACATCACTTTCAAATGCTGCCCTAGTTTTTCTTATCCAGGTCAATCTTTGAAGGACCTTCAGTCACAAATCCAGTCAGACAGGGAACTTATTCATCCTCATGATTTATATTCATCTGCAGCGTGCCCAATGGAGAGAAATATCACTTTGCCCCCTCCCCAGTCCTTGGCATTCTAGTCTGACTAGCCGAAGGGCTGGACTTTTCCCTCGACTATTCTGTCTTTATTTCTACCTGCATGAGTTGGTGGGGAGAATGAGCTTGCAGATGATGCCAGACAGGAATAGAAGAAATTTCTTATCCTCTTAAGACATTACATCAAGACAATTTTGTTGGAACATGATAGGGCAGAAATGCTGTATTCTCCCCCCATTCTATTTTGTCTCCAAAGAGGTACATTGCTATCATATACAGGATCTGTTTCTTGACTTGATTTGTCCTTCCTTCTTTCTAAAAAATCGGTTTTTTGATGTACAATTTATATATGCCGATTTTAATTGTCAAGTTGCTGAATTTTGACCAATGTCAGGGAACCACCTCTACAATAATAATATTCAATATTTCCATCACCCCAGATGTTGCCTCAAGTTTTCTTGCCATCAACCCCCTCCTTCTAGCCCTGACCCTGGCACACTTTGTCCCTTTCTACATGAGGAGGGATGTGAGCAGCCTAAAAGGAGCACGATCACATAAATATCCCCTGAGTTGTCTTGTTCTTAGTTTACAGAAATTCCATTTTTCTGGTCATTTTCTAATTAGCATCTTGAAGAATCTGGAATTATTAAGAACTGTCCATCTTTTGCCACTTGCTAAGAGCTGGACTCATTGTCTATGTTGATCTGCTCCACGAATATCATAGATAAATTTGGTCCATGTTTCCAAAGAGATGGCCCTAAAATTGACATCTGTCTGAGGCCAAAAGAGAGCCATCTGAGCTTAAAGACAAAGGAATGCACAGTTGAAATTCAATGTAGTAAACTCTCCCTCCTACTGCTCTTTTATCTTTTGGTTAGATTTTTGTAGGATTTTGTGTCTGAGAGATTGTTCCCTTATTCTTTTGCCCTATGGGAATAGGAAGAAATAAGAAGTAATGAACAAAGCTAAGCAAGGAATTCTGGAAGGGCTAAATAACGGTGGTGTAAATGTGGTGGGTGGAACAAAATGCATTATAAAGCCCTTGCTGGGCATGCATCAGGTATTCCAAGTGCTGGGATACCAACCCAGAAAGAGGTATGGGTCTTGTCCACCAGGAGCTCACAGTTCAGTTCGGGAAGTCACCAGGTAACTGGGCAGTGAAGAGATGCTGGGATCAGGCAATGGCAGGCAATGCTGTTGGCTACTGGAACACACACAAAGAGCATGGCATCCATTCTTCCACCAGGGAAGCCTCCTGGAGTCTGTGGTATCCAGGATTGAAGATCATGAAGAGCACAAAACCTGAGAATTGCTTTCTCTGGGTTGTTTGTGGTAATAAGCAATTCACAAAGTAGAAACTGGAGACTATTTAAAATTAAGTGGTATCATGCAGAAGCATGCAAGAAGGGAGAAAAATTAAAAATGTAATCTGAATCAGGTTATATGCAAATCTAAGGTGAATCAACTGAATCTGAAAAGAGAGGGAGGGAGGGACTGAGAGGGAAAGAGAGAGAGAAAAAGACAAAGAGGGACAGAATATGCCACTCCATGGAGCAGTCTTTGGGGCAGAGCCTGGAAACGAGGGCTTTGCATTTGAGGGGCTAATGCACTTGCTGCCTTCCAAAGAAGGGATATGTGGCCCATATGTGGGCATTGTGTGGAAATCATGTTGAATAGGAAATGGAAGACCAGGGTTCCCATCCAGCTTAGCCCTGGGGGAACTCAGCTTACTGACCTACAAAAACAAGAGATGGAGCAAACTGATCTCTCCAGTGTTTTAATCGCTAGACTTTCCTGATTCGATGTTTACCTGGCAGGTGTTTGTAACTTTGTAGTGAGGCATAAGGATGTTAAGATGTTACTTGAGGCACTAGTAGATGGCCAATAATGACTGTATCTGTCCATGGCCCTCTGCAAAGGAAAGCAACATTAAGCTATTCTTCAAGTGGCTATGGCTTTTGCTATATGTGTGGATATGCAATGGAAGTAACCCTGCTTATCCTGGATGAAATGATTGGTCCAGAGCCAAAGGCACCCAGCGAGATGTATATGGGAAGTACCACATGACAAGTAACTTGATGTGGAACACTGCCAGTATGAGTGACCTAAATCTGAGGTTTTCTTGCTGGTGTAAATACGATGCATGGAAGAAACATGGGTTACTAGAGCTGTTTTGCATTCTTCATGACTATGAGTCAACTTTGAAGCACTTCATGATCTGTGGAATAATATGGTTGTAGAAGCAATGAGACACAGAATGAATCTAAGTTGTTGAGAATGTTCCTGGGGTTCCTCATTACTACAGATAGTCTTACAGGAATGCTTCTCATCTAGAGCAATATGGGTGTGTCCCATCTCTGCCAATTATGGAAATCCCCAGGATTAGCAGGAAGCTCTAAGTGAAGCTCCTGGGTGAATAGAGAGGAGTAAGAGATTTCATTCTGCTAAAAGAGGAGGTGCTTCTGGAAGACACTTTGTAGCATAATGCTGTATTAGTAAGTTGATGCTGCAGAAAAATACATTTTCTATTTGCTTTGGGACTAAGGTGTAGAAATAAATTGGCAAAATTGGCCTTATGGCTAAATTGATAATGTGGGAATATTGTTTGAGACTTTACCCTACCTGCAGCTAACCTGTTAGCATACAAGTTTCATGGATGCTGGCAGAAGACATGAGAGTCCTGGCTCAGAGACAAGGCAACTGAGGCATTCAGAGTCAGCATTGGCCCCTGTTTCTCAGGCCTCATTTCTCACTGAGTGACACTAAGAGGGTCCAGAGGAGAAGAATTCTGAGCTCAGGAACCTTGAAACAGTAAGCCTGCCTCCCATTATCTTTATTTCAATGTGCAGGAAACAAACTTGTCTTTTTCTCTGGAGGAAGACACTATCTCTGTTTTTCAAGGCTGTTTGTACAACAAACAGCCTTGAAAGGATAGCATTCTTCATAAGGGAGTCAGTGCCTGTGCTGGAAAGACAAAGAGAAATAGAGACTCACAGAAAACTGTCTCCAAACAGTGAGTCATTAATAGAATCATCACATAAATTCAGAGGGTTTAAACACACAGAATAATATTTCATGTAGTAGGGCAAACAGTGTTAGGGCAATTTTCCTTTAAAAATATATTTTTTTCACCTTTTCTCATTGACAATACATTTGAGATACACTGGCTAAGATATTAATAAATACACTGAGTTCTTACATTCTGGGTGACATGATTTGGCTTGCATTTTACCCAGGATTGTGCAATAGCAACCTGTATTATATTGGGGTTCTTCTGTAATATAAATCATAAACACAATGCCATAAATGACACATTCTGATCGTGATTAATAAACATACTCAATTGCTATTTTTGGAGACTAGGAAATTTTAGATACTATATTGTGGGATTTTTTTTTTTTTTAACTAAATGGAGTTTTAAGAAGATAAATTTTACCTCTGGTTACAGGTAGATAGCAGAGAAAATATGTAGTATGAGTTTGGACCACTCAGAGAAAAAAATATAGTGTGGGAAAGTTTATATTACTAACTAAATTGATGCTTTGCCAGGCATTGGATTTAATAAGGAGCACATACAAAAATTAACAAATATTTGACATCTTAACAGCCCCAAAGCAAATATTTTTTCTGACTTGTATGCCTATGAAATGAAAGTTCTGGACAGACAAAAGGAATGTTGGGTCCTCAATGTATTTATTAAATTCAAGATTTTTAAAAAATACTTTACACAATAGACAAAATTTCATTAAAACTAGTTTTTAAAAGTCCACTTTCATAAATATCTACTGAGTTCATATATGCAAAAAGTCAGAGGATAGAAAGATATGTAAAATATCTACCTGACTTCATGTGGATCATGTGGATTAGAGTAATCACAATTTCAAAGGGTAGAAATTATATGCAATTTTATATTTTACATACCTACCGCATTGCCTCTATTTAAAATAAGTATTTGCTGTTATTATTGCTAAGATCAGAGCCATAGTAGAAGGTTACAGTGCTAACACATTATTTTATATCAATTGAAAAAGTTACCCATTTAAGTGGGGTATTTCTAAATCTTTGGGAAAATCAATTTTAAGAATGGATGTAGATCATGTTTTAGAAATAGGCATAAGAAATCTTAATATATGAAAGCCATTATCCCAAGAATTACATGATCTTCTATAGAGAGAACTTTAATGGCAGAACCAAGCACCATATCACTGGGTCTATTACAAAATAGAATTATTGTTTTTATAGGCTCAACTCGTTTAAAGCAAGAATATGCAAATAATATTCTTTTTGGAATATTTTAAACATGAAGAAATGCCATCAGTTCTTGCTTTCTCAGAAAAGTAGTAAAACCACTTGTCCGTAAGGTTCAACTTGCCTGAACACTTAATTAATTTCATTGTCCCCATTAAATGCTCTTTCCAAAGAAAAACCAGAGAAGAAAACTAGCTGGCAGAGATTTCACACACACACACACACACACACACACCCGTTTTCTCTAAGATAAATTCTGGGGCCAGGAGTCATTCGGACAAGTCAAAATATCCTCATCATTTAAAATCTCAATAATGTTCTATACATGGATATTATTTATTTCATACATAATGGAGAGCATAAAGAAAGGTGGTATTAAAGGAAGGTAGCAATATCCAGACTTTAAGGGGTGGTTCTTTGTCTAATATAATCAAGATAGGAGTGGGTTGTAGATGTAAATATCTGAATATATAATCATTAGTCTATCTTTTTATACAACACAAAGGGTTTTCTTTCAGTATATTCATTAGTTGTACTTTCAACTACATGGGTAATGCATTACTTAAGATAACCAGCCTGGTTTCCTTAAAGTCAAGCAATCTGACTTCAGCATTGGTTTGAGCTTTTATGATTCTTTTTCTTTACAATCGGATACAGTTTTTGCTCCAACACTTAATTTGATAGTAATTTTTGTTTTTAATGACTCACCCATATCAAGCCATTAAATGCTTTCAGCTTTAGATTTATACTCATATTTTACTGTTTCAATAACATTTAACTTGTATGTATTTGTGATAGTAACCACAATAGAAAAATGAGGTTGAAATAAACAAAATTAACCCTTAAGAAGTATTTAAAGCTCTAACAGTGGGGGTAGGAGGGGGCAGTGCTCCAAAAGGTGGCATTTACTGTATATAAACACACAGATGGCAGCAAGCAGGGTCTGCCAAGCCAGTGAAGGGGAAAGTTGTTAAGGAAGTTTCTATTGTGTGTCAATGCTTGCTGCTATTGGTATTTATACAGAATAATGAGGTCTGCCTCATCTTCTTCAACACTTAGAAAAAAAGTTATTTTTGAAAGTCCAGTTTGCCTCAGTTCACAAATCTTTTAGTTTACATTTACTTGCATATAATTTTCATTGGTATGTAGCATTCTTTTTTGTTTGTTTTTTGAAAGAGAGTGAGCAGGAGGGGCAGAGAGTGAGAGAATCTCAAGCTGCCTCAGTAAGCATGGAGTGGGACACAGGGCTGGGCTTGATATCACCACCCTGAGGGCATGACCTGAGCCAAAACCAACAGTCAGATGCTTAACCGACTGCACCACCCAGGCCACCCAGTTAAGCATTCTTTAGAGCCTCTGACCACTTGCTACTGAGAAAGCAAGTTTCTTGCAATCAAATTCCGGTGAAGTTTCTAAGACAACATCACTGTCCCACATGTAATTAATTGCATTTCCTCAACACACAGTTTCTCTTAATGATCACATGCTATATTTTATCAGTATTTATTACCTATTCCTTGTGGTCACCTGGGTACTAGAGCCCCTTTTGGAACTATGATATTTATTTATTTATTGGAACTATGATCTTTAAACTCACACTTTGTTTCAGGGCATTTTCTCCTTTGATTCTTTAATCCCTTTCCCTGCAGCATAAATTGCTAGAGCTTTCAGTATCCCTCTGGCTGTCTCACTGGTGCTTTGTATAATGCCACAGTGAATGGGGCCAACAATTCTCTTTAATATCCTTGGAAAATATTATTCAGTTTATTTTTACAAACCTCATCCAAAAAAGCATCATCTAATGATGCTTTGAATATTTTCACAACTACTCCCCAACCCGTATCTTTTGCTGATCTCATAGTATAGTTTGAAGTGGTTCTGTTGAACTTTTAAGTCTACTTCAACCCGGATCTTTATCTCTGGATTTGGTAGCCATAATTACCCTGTGACCTTCACTTTCAAATTTCTTTTGAAAGCAGCTTTGCTTAATTGTGAATTTGTTCCCAAAAGCTGACAAAAACAGTGCCAGTTCCTTAAGATCTGGTGCTGTCAACACTCCAGAGACTGTTCTTTCATTGATTTGTATTTGTGCTTGATTCTGTGCTGTGATTATTTTTAAGCTAGTTACAGATTGCTGCCAGGGAAACTAAGCAATCAAAAGTCTTTGTTTATTGTATCTATATAGCCATATGCAAATTCTACAGATGTTCTGAACTCCTGAGAAGTGGTGAAGGTTAGCCTGTTTCTAAGGACTTGCTTAACAAAGGATATTCAGAATCCATTTCGTATATTTCCAGTTTTTAAGGTCATTAATGTTTATTAAAGCCCACTTAAAGCCAATGACTTTTGCCTATGAACTGTAAAATAGGCTGCATTTTAAGCTGATTTTATATAACTGTTCTAATACCTGAGAGTGATACTGCACATCCTAATATTCACTTATGAGATGGAAGAGGAATTTATTAATGCTTATTATAATACTTACTAAAATTTAGTATTAACTATGACTGCTAAGGTAAGTGGCATACAAGGCAGTTACATCTGTTAAAGGCTTCTCCAAATACATTTGGAGGGCCTATACTGACTCAAAGATTACATATTCTAGATTGACTGACCATCCTGTAATAATCTTTACATCAACTGGGTTTTCTCAGACCTTTCCTCTTTTATCTGGACCTCTGGAGGAAAGGTACGTATAAACCATCCTTGGAAAGGAGAGAAGCCTCAGGCATTTTCTGGACGTAAGTCCAGAATCAAAGCCATGTTTTTCAGCCGCATAAAGGATGGTTTATTCTGGCAGATGGAGGTATAGGGAAAAATCTATATAATATACAGTTGTAAATGCACACACGTTTAGATAACCACAGATAGACCAATACACTAAAGAGCCAAGTAAAATTCTCCAGTACTGGTCACTGCCCACCTCTCCCAGGGCAGAGAAGCGATTTAAAGCTACAGGCTCTGTCTCCATGAGCGCCAGAGAAAAAAAGCATACCGATCTCTCTGAAAATGGCTTGTAATTTCCTCCATTCGCCAACATTCTGAGAGCGATGGGTACTCTAAAAACTAAAGAGTACACCTCATTTCAGCCATACATCTTCGTTCGAAGAGAGATTTAATTTAAATTTGCGCAAGGCACTCAGCACCTTCCCTCCATGGAAAATTCTCCCGTCACACGCAAGAGTGATTCGAAAACTCAAACATTGCTCCATCCGGACTAAAGGACAAGGAGCAATTTAGCAGCTCCCTAAACTGGTAGACCGTCGTCCCGCCCCCAGGGTCGCCCCGCCCCGAGGGCGTGGCCTATATTACCCCCGCCCCGCCCCGCCTCCTCGCGTAACCCGGATACACACCCACGCTCCCCTTTCACCTCGCAGCCGTTGGCTAACGTGGAAGTGAGACCCGCTGCCCGGCTGAGCACCCGGGACCGCGCCGCCCGGGACAGTTGGGCGCGCGGCCCGTCAACGGTGGGCTTCTCTGCGCGGCTCGGCCTTTCCCGGAGGGGAGCGATGGGGCGCGCGCGCGCCGGCGAGCGGACGCCGGTGTAGGAAGCGCGGCGCCAGGCCCGGGAGCGCGGCGGCGGCGGCGGGCGCGGGGAGGCCTGTGAGGGCCGCCGCCCCGAGCGCCGGCCTCCCGCGCCATGGCCCCTATGGGCATCCGCCTGTCCCCGCTGGGGGTGGCCGTGTTCTGCCTGCTGGGGCTCGGCGTACTCTACCATCTGTACTCGGGCTTTCTGGCCGGCCGCTTCAGCCTCTTCGGCCTGGGCGGCGAGCCGGGCGGCGGCGGGGCGGCGGGGCCCGCGGCCGCGGCCGATGGGGGCACGGTGGACCTCCGCGAGATGCTGGCCGTGTCGGTGTTGGCCGCTGTTCGCGGCGGCGACGAGGTGAGGCGCGTCCGCGAGAGCAACGTCCTCCACGAGAAGTCCAAGGGGAAGACGCGCGAAGGCGCCGAGGACAAGATGACCAGCGGGGACGTGCTGTCCAACCGCAAGATGTTCTACCTGCTTAAGACCGCCTTCCCTAACGTGCAGGTGGGTGCCACGAGTGCCTGGCGCGCCGGGAGCGGATGGGCGGCGCCGCCTGCCCAGGTCCGGGAGCCGGGGAGCGGGGGAGCCGCGGAGCCCGTTCCGGAGCCTTGACTCCTCCGACGGCCCCGGGGCGTGGGGTCCTGATTCTCATTTTGCAGAAGTGGAAATTGAGACGCGAAGTGGAGGTGCTCAAGGTCGTACAAACGGTTGGCAGGCGAGATGGGTGAGGTTGCAGGTAGTCTGACTCAGAGGCCTTACCTAACTTCTTGGCCCCTCCCGGAGTTTGTGTAAGTGCTTTGTACCTGGAAGCTGGAACTCTCAGTTCTGGGTGGGCCTGGATATGAAAAGGCTGTGAAAGTTAACTTCATTCCTCACTGCAGGCCCTTTTCTAAAATGAAGGAGGTTGGACTAGAACCCCCTTGGCCGTGTAGCCTTCCTTGATGTAGTTGTTGAAAGGGTTGTGACTATAGAGTTCATGTTTTTGCTGGACCTACCAGGAGCTAATTGAGGGCTAAAAACCGTGGAAGTCTTGTTGCGGAGCTGTTAATGTGCAGGGCATTTGTTGGGGGTATGCTTATGATATACTTTAGCTGTGGAGTGATCTCTTAATGACTTGTACTCTGGGGGCTCTTTAAAGGGGTGTTTGGAAGTATGTTTCCCAGCAACTTCATTTCAGCTGTCTACCCGGTTATTATCTCCAGATAGAATTGAAGAACCTTTGCATTTTATTTGGATAGATTTCTGGGGGAAGGAATTGACGTTTTCTTAGGTAAATCTAGAATTTTGAATTTTGTTACTAATACTTCTAAAATTCATTTTAGTGGAGCTGCTGTTGAATGAATAAAATTTAAAAAAACATAATTCTGGAGGAAGAACTTAGCATAGCGTAGCAATGCTTTGTAAGTGTATGTCTTAACTCACCTAATAGTAGATTTTGGCTACTGGGAAGAAAAATTTTTTTCCAGTGGTATTCTATTAATTAGATAAACAGTGAAATCTAAACCCCAGCTTCTTTGGAAGGCATCTGACCTTTTACTGTTGTTCTTGGAAGAGTTAGGAGAATATTGTCATTGTAGAATTTACTTATCTTGTGTAACCTTTCCTCTGGTCTGTCATATTATTGCTTTGTTTCTCCTTTGTCCTCTTTCTGTCGTTTTTTTTCTTTTTTCTTTTTTTTTTTTCCTTAAAATTTTTTTTGCAGGGAAAGGAACATTGGCTTCTGGCAGAGCTGCTAGCAGTCAGGTGTATTTGACAGGAGAATTCTGAAACAAAACACCAAAAATTTATTTTTCTTTGCCCTAGCTTACCTTATCATTACAAATCTTTATCAACACAAATACTTACGTTGTGTTTTCATAGATGTAAGATGTGCTTCTAAAATATATTCTTTCTCCAAAACACTTGTTCTTCTCTTCAGAGTTTGTGGAAGAAACAGGAGTTTCAGAGAAGTTGATGTAGAATAGTTACAACAGTAGAAATGGTAACCATTTCTTGACTGTTTTTTAGGCCCCCAGATAGTGGCCACACAGGACTTCATTTGATCGCCACAGCAACTTTTTTATTTTTTATTTTTTTTAAGATTTTACTTATTTATTTGACACAGGGAGAACAAGGGAGAGAGAGTGAGCAAGCACAAGCATGGGGAATGGCAGGCCTCCCACAGAGCAGGGAGCCCCAGGTGGAACTCTATCCCAGGATCCTGGGCTGACAGCAACTGCTTAACAGCCAGCCACCAAGGTGCCCTCGCCACAGCAACTTTTAAGAAGTAAATTTTATTTATGCCAGTTTACAGATGGGAAATCTGAGGCTGATGACACTGTAGTTTTTTTTTTTTTTTTTTTAAAGACTTTATTTATTTACTTGAGAGAGAGACAGTGAGAGAGAGCATGAATGAGGAGAAGGTCAGAGAGAGAAGCAGACTCCCCATGGAGCTGGGAGTCCGATGCCGGACTCGATCCCGGGACTCCAGGATCATGACCTGAGCCGAAGGCAGTCGTCCAACCAACTGAGCCACCCAGGCGTCCCTGATGACACTGTAGTTTATGTGAACTCTCTAATTCTTCATTTTAGCTAGATTTTTAGGAGGCTACTTAAAACTTATGGTAAATTTCCTGGGAAGACATCAAATTGTGGAATATTAAAAGCAATAATAATAAAATATATGAAGTAGAGTTGAATTTCTTTTTTTAAGGGTAAAGACAAAATAGTCTTAAATACCAAAAACATGGAAGTATGTGCGTGTGTGTTCACATGTGAACTCCACCCCACCCCTACCAGACCTTTTGCTTTGGTGAACTTCCACAGGATTCTGCTTTGTTTTCTCACTTTTTAGCAAATGCTATGGGAATAGCTGCCAAGGGTGGTGAGCTGCATTTTATTAAACATAAAAGCTAGGCTTTCAGAATTGCAGATGTTGAAGGCTCTGCCTTTAAGTAAAATAACTTTTTGTTTTCTTGTGACTGAATGTTCACATGTATATTTTTAGTGTTGGACTTTTGCTGGGGTAAAGGAGGTTATGTTCATTTATACAGTATCAAAGTAGGATAGTATCATATTGAGTTGCTTCCTTTTATCACTATGTTGTTAAACTAGAGACCAAATGCTATCATCTAAGTAGAAACTCAGCTCTGGATTCTTTTCTTTCCTCTCCTGCAGCACCCAGAATACAGTCTTCAATGTCTCGTTGTTTTTGAAGCCTCACCTGGATTTTTTGGATAAGGAATTTAAGTCAAATCCCACTCAGTTTACTTTCTTATGGCAAATTAGCACTGAGAAGCCACAAATACTTTCTTCTTTTACCTCTATATCCTGGTGTCCTGTGCAAATAGGGAGAGGTGTCTTACTTTCTCTCATGATTTTCCTGTCTAGAATCAAGATTCAGTCTTGAATTCTCCTGATGTTTACTTCTCAGAACAAGGTTATACCAGGTGTATATCTGAGTACACTTTAGAGTACTCAGGGTGTGTTTTTGCCCTTGAGAGACATTTGGCAAAGTCTAGAGATTTTTGTTTGTCACAAATTGGGGTGGAATGCTATTGGCATCTAGTAGGTAGACGGTTAACTGGCCCACAATGGCCCACAATGCACGTGACAGCTCTCCATAACAAAGAATGATCTGGCCTAAGTTTTCAGTTGGTGCCCTGGTTGAGAAGCCCTCCTCTGCAGAAGTGTGTTATCATAAGAAAACTCAGGTTTGACCTATGATCCCTGGATTTCCTTTTGTCTTCAGCCTTTCTTACATTAGGGTTCTTGGGAGAGTCCTCAGGGCAGTCTTTCTCCTCTTCCTAAACACTCTGGCTGTACTTGATTTTATTTTAAGAAAGTAATAGTAACTGCAGCCATTTGCATGATACTGTCTTTAATTACATCCTTCTGAATAGTGATGAAAATGAAGGCTGACGATAGGTTTGTGGAATGAATTTAGAGCCACAGAACAGACAACTTGGATTTGTAGTTTTAATTTAACACACGGGGAGCTCTAACTGCGTGAGCCTCTATATCCTCAACTTATTTAAAGTTTTTGACTTTGAAAATGATTCATTTTGCTCTTCAGAGTCTTGGGTATAGGACTTCCTTGACCTCTGGGATGGGAGTTAAACTCTTCTCTCAGCAGGAGTGTTCATTGGAAAAGTCTGAGAAGTGCTAATATCGTGCTAGAACACTTGCCTTGAGGGGTACCTGAATGGCTCAGTCAGTTAAATGGCTTCCTTCAGCTCAGGTCATGATCCCAGGGTCCTGAGATGGAGCACCACCCTGAGCTCTGTACTCCCTGCTCAGTCAGGAGTCTGCTGCTCTCTCTCCCTCTGTCTGCCACTCCCCCTGCTTGTGTGCATTAGTGCTCTCTCTCTCTCTGTCTCTCAAATGAATAAATAAATTTCTAAAAATAAATAAATAAATAAAAGGAACCACTTGCCTTGATGTCTTGTCTAGTCACCCACCTATGTGATCCTGGCCAGTCATTTCACTTCTTTGAGCTGCAGTTTTCCTCTTCTATAAATTCCAGATAACTAGTAATTGACAATTAGTGCAGACATAAGCATTGCAGACAGAAAAAAACCCAAGTTGAAAGGAGCTGGCCCAGTAGAGGTGGTAGTATAGTAAATTCAAGTATGCTGATAGGTCTGAATCCGATGCACATTGGGGGAAATGACTGTGGAAGAAAATAGGAAGGTAAACGGGCTGGATCATATGCCAATCTCAAAGAAGTTTGAACGTGATCTTTAATTTAATCCAAAAGTACTAAAGAAGACCAGATTTACCTGACCTTGTTTAAAGCCTACAATACGCTTTGAGCTGTGGGTATTTGGAGGTGCTTGAGACCAGTTGGGGTATGTTAAAATAGGCTGTGCAAGAGATGAGGACCAGAACTCAGGCAGTGAGAACATTACACTCAGCTTGGTTTACTAGCTAACATTTATTTAGTTCTCAGTAGCAAGCACTGAATTAAGCTTTTAAGTTTTTATTCCCATTATTAAGGTACTCTTGTCAACAGCATAGGAAGTCAAGTACTATTGCTTCCATTCTGCAGCTACAGAAATTGAGGCTTGGAAAGGCTAAATAATTTACCAAACTTTAGATAGCTAGAAAATATTTTAGGCCTGTAGAGAGATTCATTTAATGGTCTGAGAATCATCTCAGGTCTGCTTAATTCTATATATAAGTCCGTATAGGAGGTATAACTACAGTGTACTTTTAACTAACCCACAGTATTTTGAATGATTAGAAGGCCTCAGAGTTGATGCTTGGAGAATCGTTTGGAGGGAGTAAACCAGTTAGGAGATTTTTTTCAAGAGAGACATTCTGCATTTTAAATTGGGGCTGTGTTTGTAGAGAAGATAGAATTGGAAAGAGATGAATTTCTAAGGATGTTACAGAGTGTATTCTATATCTGGCTTTCACAATTGGTGTTTTGCTGGAGATGAAGAGTGAGGGATGATACGTCCACGGGGGCAGATTACAAGTGCCATCTTAGACTTATGAAGTTAAGAGTTGTCTTTGATATGGCCAAGGGGACATGTTAAGGAGGTATTTGAATATATGGCTCTGAAGAGACATCTGAATTTGAAATACAAATTTGTGAGTCATCGTTGTGATATTAATTGGAACAGTATTGCTTATGGAAAGAATATAGTGTGAAAGGGGAAGATCAAAGGCCTAAGGCAAAGATGGAAAATAATCATTTAATAATAATAGCAGCCAGCATTTACTAAATGCTTACTCTTTGTTAAGCACAATGTTAAGCTTGTTTATTTTACCTATTCTATTCATTAATTCAGCCATAGATCCCAGTAGGAAGATAGATTTATCATCCACTTTAGCAGCTCAGGAAGATTAGGTGACTAGCCTAGATAAGTCACATTCCCAATAAATTGAGGAGCTGGCAATAACAGAACATACTCTTAGTGATGGTTCTGCATGGTGAATGTTCATTGGTGAACTTTTTAAGAGCTTGCTTGGTGGTTTGATGGAAAGGTTGCAGAATTGAAAAAGATGGGATGTGGAAAAATGAAGATAGTAAAAGACAAGACTTTTAAGAAAGAGCTTGGCTGGGGTCTTATATGAAACTAAGAGAAGTTTCTATGAATTTTTTTGGTGGTGTTTTTAAAATGTGAGAAACTAGAACATGTTTATTTATAGGTATATGTGTGAAAGATGGTGTTGATAGTAAAACGCGTCTAAAAAGGTAGAAGAAGGTACCCATTTAGAAAATAGTTATTGAATGCCTGCTGTGTGATTGCACAGTGCGAGGTACTATATCTGAGAACTTTTTATGATATTATGATTTATGGAGAAATTCAGTAGTTGGTACCTCCTTAAGCATTAACCCAAAGCCTCTTCAACCCCAAAGTTACTGAACTTTCATATTAATAGCATTAATTGTGTTTTGAAGTCTTGATTTCCTATTCTTCAGTTCCCTTTTGAGGACTGAGACAGGCAGTACCAATGAGGGAGGGAGAAGACTGAATGGAAATGGTTATGGGGAAGAAACGAAAGTACAATGGCAAAGAATAATGTTGTCAATACAGAAGTATTTATTCAACACCTACTATGCGAGACACTGGTTTCAGCAGTGGGATGCAGCTACAGTATGAAGGAAATTATGTCCTAGAACTTATAAAACTTAAGGTCTGGTGGGTCAGTATTCTGTATTCAGTATTCATATGGTACACATATGAACAAATAAACTGATTTCAGATCCTGATAAGGGTTTTGAAGAAGAAAAATAAGACCATGTTAGAAGAGTGAGTGGGGGCTTCTGCTTCAGCCATGATAGTCAGGGCAGGCCATTGTATAGCTCTGTGATTTGAACTGAGATCTGAATGATAAGAAGCAGACCATCATGAAGAGATTTGGGAAAAGTGAATATGAACAGAAGAGTACAAGTACAAAGCAAGTACAAAGGCCCTGAGGCCAAGGGACCAGAAAAGACAAGTCTGGAGTGTAGGAAATAAGGATGCAAGTAAAGAAAGGTTACTGAGGCCAAATCATCCATGCCTTACTTTGTAGGTGATGGTAAGGAGTTTGGATTTTATTTCTGTGTAATGAAAAACCATTGGCAAGTTTTAAGCAGGGAGTGACAATACTCTTATTTAGGAAGATGACAAGTTGCTGGGTTGCAAAGGGAAGCTCTGTTAAGGCCGTGATTTTGTCCATTTTGTTCATAATTTTATCCTAGTGCCCAAAACAGTTTAGAATATATGGTCATTAGTAATTGTTGAATGAATGAACGAATCAGTGAATGCGTTGTAGGAGACCAGAGCAACTGAAAGCTATTTGAGAAATCCCAAGTGAGAGCTAGATGGTGGTTTAAATTGAGATTTGTTTGGAATACATAATTTCATAATTTCATTTATTTGAAATTGGGAGGACTTAGTGAAATGTGGAGAAGAACTGGGATAGATTTACTGCTTGTGATCTTACCAGCTATGTGTAAGGCTCTTTACAGTGGCGGAAAGTGGATTTATTCAATTTGTAGGTGTGTAATGGTAGTGGCAGGTTACCAGTAGCAGTTGTGCAAAAGCAGATGAGGACATTGTGCTGATGTTCTCCTGCTTCATTTGTTTCTCAGGAAAGATGTTTTCAAATACACTTCTATAATTTGTCAGGTCATACTATATTGAAAAGATACGGAGAAGCGGACTTGAACTTTAGGCAAAATTCTTAAATCATAAGGCACAGTAGTTGCTTCCTAGACCAGGCATCGCCATTTTTGTAAACTACAAGGGTTTGTAGTTGGTGAACTACTTTGTTGTTTCTGGGAGTCACATTTGTTGTTTAAGTTTATTCTGTGGTGTTTGTATGGTGTTACTCTTAGATTCATTCATCTGACATAGCCTAGCATTGTAGTATTACTAAGCGTATGGGCTCTAAATCCAAAATACTTTAACTTGATGTCTGCAAGATGGTACAAAAGGAGTTCTCTACTGTCATTCCCTCACAGGACATTGATTTTGGTAGTCATTCACAGACGAGAGTTCCGTTGTAGGAGTCTGGAAGTCCAGCAGAGAAGTTCCAGCACATCATTGGGGCCAAAAAAAAAAACCAAACCAAAACTTAAGAATAGATGCATTGATCCAAATAAGAGGAACATTTTCACTTAGCTTGCATCACCTCTCCATCAAGGTCAGTGCCAGGAGAGACCCCTACAGCCTGCAGTTGTACCCACAGGAGTCTGAGTGAGTACCTGGCTTTTCCAGCCAAGCAGGACACCGTCCAAGAAGCCCACTTCTTTCTCTTGTCACCAACATTACTAGAGTGATCTGTAAGGCTGTGGGGTTGGGAGACGCTGTGGGAGCACATAAACCAGGGCTCAAACTACAAAGGGTTGTTACGAATCTCTTCATAGATACCCAAAAGGAAGGCTGCCCACAAGCCCACTGTGGACTCCTCACCCTCAGATCCTCACAGCTGGCTCACAGTCAGCCTCAATATTTTATATACCTTGTGCAGACCCACCCCACTCACCGACATTGGCCTGATTTTAGCGTGTGCTCCTGTAGATGGTGAGACTGAGCCTTTGCAAATGGCTAGCAAACAAGTGCAAAAATCCCGCATAACTGCGAAAAGGCTCACAGACTTGAGTATTGCAAGGTACCACCCTAGAGAAAACAAATGGGTGACCCTCAGCACCTGGTCTGGGTTTGTGGAATTGAGACAAAGCATATAATCTTAAGAATGCCCTCCAGGAGGGAACAGAAAGTGTGGAGAAGGCACATCTACAGAAAAGGTCAGAGAAAGCCTCTGAATTCTACATCAGACTCAAGGTGAGACAGCTGTCTCCCAAAGCCAGTCAGGAAAGAGTGGAGGAGATAACTTCCTTCAGAAGTGAAGACAGCAATGCAAAACTTCAAGGAGTACAAAAAAATTAAGGAAATAAAACATTGCCAAAGGAATATAATTTCTTAATAACTGCTCCCCCCAAAATGGAGATCTATAAATTGTCTGTCAAAGAATTCAAAATAATTGTTTTAGGGAAGTTCAGTGAGCTTAAGAAAACACAGACAACTCAAAGAAATCAGGAAAACAATATATGAACGAAAAAGAGATAAAACAGAGAAGTTTAAAAAGCTGCTAGAAATTTAGAGCTGAAGAATACAAGAAATGAAAATGCAGGAATCAGCAGAAGACTTGATCAAGCAGAAGAAAGAATCCACGAACTCAGAAACAGATCCTTTGAGATCATGCAGTCAACAGAGAAAAAAGAAAATAAATAAAGCAAGTAAAGAAAACCTGTGTGCATTATGGGGCACCATCAAGTGTAACTATTTACATTTCAGAAGTCCCAGAGAAGGAGAGAGAAAAGGCAGAAAGTTTATTTAAAGGAATGGTGCTGAAAACTTCCCAAATCAGGGGTGATATAGGCATATCTAGCTGTGTGAAACTCAAAAGTTCACAAATTCAACTCAGAGAGAACTTACTGAGATACATTATAATAAAACTGTCAAAACCCAAAGAATTTTGAAAGCAGTAGAAAAAAAACTCATCTGATAGAAGGGAACCCCCATAAAGCTATCAGCAAATGTTTCACCAGAAACCCTATAGGCCAAAAGAGAGCAGGATATATTTGGAGTGCTGAAAGAAAAACAAAAACAAAAAAACCTGCCAACTGAGAATACTTTACCTTGTAACACTCTGTCTTTAGAAATGAAGAAAAGATAAAGACTTTCCCAGGTAAATAAATGCACCACCACTAGATCTGCCTTACAAGAAATGTTAAATGGAGTTCTTCAAGTTGAAATGAAAGGATGCTAAATAGTAATATAAAAAATGAGTATATAATGAAATTCAGAATTTTTTAATGTAATAGTGGTATGTAAATCATTTAATATAAAAGTTAAAAGATGAGTATTTTTTTAAAACTATAGCTACAAAAATTTGTTAACAGATATAGAATATAAAAAGATGTCACATTAAAAACATGTTGTAGAAGGAGTTAAAGAGGGAAGAGTTCATATGCAATCAAAGTTGTTATCAACTTAAATTAGACTGTTATAACTATAAGATATTTTATGTAAGTCTCATGATAACCACAAGACAAAAACCTCTGATAGACAAACAAAGGATACCACCATGGAAAATAATCATATCAGAAAGGAAGACATTTAGAGAGTAAGAAAGGAACAAAGAAGCCACAAAAAGACAGGAAGCAATTAACAGGATGGCATTAGTAAGTCCACATTTACTAATTATTTGAAATGTAGATGAACTTAATTCTCCAGTCAAAAACAGACCAGGTGAATGGATTAAAAAAAAAAAGAGAAAAGACCAAAATGTATGCCACCAATAAGAGAAACACTTCAGCTTTAAAGACACACATAGGATCGAAGTGAAGGTGTAGAAAAAAAATATTCCATGCAAATGGAAACCCAGAGAGAATGGGATAGCTATACTGTTATCAGACAGAATAGACTTTTTTTTTTTTTAAAGATTTTATTTATTTATTCGACAGACAGAGATCACAAGTAGGCAGAGAGGCAGGCAGAGAGAGAGGAGGAAGCAGGTTCCCCGCTGAGCAGAGAGCCCGATGTGGGGCTCGATCCCAGGACCCTGAGATCACGACCTGAGCCGAAGGCAGAGGCCTAACCCATTGAGCCACCCAGGCGCCCCCAGAATAGACTTTAAGTAAAAAAACTCTAACAAGGGACAAAGAAGAATTTATGTAATGATAAAAGGGTCAGTTTATCAAGGAGATATAATAATTGTAAATACATATGCACCCAACATCAGAGCACTGAATATATCGAGCACATATTATAGATCTGGGTACAGAAACAGATAGCAGTGCAATAATAATAGAGACTTCTGTACCTCACTTTCACCAATGGATACATCATCTGGACAGGTCATCAATAAGGAAATAATAAACTTGTACTATTTTCACACTGGTATAGGCACTGTCAGAAATGTATAACCCATTTCATTCAACAGTAGCAGAATACACATTCTTCTCAAGCTCATATGGAGTACTCTCCAGGGTAGATAGCCTGTAAGGCAGAAAACGAGTCCTAACAAATTGAAGATTAAAATGATAATCATAGGTTTTTTTTGAACACGGTGGTGTCAATGACAGGACAAAAGCTGGAAGATACACAGACCTATGAAAATTAAACGGTGTACCTTTGAACAATCAATGGGTTCAAGAAGAAATCACAAGGGAAATAAAATCTTGAAATTAACTAAAAAGGGGACACCTGGGTGGCTCAGTTGGTTAAGTGTCCAGCTCTTGATTTTGGCTCACATCATGATCTCAGGATCGTGAGATTGAGTTCTGCACTCAGCTCAGAGGGTGCTTATGATTCTTTCCCTTTACTACCCTTCTTCTCTTTCTCTCTCTCTAAAAATAAAATTCATAAATGAAAGCATAAACATTATACCTGATACTGCAAATACAAATGATCATGAGAGACGACTATTAACAATGCTAGGCCAACGGATTGGATAATCTAGAAGAAATGGATCAATTCGTAGAAACACGCAACCTACTAGGACTGATTCATGAAGAAATAGAATACCTGAACTGACCTGTAAGGAGATTGAATCATTAGTGAAACTTCCTGGTAAAGAAAATCCCATAATGAGATGTCTTCACTGGTCTACCAAACAATTAAAGGAAGATTAATACCTGTCCTTTCCAAATTCTAACCCCAAATTGAAGAGGATGGAACACTTCCAAACTCCCCTTTATGAAGCCAACATTACCCTGATACCAAAGCTATGCAGGGTACTATAAGAAAAGAAAATCACAGGCTATTATTTCTCATGCTCATAACATGCAAAAATCCTCAACAAAGTGCTAGCAAAATAATTCAACAGACATTAAAAGAATCAAACATCATGATCAAGTGGGATTTAACCTGGGATGAAGGATGGTTTCCATATATGCAAATTAGTCAATGTGATATACCACATGAGCAGAATGAAAGATAAAAATATATAAAAATATATATATCTCACTATAAAAATAAAAAGATAAAAAGCACTTGACAAAATTCAACATTTTTTTCATGATAAAAACTCAACAAATTAGGTATAGAAGAAATACACCTCAACATAATAAAGGCGATATATGACAAGCTCACAGCTAACATGAGACCCATTCATGAAAATCTGAAAGCTTTTCTTCTAACATCATTAGGAAGACAAGGATGCGCAAGTACTTTTTAATTCAACATAATATTGGAAGTCCTAGCCAGAGCTAAGTAAGTAAAAGAAATAAAATTCATCCAAATCAGAAAAGAAGAAATAAAATTATCTGTGTGCAGATGACATGATTTTACATATAGAAAACTAAAATTCTTAGCAAATTACTATTAGAACTAATAATAATAACTGTAATAATCTTTTTTAAAGATTTTACTGATTTAAAGAGAGAGCACAAGAAGGTGAAGGTCAGAGGGAGAAGCAGGGACTCAATCCCAGGACTCCAGGATCATGACCTGAACTGAACGCAGGTGCCCAACCAACTGAGCCACCCAGGCACCCAAACAAAAACCATTTTATTTCTGTAAATTAAGAACAATGAACTATTTGTGAGAGGAATTAAGAAAACAATTCCATTTACAATAGGATCAAAAACAATAAAATTCTTAAAAATAAATTTAACCAGGGAGGTGAAAGATCTAAAAACTCTGTCATTGGTAAAAATAGTTGAAGAAGACATAAAAAATGGAAAGGTGTTGCATTTCTTGGATTAGAAAAATTGGTATTGTTAAACTGTCCATGCTGCTCAAAGCAGTCAACACATTTAGTGCAATCCCTATCAAAATTCCAATGTCAGACTATCATATGATCTCCCTGATATGAGGAAGTGGGATGCAACATGGGGAGTTAAAGGGGTAGGAGAAGAATAAATGAAACAAGATGGGATTGGGAAGGAGACAAACCATAAGTGACTCTTAATCTCAAAAAACAAACTGAGGGTTGCTGGGGGCAGGGGTTGGGAGAGGGGAGTGAGGTTATGGACATTGGGGAGGGTATGTGCTATGGTGAGTGCTGTGAAGTGTGTAAACCTGGCGATGCACAGACCTATACCCCTGGGGATAAAAATATATTATATGTTTATAAAAAATTAAAAATTAAAAAAAAACAAAAACATAAAAACCCACATTGAGATACCACCTTACACCAGTTAGAATGGCCAAAATTAGCAAGACAGGAAACAGCCTGTGTTGGAGAGATGTGGAGAAAGGGGAACCCTCTTACACTGTTGGTGGGAATGCAAGTTGGTGTAGCCACTTTGGAGAACAGTGTGGAGATTCCTTAAGAAATTAAAAATAGAGCTTCCCTATAACCCTGCAATTGCACTACTGGGTATTTACCCTAAAGATACAGATGTAGTGAAAAGGAGGACCATCTGTACCCCAATGTTTATAGCAGCAATGGCCATGGTCACCAAACTGTGAAAAGAACCAAGATGCCCTTCAATGGACGAATGGATAAGGAAGATGTGGTCCATATACACTATGAAGTATTATGCCTCTATCAGAAAGGATGAATACCCAACTTTTGTAGCAACCTGGATGGGACTAGAAGAGATTAAGCTGAGTGAAAAAAGTCAAGCAGAGAGAGTCAATTATCATATGGTTTCACTTATTTGTGGAGCATGACAAATAACATGGAGGACATGGGGAGATGGAGAGGAGAAGGGAGATGAGGGAAATTGGAAGGGGAGGTGGGAGGTGAACTATGAGAGACTATGGACTCTGAAAAACAACCTGAGAGTTTTGAAGGGGCGGGGAGTGGGAGGTTGGGGGAACCAGGTGGTGGGTATTGGGGAGAGCATGTATTGCATGGAGCACTGGGTGTGGTGCAAAAACAATGAATACTGTTAAGCTGAAAAGAAATAAAGAAAAGAAAAAAGAAAAAAAATTCCAATGTCAGTTTTCAGTGAAACAGAATAAATAACACAAAATTTACATGGAATCACAAAAGAGACAAGTAGCTGAAGCAATTTTTTTTTTAAGATTTTATTTATTTATTTGACAGAGATCACAAGTGGGAGAGATGCAGGCAGAGAGAGAGAGAGAGAGGAGGAAGCAGGCTCCCTGCCGAAGCAGAGAGCCTGATGCGGGACTCGATTCCAGGACCCCGGGATCATGAACTGAGCCGAAGGCAGAGGCTTTAACCCACTGAGCCACCCAGGCGCCCCTAGCTGAAGCAATTTTAAGCAAGAAAGACAAAGCTGGCAGCATCACATTTCCTGATTTAAAACTATATTACAAAGCTACTTTAATCAAAACAGTATGGTAGTGGCATAAAACATATACTTAGATCAAAGGAAGATAGACATAAATCCACACATACACATTTAACTAGTATTTGACAAGGCATCAAGAACATACCACAGGGAAATGATAGTTTTCTCAATAAAGGTGCTGGGAAAACTGTTTATATCCAAAAGAATAAAACTGGATCCCTATCTTACACCACTCAACAGAAACTAACTCAGAACGCACAAGAGGAGTGCCTGGGTAGCTCAAGTCCTTAAGCTTCTGCCTTTGGCTCAGGTCTCTTAGGCGCCCTGCCTGGCAGGAAGTCTGTTTCTCCCTCTCCTGCTCCCCCTGCTTGTATTCCCTCTTGTTCTCTTTGTCAAATAAATGAAATTAAAAAAAAAAAAAAATGTTCAAAAGATTTAAATATACCACCTGAAACTGTAAGCCACACAGAGAGAGTATTGCGTGGTATCACTAGTATGTGGAATCTAAAAAAAAATGTTGAGCTTATAGAAAAAGTGATTAGAATGGTGATTGCCAGAGTCTAGGGAATGGAGGGGATGTTGGTCTCAGGGTATAACTTTTAGTTATAAATAAGGTAAGTTCTAAGCATCGGATACATAGTCAGATTGCTATGGTTAATGCTGTATCATGTACTTGGAATTTGCTTCAAGAGTAGATCTTAACCGTTCTTACCACAGAAGAAAAAAGTAAGTAATAGATGCATTAAGTAATAATTAACTTGATTGTGGTAATCATTTTATAGTATATACGTATATCAAATCATCACACTGTATACTTAACGTGTGTGTGAATATATCAAATCATCACACTGTACACTTCACATACACTGTACACGCATGTGTGTGTGAATATATATATACACATATGTATATATGTGTAGCTTTCTTAGTGAAGCTTTGGGGAAAAGTGCCACAGTCTTAATTATTCTAACATTAAAGTAAGTCTTGATATTTGGTCAGGAAAGTCATCCCACCATGTTAATTCTTTGTTTTTTTCCTTCCTTCCTTTCACCAAAATGGCTTGCTCTTTTTCCAAGAAGAGATTTAAAAAAAAAAAAAAGACAACTTATAGGGATTTTGATTGGAGTTTTCATTAAATTTATAGATTTACTGATGGGAGAATTGACATCCTTACCATTTGTAATTCCTTAATGTTTTTTCATACATCTTAATTTTCTCCATTGTACTTTTGCACATCTTAATAGTAGTTTTAAGTCTGGGTAATTTACTTTTTTGTTAGTTTTAAAAGCTTCCATTTTTATGTTAAGTACTTTTAATATTTTCACTGATATATAAAAAATGCAATTGATTGTTAAATATTGATCTTGTATCTAGAGACTTTGCTACATTCTGTTATTCTGTAGTTTATCTACAGTTTCTTTTGGGTTTTCTCAGTCATCAGTTGCATGTTATGATTTCACTTCTTTCTATCTCTGTACCTCCCTACACAGGCCACCCTCCTTTAACTTTCTGCAGTGGCTAGGATGCTCTGTGCATTGTTAACAGAGGTTAGGATGGAGGGCAGCTCACTCTGTGTCAGGCCTGTATGGTCCTACACCATCCAGTTTCCATTATTGTCAAACCTCATCTTCATTCAGTTCCTTTCTTCTTGGCTTACTCTGCTCTAGCCTTATCTTTTTTTTTTTTTTTTAAGATATTTATGTATTTGAGAGAGAAGGCACAAGCAGGAAGAGAGACAGAGGGATAAGCAGATTCCCTACTGAGCTGGGGGCCCAGCTTGGGGCTAGATCCCAGGACCTGGAGATTATCTGAGCTGAAGGTAGATACTTAACTGTCTGAGCCACCCAAGTGCCCCTGCTCTAGCCATACTTTACTTCTTGCTTGCTGCTGAATATACCAGGCACACTCCCACCTCAGGGCCTTTGTGTTTTTACTCCATGGGCTGGAAGGTGAGATGCGTGCTAGGCTCACTTCCTTTAAATTGTCATTCTAATACCACCTTTTCCTTAGCTACCCTATCTTTGAAAACAAATAGCAGCTTTATTGCAGCATATTTTGCATATATAATTTGCCCCTGGCATTTGTCCATTTCAGTAGTTTTTGGATTTGCCAAAGTGTACAACTTTTGTCATTGATCAGTTTTAGAACATTTTTATCACCCTAATAATTAACCTGTGCTCATTTACTGTTAATCTCTGTTCCTACCCTTACCCCAGGCAACCGCTGATCTCTTGACTCTGTAGATAGGCCTTTTACAGACATTTCACATAAATGGAATCATCCAGTATGCGGTCTCTTGTTTCTTGCTTATTTCACTTAGCATGATGTTTTGGGGGTTCCTCAGCCCTATAGTATGAATTGTACTTCATTTCTTTTTTGGCTGAATAACATTTCATTGTATGGATGAACCACTCTTTGTCTATCCATTCATCAGCTGATGGGCATTAGGTAGTTTCTAATTTTGGGCTAGTTAGTATGAATAATACCAGGCACCCTATCTTAAAGAATAGCCATTCTTCTGCTGTCCTACAACATACTTCTTCCCTGCTACATTTTATGTCTTCTTGTTGTCACTATTCAGCATATCACATTTTACTTATGTATCTTGTTTATTGTTTATCTCCCTCTCTAGAATTTCTACTAAGTTCCGCAAGGGCAGAGATTTTTATCTCAAACTGATCACTTTTATACATCAGGCCCTAGAACTAGCATGTAGTAGGCAATCAGTAAACATTTGCAGAATCAGTGAAGAAATAAGTGAATGGATGGGTTGGATGCTTACTGTACACCATATTAAAAATATTTTTTGATTTAAGTGGCTTGATGTTTCTGGGATTTTCTGTTTTTGTCCTTTTGGATTACCCAGCTTACCTTTGTTTACATTTTATGATCTAACTAACTTATGATCTATTTTATTATTTCCATGTTTCTTTTCTCTTTTGATCAAAGGTATATTTTAGATGATTACTTTTCTAGGACATTGTGTCTCTTAGCATTCGTCATTTCTCTGTTTTAAGGCATATTTCTTTTAAGTCCATTGTTACTTTTCTCTTCCTTTTAGAGTTGATCGTGCTCAGTGTTCCATCATATTGTCAGTCTATTTTTACACTTTAGATCTACTGTTTTTTGTAAATATCATTAAGCTTTAAATAGTTTGTTTCTTAGTTTCTCTATATTTCTCTATATTTGGATTCTCTATCTTAGGCAACAAACAGCTTAAATATTAGATTAGAAAGTACTTGAAGACAGGATGTTGCTGGAATTTCTTTTACATATTTCCATTTTACAGTGAAGTTGAAGGAGCAAATTCACTGACGCCAAGTATGCCTGTTCAAACTGTCAATCAATCAGCTCAGCCCCACCCGAAACTTGTTTGTACCTGTCTATAAAAAACCTGCACCAACCCAGCTCTGGACCTCTCGGCGTTATCGGCAACGAGCGGCGCAGAGGTCCAGGTTCAAACCTGCTAAATAAACGACCTTTGCTGATTGGCTTTGACTCACGTCTCTGGTGGTCTTTTAAGGTGGGGGTAATATTCAATTGGCATTTCAAAGTGCTTCAAAATAAAAATACTGTTTTACCTACTTTCGGTTTGTGTGATTTGGTCTGTAATGTTTTTCTGTCTTATATTTTCTCAGGTGGCGTTTTTTTGTTTCTAAATTTTTCATCTGTCTTCTGGTTTTGGTGCAGATCAATACTGAGGAACATGTGGATGCAGCTGATCAGGAGGTGATCTTATGGGATCGTAAGATTCCTGAGGACATCCTGAAGGAAATAGCCACCCCTAAAGAGGTACCAGCAGAGAGTGTTACTGTCTGGATCGATCCACTTGATGCTACACAGGAATATACAGGTGACTCTACATTAAGATTGATCTCAGACTTTAGATTGCCATTATATATTGGAGAACCAGAACAAAGGCAGGTAATATATACTTGGTAGTAAATACTTTACCGATCTTACACAACTTTTCCAGTTAGATTTTAAGGATTAATGCAGTGCAGTATGAAACCTTTGGACTGGATCAGTTATTCTCAACCTTTCTCCCCTGACCACAAAACCAGTATATTGTGGCATACTCCTATTGGTGGTAGTGATTCACTGTCCCTTCCTTCAGTGAAGGGACATTTTTAGCAGTCAGAAAAAAAATGGTTCCTGTTGGACACCTGTTTATTGAAGTGTTTTTTATTGAGTTATATGTTGTATGAGTTCAGGTATTTATTTATATAGCCAAAATACAATATTTACTTGTGATTTGGGCAATTTAGGTTTTATTGTATATACATCTATCTTTGGAATTCAGAATACTAGGCACCCAGGGGTAATTAAGTAGCAAAAGAGAGAATTACTCACCTCATCTCCATTTTGTTTTCTTTCTTTCTTTTTTTTTAAATCTAGCCCTAGCTTAGATTTCCATTTCTATAGCTCCTCTCATGCCTTGTTTCTCACCTAGAAATATCCAATTCCAATTTTTTCTCTGTTCTCTTGGTGTATATGGTAAAGTTAATTGCTTATCTATGTGCCCTCCTTCTAGATGGTAAGTTCTGAGTGTGGGGCCTTTTGCTTTTTCATCTTTGTATTCTAGTTGTTAGGCACTAAACTTGACCATAATAGACACTCAGTAGGTAGCTTTTTGGAGAACAGGAGGAAGATATACAAGGTGTCTTAATAGTAGTGATATTAGAAAATAGGTAGAAATAGGTCATGGAAATAGGTAGAAATAGGTAATGGAAATGGGGAATATTGAGGGTTTTTTTTTTTTTTTAAAGATTTTATTTATTTATTTGATACAGAGAGAGAGAGAGATCACAAGTAGGCAGAGAGGCAGGCAGAGAGAAAGAGGAGGAAGAAAGCTCCCTGCCGAGCAGAGAGCCTGATGCGGGGCTCGTTCTCAGGACTCTGGGATCATGACCTGAGCCGAAGGCAGAGGCTTTAACCCACTGAGCCACCCAGGCGCCCCTCGAGGGGATTTTTTTAATAAAAATGTTTCCTAAACCAAAATTGGCCTGATCATATAATAGTGATGATATTTAGTGAGTACATCCCTTGTACAGAGACTAAGTATTTGAGTTGATTTTCAAATTTAAAACTAAAAATTTGAATTATTTTAATAATTTTTGTTACTGTTCTTTTTGTTTTCTTTTTCTTCACAGAGGATCTTCGAAAGTATGTCACTACTATGGTATGTGTGGCTGTGAATGGTAAACCTGTACTAGGAGTGATACATAAACCATTTTCTGAATATACAGGTAAGAAATGCACTAAAGCTTTCGAGAGTTAATGTTATTAAGTCATACATTTGTAATACTTAACCATCCTATCAGAATCTCAGCTGTAGCTCAGCAATTATTAAGGTCAATCCCCTACCATACCTCACCTTTTTGTTGGATACAGTGAGGATTTTGTCATTGGTAATGATAATATACAATGAAGCGGAGCTTTCTAAACTTTCTTTAGTGGATAGAAACTGACAATGAGAGATAGTCAGTGTTGAGGAGTATAGTTGGACACAGACTTCCCAGCAGCTGAATTCTTTCTCTTGTGCTGTTGCAGGGGATAAGGTCCAGGGATCTTAACACATTGATTCCATGTGGGTTCTGAGATCCACCATCAGGGACCTTAGCCAAATCTGTTGTCACATTAGAAAATAAGCTTGAGGGACACCTGAGTGGCTCAGTTGGTTAAGCAGCTGCCTTCGGCTCAGGTCATGATCCCAGCATCCTGGGATCGAGTCCCACATTGGGCTTCTTGCTCGGCAGGGAGCCTGCTCTTCTCCCTCTGCCTCTGCCTGCCATTCTGTCTGCCTGTGCTCGCTCTCCCTCCCTCTCTCTCTCTCTCTGATAAAAATCTTTAAAAAAAAAAAAAAGAAAATAAGTTTGATATTGTGGTGGTTAAGGGCAATGGCAATTTGGCAGCAGGCTAATCCTAGTATAGCCCTAGACACTTCTTCAGAGTTCAGTTTCAGAGTTCATTTGACCCTTGCCTACCCCACCTTCTTGATATAGTCATATTTGTTCGCTTTGTACAGATGGCAGGTGAGATCTTTGATCGTCATGTTGGAGTTGGGAGTATAGAATATCATGTCAAAGAGCTTCCCCTGCAGCTCAGGATGACCTTACCCAAAGTCTTTCCAGTGCTAGTGAATACTGGCATGACATTTTGGTATCAGCACAACCATTTTGCTGTAGTTTGCCGGCTAGTTTGTAGTTTGTAGTTTCTCTCTTAGTTTCTAATAGTTTCACAGCAGTCTGTTGTGTTCCTTGGCTTGTGAACGCATCACTCTATTCTCTGCCTTCAGCCCCTCATGGCATTCTGCCTATGTCTCTGGGTTACTTCTTATGAAGACACCAGTCATATGGATAAAAAACCCACCCTACTCTGCCGTGGCCTCATTTAACTGATTACATCTGCAATAACCCTGTTTGCAAATAAGGTCTGATTCTGCTATGCTGGCGATTAGGACTCAGTATATCTTTTGAGGGACAATAAACCGGTAATAGTCAGAACTTCAGAATGTGACCTTATTTGAAAGTCAGGTCTTTACAGGTGATTAAAGTAAGTTATCAGGATAAGATCATCCTGGATTAGGGTAGGTCCTTAAATCAGTGAGAGTGTCCTTATAAGAAACCAGCATTACTGAGACATGGAGGATAGGATAGGATGGTAGAGGCACAGATTAGAGTGATGCATATAAGCTAAGAAACACCAAAGATTGCTGGCAGCTGCTGGAAGCTAGAAGAGAGACATGGAATAAATTCCCCTTAGAGTGTCCAGAAGTAATAAACCCTACCAGTCCCAATATCTGGATTTTGGATTGCCAGTACATTTCATGAACTGTGGAATGTGTGAGCTTCCAAGACTGAGAAAGTAAGTTTCTCTTCTTCTAAGCCACCGTGTTTATGGTAGTTTGTCATGACAGCCCTAGGAAACAAATACACCCAGCATCCATACAGTTAGCTCTTTTGTTTACTCTGCCCTTCTCACTGTGCCTCAGTGTGTGGCTGACACTGCGTAAAAAGGCTTGCTGTCAAGTGGACAGAAATGGAGACAAGGTCAGTTTTTGACTACTCTTCAAACTACTTGCTTTGAGGAATACTTTGTATCCCAGATTCTAGCTCCTCTGAGATTGGCTGAACATAGACCAAATCTGTTTTGTGTTAATCTGACCTTATATCTTCTTTTCATAATTCATACAGTTTTTACAGTTAATAATTTGATGAGCTATAAAGAATTTAATGTCATTATTGCAACAGTGTGCCTTAAAATTAATTATGTAATTTTTTTATGGTTTGTGGTTTGCTTTCACATGTTTCCTTTAATCCTTACTGCATAAGTGAGGCTACATGTTAGGCTGCTAATTTAGGCTGTTGTAATACAGTGCACCAGAATAAGAGTTTGAGTAAAATAGTTGATTTCTCTCTTCTCTAATAGTCCATATGCAAACAGATCAGGCATGCAGGCTATTCTCTTTTTGTTGCTTTGCCTTGCTAAATTTTGGTGCCCCCTTCTGCTTGACTGAGGATGGCTCTCTGGCTTATCCGCATTTCACCAGTGAAGAGGATCAAAGGGGAGACGTGGACATTTTCTGCTAAGGGTTTGTCCTATAAGTTGCATGCATCACTTCAGCTCATATCCCATCAACCAAAACGTAGCTTGAACCCCGCCATAGGGGAGGTTTAGAAATGTGGTCTTTATTTTTTAATGGCCATCCAGGCATCCAGTTTAAGGGTTCTGTCACTTAGGGAGAATAGAGCAAGTGGATATTGGAGCATAACTTAATTTAGCAGTATTGCTACACTTAGTATAACACATGAGAGAAGGGTACACATACCAATACTACCACTTACAGATGAGAAAATGAGACTTAGAAGTTTGATGCATTCCTCAAGGTCATCCAGCTAAATTAGAGGAGGAAGCAACCTTGGGAATTTTATGCAATTCAGTATATCACACCACTTTCGTAATAACTCAACCATTCCTAACATTTGTATAGTGGTTAACTATTTGCAGTAAACTAAATTATCTCATTTGAACCTTATAATAACTCTGTGAGACAAAGATAAGTGTTGTTAGTTTGTTTTTCTATAGATGGGAAAAAGGGCTTAGCAAAGCTCTTATGAAAGCCACATAGTTCCTAATGTTAGAGCAAGAGCTAGCCACTCCTTATTAATATCTCACATTTGTTTAGTATTTTCACAGTTTATGAAATGTATTGACATAAATTCATTTCAGCCTCAAAATCACTCTGGAAAGTATGTAAAAGAGGAATTCTAGTGACTTTCAATTAAAGAAAGAAAAACAGGCATGTAAAGTTTAAGTCTTTGAAGTCCTCTTCTTTTCCTTTCCTTTTTTTTCTTTCCTCCCTCCCTCACTCCCTCTCCTTCCTTCCTTTCTAAATTGAAGTATAGTTGACTCATTTTTTTTGATAGTGTTCCTCATTGCCTATCTATATCAGTTAGGGTTACATTTATCTGTATACAGATAAATAGGTTTTATTTTTCTCATGTAGTAAAGATAGGCAAATGGCAGGAAGGTTCAGTTTATGATACTGTTAAGCACCTGAATCTTCTTTTTGCTTTTTCTCTTAGAAGGTAGCTTTTTGTTTGCTTGCTTACAAAGATGGGTGCTTCCAGTTTCCATGGTTTTCTTCCAGGCTGGAAGAAAGGGGAAAGAAGAGGGACAAAAGATCTATCCCAGATATTCTTTGTATTAGGAAAGAGTAACTTTAAGCCCTCTGCTCCATCTCATTAGGCAAATGTCACATGGCCCCTTTAGCTGCAAACAGCCTGCTACTCCAGAGAGAATTAGAATTGTAGTAAAGGAAATGAAGAGGAAGTTGGTACTAGATAGGTGAAGAGATTCACATTCTTTGGGTCCTGATTTCCACATCTGTTCGTTTTAGGGGTGGGAGAATAAGGATCATAAAAAATGCCCATTTAAAAAAAATGTATTCCATAAGACTATGTATCCCCTCCTCCTAGAGTCTTAGCTCCTCTAAAATAAAAAAGCCCAAAGTTTCTAACTTAGGAAAAGCTTGCGTTTCAAAATGGTTTCCTTAAGTTGTAAGAAAATGCCCTGTTCTTCTGTGATGCTGCTAAGTTGTCCAGTATGCTGGAACAAAGGCACTTGCTAGTCAGCAAACATTCCAGAAGAATCAATAAGTCCTTAATTAGGTGTGGGGTGACCTTCTGTTCCTGTATCGAAGGTGTGTTTGGCTTGTGTTCTCTTTTTGGACTGTTATTTTCAGATCCAGACTGTATATTGATACTGGCAGAGTACCAACTATCAAGTATTATATGCTAACCAGAATTTAGCTACACTTGACTATAATGGGAGCTAGATAGTATTGTTGGCAGCAGGTAGAGCAAAACTGATCAAAATCCTTACCAAACTTAATTAGAAGTAGTTCACTGAGTTCGAAATCCTAAGAAGCAACAGGTACTTAAATAGTATTTTAACAAAGTAATATATAAATGTGTGAGTGTAATAGTATATGCAAGCATTGGAAATATGTAGCTAAGTTATAATGTCTGAAATATGTAGCAAAGTAATAGTCACTTTTTATTTCCCACTCAGCTTTTTTTTTTAGCATATCCTCAGATAGAGTAAACCCATTGTTAGCTGCTATTTTACCTTTTCATGATTACCTTGTCATCATCATCAATCATTTATTTAATTACCTACTGAATTTTTTTAAAGTGCTTGAAATAATTTGTCCATGCATGTGTTAGGACAGAATTTATTGAAATTCTGTAACATGAAATACATTTTTAAAATATTAAATTACTAATTCTTATCTAAGATTATTCTGGTATTAGATAAGCTGTCTTTATTCTCTTACACAATACTGACCTCTAGAGATGCAGCACTGTAAATTCATTTCTTAATAAAACTGTTTTTACTGATCATTTCTAAAAAGAATTGAGGAAGGTTTTTTTTTGTTGTTGTTGTTTTGCTTTCTCCTTTCTCATTTTTTAACTTCTTTATGGATAATTTCAAACAAACATAAAATTGTACAGAATTTTCATATGCTCTTTCATCAAGATTTAACAGTTGAACATTTCTTTATATTTGCTTTTTTTTTATGTACTTAAAAGAAAATTACAAGGATTGTGACATTTTATGCCTATATATGTCACTATGCATCTCTTAATATACTAATAATGTAATACTTATATTATGTACTATTATGAATTTAATAGTATAATTAATGTTTATTCTGTAATTGATCCCATATTCACATTTCTCCAGTTGTTTCTAAAGTGGATTTTACAATTGGTTACTTCAAACCAAGATCTAGTCAAGTAACATGCATTTTTTTTGGTGGTTTTGTTAAGTTCTCTTAATCTAGAACAGCCTCCAGTCCTGTTCTTCCCCATGACATTGACATGTTGAGATCAAGTTAGTTGTTATATAATGTCCTGCTTTTTGGACTCTTCTGATTATTTCCTCAGAGTGTCATTTAACTTACTTACTTTTTATCTTCTTTTTCTTATAAAATGCAAATTAGATCTGAAGTCTTGATTGGATTAAGGTTGATTTTTGTCAAGAATATATTGTAGGTTTTCTTCATGTATTTCCTGCTGCATCATTTTATATGACATATCTAGTCTCATTATTAGTGATGCTGTAAGATGGTTCAAGTGGTCTTGACCAGATCTCTGTTATAAATTATTTTGATTCCCTTGCTACCAGCAAGTAGTCTGGAGAAATATTTTGGCACCATTTGAAATCAGGATTCTAATTCATCATTTCGCAGAATAATTTTAAGATCTATTAAAGATGTGAAATGGGATTTTCTAATTCTATTGTATTTTCTACATACATGAGCTGGAATTCTACTGAGAAATTTCTTCTATCAACTGGAGTTACTTTTTTAATCCTGAAAGGTAGTTCCTGTTAGGAAGACAAAATACACGTTTAACTTCTTTTCTTCACCAATTTCAAAGTAAGGATGTAGGGTAAAAACTACCTCCAGGGGAAACAAATGTTATTTTTTCGATGAAGAGCAGACTTTGCCTTTATTTTTTTGATATCCTTAAGGTCTCATGGATTTTTGTATATTCACTGCTACTCAAACTACAGATACTGTTTTTTAAGTTAAATCTGTTCTTTTCCTTGCCTATTTTTACTAACTACTTTATATATGCCTTTTTGTTTAAATGCCATTATATGGTCCTTTGCCTTAGTTGTCTCCTCTGTTGGTTCTCCCCTGTGAGCAACAGTGAAATCAATTTATTTTAGGCTCCTTGACTACCATCCCATTTTAGTAAGTCATTTCTTTTTTGATAATGTGTGTTTCTGCTGTTCATTTCTTCTGATTTAAATGGTAACCTTCGACTCTGTGAGATAACATTGACACACTTTTATTCCTATCTTTGGTTTTCTCTTAAATCCACAGTTAAATTTATTCAGTGTTGACCAACAGTGCTTTTGCTAAGAGATCTTCAGTCATCTTTTGGTTGGATAAAACTTGTCCTCTAGTAGATTACTTCAGGAGAGCTAGCTCATCCAGGTCATATTATGTGAGTTCTCACATGTGAAAAGCTTTTTCTGTAGCCTTCATTCTTGAAAAACTCTCAGCTACTTATAGACTCTTTGGTTTAGCCCTGTATCCTTGGACTACTCTAATAAATTACCATAAACTAGAGGGCTTAAAACAGCAGAAATTTATTTTCTCACAGTTCTGAGGGCCAGAAGTCTGATAGCATGTTGTTGGCTGTGTTGTGTGCCCTCTGAAAGCTCCAGGAAAGAATATTCCCTTGCCTCTTCCAGCTTCCAGTAGCTCTAGGTGTTCATTGACATGCCTTGATTTGTACACATACCACTCCAGTTCGTACCTCCAGTTCGCATTCTCCTGGTATATATTTCTCTGTCATCTGTTTTTATAAGGACACCAATATTAGGGCCTGCTCTAATCCAATATGACCTCAACTTGAATTACATCTGCAAAGACCCTATATCCAAATGAGGTCATATTCTGAAGGTTCCCGTCAACCAGAATTTTGTAGGACACTGTATCTCACTCAACTATACACTCTTTTTTTTCTTGGGTAGAAACTGTTGGACTGATACGGTATCTGTGTGGGTGCATGTTGAAGCTTATTGGCAGAAAAGCTGATAATCTGATTTTCTTTCCTTCGTCAGTAAGTAGCTCAGTATTTTTGCCTGGAACCCCAAAGAGCTTTATCTTAAAAGACAAATAATAGAACTGTGATACATCTCAGATTCAGAGTTGGGATTCAGGGCAGATATCTACACAGTATGTCTCCCAGTGTGACTGTCTCCCAGTCGTCTTTTATTTCAGGAACATTTTTTTGAATCAAAGTTTTAAAGATTAGTTCTATTTCATTATTTTTGTTTTTATTTCTTACAGAGTCCTGATACATGTATATTGATTCTTCTCTAACTGACTTCTGTATCTATTAACCTTCTCTCTGGTCCCCTTTATCTGTTTGCTTGTTTCACTTAATTTTTTGCTTTTCTCATTGCTTGCTGTGCTTTTGAACCAATCTGTTGCCTTTCTGTGTATCCTGTGATCGAGTGCTAAATCTTAAGTGATTTTGTCTTTTTGTTGTTGTTTGCAGTTTCTTTCCTATAATGTGAGTTCCCATTTCATATCTTCTGTCTTTCTTGAGTTATTTTTTGTTCCATAGTGTTTTTTTTGTTGTTGCTTATTTATTTTTAATCGTCTTCGGATGTTGTGTTAGTTTTACTCTAAGCTTTAGAGAAATTTTCAAGTAGTCTGAAATATTTTAACCTTCATTCATTGTGTTTTCTTCTTAGACTTCTCAGTGGACATTGCAGTTGTACATATTTCTTATATTTGGGCTGGCCACCAGCAGTAGATGGGAAGGTGGCAGAAAAGGAATTTGGGTTGTTCTCAGTTCAGGAAATTTCTTTTCTGTTAGAGCGAGGAAGGCATTATCTTTATTATCAGGCATCTTTTTTTGTTTTCACTTCTTTTCTGTTTTTTTGGATCTTATCTTGTTTTAGTAAAGTCCTTATCTTCAACCCGTTCTTTTTCTTCTGCTTGCTGTCTTCCAGTTGTCTCTCATGGGGACACTTTCTGAAAGATGTCGTATGTCATCTGGTCTGTTTTGAGAACTTCACTTTGGCTCTGTGTCTTCTCCAGGCCTCCTCTTATAACTGTTCTGTTGCCATATCTCGGGCCTACTTTCAGTAGTTCTCATTTTAGATGGGACCTTTTTCTTCTGGGGAGAAATCCTGGCTGTTCTCTGAGTCCTACCACCACTGAGAGGCTTCCACCCTCTTGACATTTCTGTGAAGCTCCTGCCATATTCCCCACACTGGGTTCAGCTCTGGCACTCATTCTACTGATCTTCGGTATTTATTTCCCTCTTTTTCATAAATTTGTGTTCATGACTATTCTTCATCTCCTTCTTATTCTTTAGCTATTGATTAAGGGTGTTATTATTTGCTCTTCTTGTTGCAGTGTATGGTTTTCAGAAAGAAGTGTGAGAGGAGTCCAAAAGACTGCCATCATCCTTGGGTAGCTCAGAAACCCAGACACTCTGTTCATTTTCCTTGTTTTTTCCTGCAGCCGGGAGTAAGTGGTAATGCAGCTGCTTTCATTGCTAGCCATGGTGGACTGTGTTTTACCCCATAGTGAGTGACTGCTAGAACAACAGTCTAATTGGGATAATTCTGAGTAAGTTTATTTTCTTGTATAGTTTGGTGTAGTTAGTGAAGAAAAATATTTCAGGCCATTTCTAAGGTATCCTCACCTTCTTAGAAATTTCTGTTTTATTTTGAAATCTAGAGCATTTTCTTTTTATATTCTCGTGATAAAGCAGATGTGTAAATCTAACTCACCTCTCTAACTGTTTTGTTTATCATTAAAACCATAAATATATCAGAAGTAGATAGGAAGAGAAAATAGGAGGAGGAGAAATAGTAAGGAGGAGAAAATAGGAGGAGGAAAAAAAATTAGGAAAAAAAACCAGGAAAAAAAACCAGGTTTTTACCTGTTTTAAATTTTGAATTATTCAGGGTAACTAGTTGTCTTTATGTCCTAGGTTGTCATAGTTGAGTTCCCCAGGAACCAGACTTTTGGGATAGAGATTAGCATGCAGGATATTCAGGAAAGAGTACCTTGGGATCAAAGTTGTGTAAGGTAGGAAAGGAAGCCATTTTAGGTACAGAGAGATAATTGATGCAGTATTATTTAGCACCTCACTGGGAGGTGTAGCCTGGGAGTTCTTAAGCCAAGTTTTTAGTAGTTATTATCTGAGGTTGGGCAGGATTACATGGCCTTTTTAGCTTTGTCTTAATATTTACCTATCTTAATGTATAAAAATGTTAAATATTACTTGTTCTCAGAAAAAAAGTATTTCTGTTTTTGGGGAGAACATACAAGTAATTCTGGGGAAAAGGTTATTTTGTTGGTCAATTCTTGGCACTTCGAGTTCCTGTTTCAAAAAGTTTCAGTGCTATTAATGAATATTATATTTCCTTTTCAGCTTGGGCAATGGTAGACGGTGGGTCCAATGTGAAAGCCCGCACTTCCTACAATGAGAAGACCCCAAGGATCGTAGTGTCACGCTCACATTCAGGAATGGTCAAACAGGTTGCTCTTCAGACTTTTGGAAACCAGACTACCATTATCCCAGCTGGTGGTGCTGGTACGTTGCAACTCCCCTGTAGTGCTGGGGACAGTGTCCCAGCAAGGTTAAGGCTTATGTTGGGAGAAAGATTTCATATTCCTGTGCTTGGGAAAAAAGTGAGAATGGAGAATGTACTTTGCAGGACAGGCATGGTCTCCTGCTTAGTTATCTCTAGGGTGAGATTTCAGTCATACGTGCCTTCTTGTTAGAAAGGACCTCACAGTCGCGCCTGGGTGGCTTGTTAGGGTGAGCGTCCATACTGATTTCCCTGCTTGGCGAGGGGGCCTGCTGCTCCCTCTTCCTCTGTCTGCTGCTCCCCCTGCTTGTGCATGTGCGCTCTCTCTCTCTCTCACTGTGAAATAGATAAATAAAATTTAAAAAAAAAAAAAAAGGAAAGAAAAGAATGAAACCACCTCACAGTAGGGCCAATAGTCTCACTACAGTGACTGCTATTCCTCAAATACTACAAAAGCATCTTCATGTCAGTGATGTATCAGCAACAATGGTTTTATATATGATGTAATTTCAAAGTAATTGTGCTGTTAGGCTAACTGTAGGACTGTCAGGGAGAGAAGGGAAGATCAAGCACAGTCCAATGCTCTCTGTGGCCCCAAGATGCCAGGGATCCTCATAAGTATTACTAGGATGATTAAACCCTGGGCACTTGTAACACCTTTGAACTCCTCAGCTTGTATGTCCGGCATGAGCCAGAGTCTGGGGGCCACTCTGCTTACTGGTATGTTCTGCTCTGTTTTATTACCTGCTGCTGATCAGGGGTCAGCTTACTTTTTCTGAAAGACCGGAGAGTAAATATTTCAGGCTTTATGAGCCACGTGTAGACTCTCTTGCCTACTGTTCTTGGATTTTTGTTTTGTCAGCACCCTTTAAAAATATGAAAACCGTTCATAGCTTGAAGGTTGTACAGAAATAGTGCATGGCCTGGATTTGGCTCGCAGGCCATTTGCCTGCCCTTGTTTTGAGTGCTGTTTAATATGACAGAAGTGTTTTAATTCAAATAAATAAGAAATTATAGTCAGAAATGTGTGTTTGAAAACCTTTTCAGTATAGTAATAAAGGGAAGAATAATGCTTATTAACTTTTAAGCCTAATAGTTTTAATTTAGTGATTACATATATGTACCTTACTTAGTATGACTTTATTATTTCCCTGTAAGCCCTCTGTTAATGTTGGTTAGGAAGGGTAATGTTCAGAATACCCAGTATGAATGGGATAAACCAGATTCAAGACCTGGTTTCTTTTCTTTGTTTAATTATTTTTAAAAAATTCTGCCTCATCAAAAAAAAAAAAAATTCTGCTTCATTACAAAAAAGGCTTAAGATTGTGTTATTTTGTCTTCTTTCAAATCCAGTGTTCCTAGAAATTCAGATGAAATCCATGGATATTTAGCTTCAGTATAGTATTCCACATTCACAGAGTAGATTTAAATTTAAAAGATTATAGATGTGTATTTGGTTACACTTGAGAATAGCTTTACATTATATATTTTTTGCTCATTTGGATTTAATGTCTGCACTGTTAACTTTCTTGAGAAAAGAACAAAACTATTTTTTTAAGATTTTATTTATTTATTTGACAGACAGAAATCACAAGGCAGAGAGAGAGAGGAGGAAGCAGGCTCCTCGCTGAGCAGAGAGCCCAATGCAGGGCTTGATCCTAGGACCCTGGGATCATGACCTGAGCCGAAGGCAGAGGCTTTAACCTACTGAGCCACCCAGGCGCCCCAGAACAAAACTATTTTTAAATAATTTTAGATTTCACAGTGGTAGAGATAGTATAGAGAACTCCTGCCTGTTGTGTGCTGTTATTTTTCACAATTACTCTTAAAAAGTAAGCTACTTTTTAAATCTTTTGAGTTGTAATCTAAATTCTTTGTTTACCTTTTAGGTTATAAAGTTTTAGCACTCTTGGATGTGCCTGATAAAAGTCAAGAAAAAGCTGATTTATATATCCATGTGACATATATCAAAAAATGGGATATATGTGCTGGCAATGCCATCTTAAAAGCCCTTGGGGGGCATATGACTACCCTGAGTGGTGAAGAAATCAGTTACACTGGTTCCGACGGCATTGAAGGAGGGCTTCTTGCTAGCATCAGAATGAACCACCAAGCTCTGGTCAGAAAACTCCCAGATCTAGAGAAGACAGGACATAAATAAGCAAAGGCAATCACAGATCACAGCTCTTCCTCAGTTGAACAGTCAACCTGAAGCGTCTGGGGGCTTCAAACGCATCGGTGGAGACTCTGCATGGTTAAGGCCATCCTGAACTTTTTAAGTATTTATGAAGCATCAGAGACTTACTTTCCCTGTAATAGGATGCAAGATCAGGGAAAGTGGGTTGCTTCCTGTCTCAAGTATTGTCTTTATTTTTGAGACTATTTTCGTATGGTTGTCCTACACAAAGCACCCACACACACAACATGCATATACACACACACACACACATTTGTGAATTGAAATCTATAGCTGAGTCTACATTGTTATGAGTCACCATGTTCACACAACATCATGAATCTTCACTATTTGTTAGTATTTTCATACAGAATTGGGCTGAAGAAAGGATTGATTTTGTGTAGATTTAATACTACTTTACAGTTGTATCTCATTGAAAATAAAGTAATTGGGGGTTTTTACCCCTAATTCAGATGGAAAGCACAAGAAGCCACACATTCATTAATATGCAACAAATGCTCTATTTATCTGTTGTTACTGAATATTTCTTATGGATTAAAAAAGAAAAAACTTAAATTGTTTTTTTTTCTTTGAAATTTTAATAATAAGTTCACCAGCTAATTGAGAATATAGCTATATGATGATTGCGTTGTAATTGTAGTTCCTGTGTGTGTATTTTTGTTTTGTTTTTTGTTTTGGTACAGAAAAGTGTATTTGTACCCATCGGTCC
This sequence comes from Mustela nivalis, assembly GCF_964662115.1. Taxonomy (NCBI): domain Eukaryota; kingdom Metazoa; phylum Chordata; class Mammalia; order Carnivora; family Mustelidae; genus Mustela; species Mustela nivalis. Next base: position 81,367,513 of record NC_139021.1, read on the forward strand.
AACATTCCTGCCATCTTACTCTTGATTTTTGTTTGCTCTGTGGACATTGCATGGTCCCATCCTTTCCCTCCTAACCAACATTTAGTCTTCAACACGTAAGGTTTGGATTAAGGTTTCAGGGTTAGCACTAGGATTTTGGTACATGTTCTCCTTAGGGATAAATTATGCACTATAAGAATATAAATTATTCTGTTAGTTGAGTCGTTTGGTATTAAACAAATTGAGCTAGCTTTCGTTATTTTCAAAAGTTTTAGTACTTTTTAAAAACTTTGCCAGGTTTGTATGTAGAGGTTCTATCCTTGCCAAGAATGATTTATGGTTGCTTTCACCATTAATAAATGGATCTGATCTAATCTCAAAGTAGTAATTTTTAAGATATTTTAATGTTTCTGTTCAGATTAAAATAACAAAGGTTAATGTTACTTTTTGATTAATTTCTCTTTTAATTCAGTAGGCAGAATCTGACTGGAAGAAAGGTGGCATATTCACTGTGTCACTGTAATTATATCCTTGTTTTGTGAATTTCACTGGGATGTTGGATTTCTGTTAGTATGTTATCTGGAAACTTCGTGTAAACAGTACCGTTATTTCATGTGACTTTGATGTCCTTGTATTTTATAATATACTGATTAGAGGGGAAGGGGATTGCTCATTGTTTTCTTCTTCCTTTTCTTTAAAACAACTTTCCATTTCTTTTCCTATCTTAGAGGTAAAATTGACCAAAGAATGGACATCCTCTTCTGGTGGAATGTGCATACAATTTTAGGCCTGAGTTTTATATAGTCTCCAGAGTCCTTTCATTCCTCCTTAGGGAACTGAATTTAGTACAAAGCACATGTTTCCACCCAGTCTCTAGCAACTGGTCACAGACCTGAAAGTGTAGTGGGCCTCAATAGGTAGGATTTGGTTCAGTGAAAATTCATACAAAGTTTTGGTAGTTGGAACACTCGATATTTAAACAGGACTTAGGGGAGTCAGAATAGAATATTGGAGACCTCATCTTTTTACTTTTCAATGAAACAATATTTTTTTTCCTCAGGAGAGATGGCAGAGGCATATACTCTTTCCAGAGTCCATGGTATAAGCATTTATTTTAATTGTAATGTATCAGAAATGGGGCAAGAAGACTGGCATATTAAGAAATGGCATTTAATTGGAGTTTTTTTTTAAATATTACATGGAAACTTTGTAATTTAATGGAAATGAAACTAGATCATATTACCAAGCATGATCGCTTTCGTTTTATTTTTAATTCCATTAATCTGCATGTAGATAATGACTTTGCGAAGGGCTTGTGTTGTGTACAAAAATTAAGATATTGGCTGACAGATTAATGCATTATTTTTATAATTTGTTGGGTATAGTCTAGTTACTAATGGTTTTTACGTGGTTTTGTAGAAAATTCATTTTTAATTTTTTTTCTAAAAGATAATGTACATTATAGAACTAATATAAGTAAAAAGAACAGTATTTATATTTATTAATGTGAGACATTTCCATGCCAGAACATACCAGTAAAACACCATGAATAAGTGAGGCATGTACTATCTCTCAGAATTACATAAATTACTTCTAAAATGTAGCAAAATAACTAGAGTTGAACTTTTAGTGAGCCTCACCTTCCCAACTCCTGGTCTTCCCTTTCCTTTATCTTTGCCCTCATTTAGAGCACAATGTTCCCTTAAACTTGAGTTTTACACCTCACATTTAGTAAAAGTAGTGGCATCAGTAGCTTCAGTATATATTAGCTGTCCCTTTGCTCTGGCCTTCGTCTCTACCTCATTCCCTGGTTCTACAGCCTGTTGATGTTCTTCTATATCTGCCCCTCTTTCTGGACCAGTATTCTCCCTCAAAACTTAACCCCTGAGTTCTCTCCTAGACCCACTTCTTTCAAGATTGACTGCTGAAATATTATGGTAGAACTGAGTTAAGTTCTTAGGGAGATGAAGCTGGGCAAGAATTCTGGTTGACCGTCACTCCTCAAAGATGTTCTCAAAAGATAAAGGAAAATCACCTTCAAAACCACAAATATTTACACAATCGAGTCTAATCCAGTGCTTCTGTCTTTACAAAGCATTTCTTCAGATCCTTTCTTCACAGAATGAAAATGCAGAAGATACAAGAATTAGGTATATAAGCCTGCTAATGAAAACCTCCTTTTTCTGTTGGCTTTCATACTTGTGTCCCTATTTCAGTTGAGATTACAAAGGGCCTACAAGGTGGGTCATATTTGGTATTCAATTGTCCTCTTTAATTGTATTTTTTCTGGATTTTATTATTTTTCTGGATTTTAAATCAGCATTCAGATGAATAGTTTATGGCTATATGATGAATCTAATAAGTGTTTAGTTCATGAATCTAACAATTGTGCAAATTCTGTTCGCTTGGTGCTCCCCTTGAATAATGGGCAGATTGGGTTGGAGGAAGTAGGGTAAGTAGCTAAGAAGAGGGTGGGAAGGAAGAAAGCTCCAGGGAAGGGTAGGAGAGGGAGAATGCAGAGCAAAAAAGCCTCCCTCTCTGCCTTGAGCCCTGGGATCAGGAACTCTGCCCTTGTCTCAGATGTTAAAAAATTGGATCTCACTTGGGCTTTGAAGGTGACAACTATCTCTGATAGCAACACAAAAGTAAAGAAAGCTGGGGTGGCACCACCCCCAGTTCCTCAAGAGAATATCCAGCTTGCCTCTCCTTTGATAACACCTTAAAAATGACCTCATGGAGACAATCTTTGGCAGGTTAAAAATAGAATCTACTTGGGTTATTCTAGCTTCAGCTATTTATCTTGGCTATGTGTTGACTGGTCCTGCACAGAAACTGATTTTTCATTTTTGATCTTGGTTGAATCTGAGCTATATTATTTGCAGTATATGCCTATAAAAAAGTCTGTCTTGTAACTGTTATATAAAATAAACCTAGTCTATGGTTTCATTTTTATTCTAAAAAAAAGTTGTGCCTTAACAATAGGGCATTGTATGTTAATAAGGGAAAATAAAATCTTTTTTTAATAGATGGGGAAAATAATAACTTTTTGCCATTAAAATTTAAGTTCTTGTAACATTTTTAATATTAGAGTTGGGGAAATTCATTAAAGTTAAATACAATTGATATAAACTTATTTTTGCATAACCTAGCATTTACAACTAAAGTACATTTTTATAAGAACTGGCATCTTGATGTATATAGGTCTGAAATGATACTTCATCCTTTGGTTTTTAATTTGAATTACTACAAGACCAGGATAAGGTATATTTAAAAATTTTTTTCTTTTAAATTTTTAGTGTACTATTATATTTGTTCTACTAGTCCTCTGAGTTGCTTTGGTTTTTAAAAAAATAGCTATTCATGATACCATATCAATAATTTATTAATGCTAAAAGATACTATGTGTTATGTGACTTAACAAACCAGAACAGTTCCTGGATTGAGGGGGGAGGGGTTTGATTAGCAGTTACTAAGAGGGCAAGAAGAATTGAACTTTGTATTTCAAAAGAAGGTTTTGGTTTTATGAGGTGCTGTTTATGTAAGATACATGTATATGATTTTTTTTAATCAAAGCCTGGCAGGTATTAGCATTCCAGTTTACTATTGGTTTCTGTTTAAAAGTTATTTTTAAAATTGGATAGTGAATTAATTCTGTGGGAAAATGAGATTTATAAAAGAAGTAGTTTTTTTTTTTTAAGGTAAAATAATATAAGCCAAACTTGTAGAAGTTAAGGCTGATGAATAATATTAAAGCAACATTACATATTGTGTTTGTAAGTGTTCCCTAAAGTATTATAATTAAGGTTAATTTGTATAAATTACAAAAGCAGAAACTGTGATGTTTGATTAGTAGTATGTTCTGTTAAAATTCCTCTTGAGGTATGTTCTACACATAGTTATTCAGGAAAGACTTGATCATCTTGTATTTTTTTAAATAGGAAATACAGCATGCCAAGTCATCATTAGATCAGTTAGCCTAGAAAGACTTAATCTCTCTCCACAAATTATCTCTTCTAAACTGTCTTCATCGTTTATGCTGAGTTGAAGAGGTAACATTTAAGGACTTTAATTCATGTTTAAAAATACAGACTTTCAATTTCCGTGTAGCATTACATCCTCTACTGGCAGGAGCCAAAGCTAGTCTTATAGTCTAACAAGAGAGAGCTTGTTCTGCCATGATGAACTGTGGTGCTCCCAATGGATTCCCCCCCCCACCCCATTTAATGATGTTACTTAAGCTACTGGATGTATATATACGCATGGGGTTGAGTTTACACATAATGGTGTTTCCTGCTCATATCCCTGCCTCTTCAGACTTTGTTTTTTTAATAGACCTCACTTCTGTAGATCTTTTTTCTTATAATGGGCTAACATTGATGAGAGGAATTAAAAATACCTTTGAGTACTCCTGCCCTAGTCACACATTTAAAGCTATGGAGGAGCTAGTCCCATTTCCTGGTGCCAAGCCATGCTTGGGCACCATACTTCTCTTGGCATGCTGTATCCTGCCTCACGCACAGCACCAAATTAAGGGGGTCCTGACTTTAATCTCTACTGAGAAGTTAACTCTTCTCCGTGTTTTTAGAGCAGTTATTTTGTACCTCACCTATAGCACTCATTTTTATATGTGCTGTTGTAAATTTCTTAAGGACAGGGATTGTGTCTTGGTGATTTTTGTATTGTATTTCCACATCAACCCCAGCAGCTAGCCCAGTGTCTTGAATAAATTAGGTGCTTAATGTGTGTTGAACTAAATTGAATAAAGAAGTACTACTAGAATAAGCATTTTTCATGCTTTGATTGGGTAAACTGATTGTTTTGTTGACTCTGTCAATATTTATGATTATCACCTCATGCACACTAAATTATTTTTTAAAGTTTTGCTTTCTTTAGATACTACCCCATGGACATTTATTTAGCTCTAGAAAATGTGATTGCTTCCAATGAAATGACTGTCCCAAACTCTCTGCTCCTGGATATACTTTGCCAAACTGAAATTTGAATATTCTGAATAAATTGGTCATGTCTGAAAGAAATGGTGTGCTGCATCTGCCTTTCCCACCTCTTCTTTTTTTAAAACTAGGGTGACATACATGCATATATGTGTTTACCATTTTAACCATTTGTAAGTGCACAATTCAGTGGCATTAAATACATTCACAATGTTGGACAACCGTCACCACCATGCTTTTGAAGAACCTGTTCATCATCACAAACACAAACTCGACCCATTGAGTCCCTCCCCATTCCCCCTTCACCTCAGCCCCTGGAGCTACTCTTTTCTATGAATGCATCAGCTTTTGAAGTAATTTTCTGAGATTCTCTCACCATGTATAGGAAAGCCATCTCTTTGAGAAGGGGTGTACAAGATAAATGTAGTCATAGCAAAATTACATCTTGCATTCTTAGATTTGTTTAAGATAGAGGGAGTTTAGAAAAAGCAAAAGAAGCTAAAGACAAATATATAGAAAGGTAGTAATAGAAACCGTGTGATTAGAACGATCTCCAAGGTGCTTGTTTTCCTCAAGTCTTACAGATAATAAAAAGATGTCATCAGCCCCATATTATGAATTCGGTTATTTCATATCTTTGACTTCTGCATCAGCAGATGTATACTATTTGTTAATATAAATAAATAATCGAGAATTCTATTCTACATCCTAATAAAAAATTAGGATATAGACCATTATTTTAAAAATTGTTTATAAAATCTGAGTATTTTGAAAGCACAAAAACTTTAATCTGAAGTATAGTTGACACAATATTATGTTAGTTTCAGGTGTACAATGCTGATTTACAATTCTATACATTGTGTTATGCTCTCCAGAAGGGTAGCTATCGTCTACTGTCATTATGTGCTAGTATCACACCAGTGATTACATTGTCTATGCTGTATCTTTTATTCTGGTGACTTGTTCATCCCATAACTGGAAACCTGTGCCTTCAACTCATCTTCCCTATTTTGCCCATTCTCCCACGCCCTTCCCTCTGGTAATGACCAGTTTGTCTTCTATATTTATGGGATGGGTCTGTTTCTGTTTTTTTGTTTGTTTGTTTGTTTGTTTCATTTGTTTTTTAGATCCCACATATAAGTAAAATCATATGGTATTTGTCTTTTGCTGTCTGACTTACTTCTGTTAGCATAATATAGTCTAGGTCCATTCATGTTGTCACAAATGGCAAGATAGCAATCTTCTTTTTTTCTTTTAAGGCTGAGTAATTTTCCGTGGTGTACATACCACATCTTCTTTCTCCCTTCATCTGTCAATGGACACTTGGTTTGCTTCCATATCTTGGTTATTGTAAAAAGTCCTGCAATAAACAAAGGGCTTCAAATATCTTTTTGAATTAGCATGTGCTTTTTCTTTGGGTAAATACAAAGTAGTGGACTTACTGGCTTATGTATATTTCTAATTAAAAAAAATTTTTAAAAGATTTTTATCACACATGAGAGCACAGAAGGAGAGTGAGAGGGAGAAGCAGACCTCCCACTAAGTGGAGAGCCCTATGCAGGACATGATCCCAGAACCCTGAGAGCATGACCTGAGCCAAAGGAGACACTTAACCCACTGAGCCATCCAGGTACGCTTGCAGTATTTCAATTTTTAAATTTCTGAGTAATCTTCACACCTTTTCCCACAATTGTTGAACCAATTTACATTTCCACCAACAGTGCATAAGGGTTCCTCTTTCTCCATATTCTTATCAACAGCTGTTGCTTCTTTTCCTTTTGATATTAGCCATTCTGACAGGTATAAAGTGATAAATAATCTCATTGTTTTGATTTGCATTTCCTTGATCATTAGTGATGTTGAGCAGCTTTGCATGTGTCTGTTGGCCACCTGTATGTCTTCTTTGTAATGTTTTTTCAGTTCCTCTGCCCATTTTTTTTTTTTTTAAAGAAACACTAGATCCTTTTTTTAAATTTTAAATTCTGGCATAGTTAACATACAGTGTTATATTAGTTTCAGGTGTACAATATAGGGATTCAAAACTTTCATTCACCACCCAATGTTCATCACGTGTGCACTCCTTAATCCCCATCACCTATTTTACCCATCCACCACCCACCTCCCCTCTGGTAAACATCTGTTCTCTATAGTTAAGTGTCTGTTTCTTGGCTGGTGTCTTTTCTTTGTTCATTTGTCTTTTCTTAAATTCCACATATGAGTGAAATTACATAGTATTTGTCTTTCTCTGACTAACTTATTTTGCTTAGCATTATACTCTCTAGCTCCATGTCATTGCAGATGGCAAGACTTCATTCCTTTTATAGCTGAATAATATTCCATTTAAAATATATACCACTTCTTGGGGGGCCTGGGTGGCTCAGTGAATTAAGCCGCTGCCTTCGGCTTGGGTCATGATCTCAGTGTCTTGGGATCGAGCCCCGCATCGGGCTCTTTGCTCAGTGGGGAGCCTGCTTCTCTCTCTCTCTGCCTGACTCTCTGCCTACTTGTGATCTCTCTGTCAAATAAATAAATAAAATCTTAAAATATATATATATATATAAAATATAATATATAACACTTCTTTATTCATTCATCTATTGATGAACACTTGGGCTGCTTCCATAATTTGGGTATTATAAATAATGCTGCTATAAACATAGTAGTGCATATATCCCTTTGAACTAATGTTTTTTTGTGTTTTGGGGGTAAAAACCCAATTGTGCAATTATTGGATCTTAGGGTAGTTCTATTTTTAACTTTTTGAGGAAGTTCCATACCGTTTTCCATAATGGCTTCTCCAGTTTTTATTCCCAGTAACAGTGCTAAAAGAGTTCCTTTTTCTCCACATCCTTGTCAATACTTGTTTCTTGGGTCTTTTAATTTTGCTGTTCTGACAGGTGTGAGGTGATATCTCATTGTCATTTTGATTTGCATTTCCCTGATGAGAAGTGACGCTGAGCATCTTTTCATGTGTCTGTTGGCCAACTGGATGTCCTCTTCGGAGAAATATCTGTTCATGTCTTCTGCCCATTTTTAATCAAATTATTTGGGGTTTTGTTTTTTTTTTTTTTTTTTTTTGGCATTGAGTTGTGTAATGTCATTATATATTTTGGACATTAACGTCTTACTGGATATGCCATTTGCAAATGTCTTCCTCCATTCAGCAGGTTGCCTTTTGTTTTGTTTCTTTCTTTCTTTGTGCAGAACTTTTTAGTTTGATGAAATCTGAATAGTTTATTTGGCTTTTGTTTCCCTTGCCTGAGGCGACATATGTAGAAAAATGTTATTAAAGCCAAAGTCTGAGAGATTACTGTCTATGTTTTCTTTTAGGAATTGTATGGATTCAGGTCTCACATTTAGGTCTTTTGTCCATTCTGAGTTTGTTTTTGTGTATGGTGTAAGAAAGTAGTCCATTTTCATTCTTTTGCATGTGGCTGTCTAGTTTACCCAGCACCTTTCATTGAAGAGACTGTTTTTTTCCCCATTGTGTATATATTATTGTCTCCTTTGTTGTAGATTAATTGACCATATGGTGTGGATTTCTTTCTGGGCTCTCTATTCTGTTGCATTGACCTATGGGTCTGTTTTTGTGCCCCCCACCATACTGTTTTGATTACTATAGCTTTGTAGTATATCTTGAAATCTGAGATTAGCACAGAAACATTTTTAAATGTCTCAGCTCTTTAACAATTTCAAGGATTATTTTCTTCCACCCTTTTAACTCTTTAAGGTGGCTTTTTTTTCCTTTTTTTTTTTTTTTAAAGATTTTATTTATTTGAGAGAGAGGGGGGTAGAGGAAGAGGGAGAAGCAGATTCCCTGCTGAGCAGGGCTCTATCACCAGACCCCAGGATCATGACCTAAGCCAAAGGCAGACACTTAACTGACTGAGCCACCCAGGTGCCCCTTTGGGAGGCTCTTACCAGGAATATCATTTTAGAGTTTCCAAAGTACTTCAACCCAGGTTCAAGTTTTCCCAGAAGAGGGATGACCCTGAGAGTGCCAAGTACCACCTGATATTTCAGAGATTATATATCTTTTTTAAATTTTTTTCAATTTCTGAGAATTTTAACTTGTCTTGTTCAGTTTGAAACTCAGACCATGGAGGGGGAAAAAAAAAAGAAACAAACAAACAAAAGATTCAGAGTGAATTCACTGATGAAGTCAGCACCTCACATGGTCTCCATTTACTCTCTAGAACTTCTATCCCTTCCTCCCAGCCAGTGCTGTTTACCAGCCAGTCGTGCTTTGGGGATTAACATGAGAACATGAGGAAACAAAGGAGTCCATATTGTTGGACAGAGAGCAGAGTAGTTTCTTTCCCAAACAAGATTTCTGATCATGAAACAAGATTTCCACAGCTCTGGTGGGAGTTCCTCCCAGATAAGTACTGGGTCAGATCTTATTTCACAGTAGGAATGCAAACAGCCATTTGTGAAAGTTTTTCTTTCTGTTTTCAGTGAATTTAGTTCTCTAGCTGGATTAAGATCTTTGGTTACATCAAATCTCCAGTTGGCAGAAGACCAGGCCTAATTTTTCAAAGAGAACATTGTCATGGAAAATATTTTTAAAAGTGGATGTCATTTTTGCCTAAAGCAGCTGTTACTAGGTAAGCAGCAGCGTGTCATGGGGCGGGAGGAAAACAATCTTGCTCGAATACACTTTTTATTCTTTGGAGAAGGGATAAAACATTCCTCGGTGTGTCAAACGGTTGTTTTGGACTGCAAGCCAAAGGTCCTGGAAACCTCAGTGGATTAAATATCTCAACAAAAGGAAACATTTAAAATTGTAAAGTATGTCAGACAACAAAATGATACTGCACTAACAGTAAGAGCTGAATTTCCAGTAGTGGTAGGTCACCCGCAGCCCTGGACGCCTAGAAACTGACTGGGCAGATCCGTAGATCTGTGAAACTTGTGGCCCATGGACAGTCGGGTTATCAAGCAGTGTGAGAGACAAGTGTTGGGAACCTCCAGCAGGGAGAGCGTTGAGTAGGCAAGTCACTGCCAGGACTCTGGTGCAGCAGCACCTGCATTTGAACACCCTTTTGTGTCTCTTCAGTTATAAGGGTCCTGAGCAAGGTGCTCAGACATGAAGGGGCTTAGCAGCAGTACCACCCACAGGGGTGCTGTGAGATGAAATGAAGTAAAATACGGAACAATCGGCGAACAGTTATACAAGGCCTGAAGGATGCGCACTGCCCCCTTCCGCACACCAAGCAATACCACCCCCTCACGCCCCCCACCCCCCAGGTTTTTTTTGATTGTCCGATCTGAAGCCTTCTGCTCCAGGCTGTATTCATTTGGCACGACTCTCTTGCTCTCTAGAAACAAAACTTAACTCAAATTAACCGAAGCAGAAAATGATTTACTGGGGTGCCTGGGTGGCTCAGTTGGTTGAGTGTCTGTTTTTCGCTCAGGTCATACCACGGTCCTGGGCTCCCACTCCACATCAGGCTCCCTGCTCAGAAGGGAGCCTGCTTCTCCCTTTCCCTCTGCCTGCTGCTCCCCGGCTTGTGCTCTCCCTCTCTGTCAAATAAATAAATTTGTCCTACAGACTGTCTTGCTCCACAAAATGGGGAGCATGACTGTCAGCGAGCCCCAATCCATGTTATTCCAGCAGTCCCCGCATGCATGCAATCATCTTCTGTACTAACTCCACAGGAAAGTCTTGGAAAGGATGGTGGTGGGTTTGGTTGGGACACATACCCTTGCCCGTCCTAAACTCTCTGTCCAAGACACAAGCCAAGGTCTGTTAAAAAAAAAAAAAAAAAAAAGGAAAAAAACCTAACAGAGGAAACAATAGCAACCAAAATCTAATCAAGGATTTATCTGTGAGGAGGAGATGAAGGAACTCCACTCATCCTCAGCCAGCGCCCATCTGTGAAGAGCAGCTGACAAGTGTTGTCAGATTTCTCAGTTGTTCCCTCCTGATCGGAGGCCCAGGTCTCAATGATACCCCCAGCGCTGCAGCAGCAGGCTGTGTCCTCCAATGCCTAAAGCCTAAAGGCCAATTTCTTGACCCCTCTTGTGTGAGGTATTGGGCTGGGAGAGGCAGAAGATATACAGATTGGCCTGAACCCTTGTGTTTATGATCAGAATTTATTTCTCTCTCAGGATCTCTGATCCTTCTTCTGTAAATTTCCACGAGTCGAGGCCAAAAGTCATTCCTGCTATCTTGGTCTGAGTGACTGTGCCCTCTGCTGGCATGTAGAAACCCATGTGAGGATCAGCGGACAAGGCAGAAGGCAAATAGGAAACCGTGAACACAGCAGGTTTGAGTGTGTTGAATGCTGGGTGCCTGGAGGCCAGAGTCCCCATCTTTCTTGCTTATCCCTCGTGTTGACATGAAGGGTTGGCCTCATTCTGGAAAGAGGAGAATGTGAGGCTCTAAGTCCTTTGTGGGTTTTCAATATGGTGGATGAACTCCCGCCATCCTCTTTCCCAGTGGGTGGGTCTTGGTTGTTCCAGTTGTGCTAGTCCAGTGGTCCTCACCCATTAAAATCCATGCGAATCATCTGGGAATCTCGCTGAAGTGCAGACTCTGGGTTGGTGGGGTCTGGTGTGGGTGGAGAGGCCACATTTCCAAAATGCTCCCAGGAGACCACTGTGCTGCCCATACAGGCAGGACACCCAAGAGATTAGAGGCTCAAGATAATGATGAATCTCTCTGGTTCTCTGTGGATCCACCAAGGTAGGTGCTGTTCTCGCCACAGAGCCTGTATCTATGTCACCTGAGAGAACTTAGGGCCAGCCATCTGGTTCAGGGGCTCCAGAGAGAGATTCCCACAGTGGGTGGTACTTTCCCAATTCCCAGGACATCTTAAACTTCCGTTTTCAGCATGTCGTATATGTCATTTTTAGATGAATAGGAACTTGACTTTATTTATATAGATATTATTATGGTTGTTATTTTACAAAGTAGAGGAGCTGGAGAGATGTATGAACTTACCATTGGCTTCCCCCTGAATGTGGCATGAGCTTAAAGAACACCCTCCATCTTTATAGATAGAGAGGGCTACTGGCTGACTTTCAAAATTGAGAAGAAGAATAAGAAGGAAATTCCTCTAAAGATATTATGAAATCGCTATTGGCTTCTTTTGTTCAAAAAAGGAACTTGTGATATGGGTCATTTAAAATAAAAATAAATAAACCTGCAGACAGCGCCTACTTCCTCCTTTTGTCTTGGCTGTAAATCTGGTTTCTGGAGAGTGAAGTATCAAACTTTGCCACACAGGGGAAGCAGAGCATCGCTCTTTCCACATCGAGGAGGAGAAAAAGCCCCGTTTTGAGTTTGGGTCTGAATTTCAAAATCCTGAAGTCAGAACTGAAAACAACAGAAATTGTCTCAATAGTCATAACCCTCTTTGGCTGGTTGAACTTCCCAGGTATAACATTCTAACATAAAAGAGTTTACTTAAGAGTAGTGTTTGAGGTAAACTCTGTTTTTAGTGGGAGCAGCTGGTGTCTCTTTGTGACTGTGTCTGGTCCCACCTGTCTTGTGATGGGGCAGTTCTGAGGGGAGCAGATGGTGCAGCAGGAGTGGGGCACTGGTTAATTTCAGTAGCTCAAGATGCCCATGGCTTCTAGCAAAATTCATCAAGCTATCTCAGTTGGGGTGGGGGTGTAGACAAGATGCCTTTGGGGACACAAAAGGGATTTGGAAGACTGCTGTGTCTAAGGAGCAAAAGCAGAAGGTCATCTTAAAGAATCACTTTAAACAGAAAAGGCACTTCACCTGGAAGAATCATTTTGGGAACATTTGGGTCACTCAACCTGCTGTCGATAGTGCCAGCTGTTTCAGAAGGGCATAAGGTTTTTTTAATTTTTTTTTTTTACTGGGTGTTATGACGCGGGCCTTTAAAGGTAGACAGTTTTGGACGTACTTGTATTTTGTCTTTAGGCAAACTGACCAAATCTTACTGCTCTGGGTTCTCAGGTGGAAACTCGGGCAGAAGAACGATGCTTTAAGGCTCCATAAAACATGGACGCAGGCTTTGTGTTCTGTCATTCAGCTGTGGCCTCGGCTCATGCAAAAATGACTACATGTTTCAGGAAGGCAGGAATTATCACTGTAGCCCCTTCCTCTCCTTCCAGGCTGGAAGGTGGAACACAAAGGAAGATTTATTTTGTTTTGTTTTAAAGATATTTTATTTATTTTTCTGACAGAGGGAGAGACACCACGCGCGAGAGAGAATATAAGCTGGGGGGAGTGGGAAAGGGAGAAGCAGGCTTCTGCCGAGCAGGGAGCCCAGTGCAGGGCTCGACCAACCCCAGGACTCGGATCAAACCTGAGCCAAAGGCAGACAATGACTGAGCCACCCAAGCACCCCTCAAAGGAAGGCTTTTAAGGCAGATGCTGGGAGCTGAATGGCGTGATAGCGGTATGCCTGTTCCTTCAGGACTGAGTCGCCCTGTCCGCTGAGCTCCCCACAGGGTGTGCGGCCGGGCAGGTGCTCTGTCGGGCTCCCCTCGTCACGCGGGTGAAAATGGGGCTCCAGTTCACCAGAGCCATCACAGAGACTAGGGTCCGAAGTGACCTGCAGCCAGAGAGTGCTGGAGTGTGAGGTTGCCTGCGGGTAAATCCAGTGAATTCCTTAACTCTGTGACATTTCATTTCTGTGCTGCAGACCCATGAACGCAGCTGCCTATCTGAGATACTCCCTGAAAGTTTATCTTCCCGTTAACCCTGTGGCCACCTGAGGGCTCCCTGCTCCAGCTCCATAGCCCGTCTGGATTCTTCCCTTTCTCCTCATTCTCCCCTGTAAGTGACCGGCAACTTTTCTTTCTATGCTCCACATGCACCTTGCACCTGTTCCCCTCTTCATCTTTCTTACGACCGCCAAGTCTGGTAACAACCGATTGCAAATCAAGGAAGATCTTCCTCTCTGGCTGCCTCCTCCCCAATCCATCTTCTACCCAAAACTCTGAGGGGTTCTTGGAAATGTAAATCATAGCCCATGGACCTACTTAAAATGCTTTAATTTCAGCCCATTGCCTTTATAATGCAAATGTCTTAGACTGGCCTCTGGTCAAAGCTCTAGGCCCTGTGCTGGTTTGCCTAGGGCTGTCTTAGTTTTAGGGAAGTCCTGAGCCCCAGGACATCTCTTATCCCTAGGACCTGGATGGTGGGTCACCCAAAACTCTGATGATCTCATTTCCTCCCTTCTCCAGGCGCCTCCCACTTCACTTTGCCATGTACTCTCTGGGTTCTAGCCACGCTGACCTCCTCATCGCCCCTTCAGTAGGCTGAGAGCTTCTGGACCTCAGGCTGCTGTCTCTGCGCTTCCTAGTGTGACTCTTCTCTCCCAGCTCTCACGTGCTGGCTTTGTCATCTCCGGGGTCCTTCACAGAACCCCTTCCCCATATGCTCATCTTACTCTCTGCATGCCTGCTTTAAGCAATACCCCCTTGGCGGGGACACTTCTTGAGATTAGAGTCTTTTTGTTCTTTATTCGCCTGGCATAGTGCCCAATACATAATCTTTGCTCAGTAAATATTTGCTGAAGGAGTTTTTACAAACATGAGCACCTCAGGTATCTTTCTGTTAGGCCTAATTAAACCTCCTTCTCCTTGGTTTCACTCTGCATTCTCAACCTGGTCTTCTCAGCTTAGTTCAGGGACTGTAGAACTGAAATGTGTTGAAGCATAGTGAACAGGCCATTCAGGAGCCCCGCCCGCAGAGATCTGATCTGTAAGTGGGCAGCTGAGCTCACCATGCAGTGTTTCAGGTGGCCCTCCCCATGCCAACCCCCCCCCCCCGCATGCCCAGCCTGTCCTTGGAGTCTTCCAACTCTCTCCATTCAACATTCAATTTAACAAATACCTCCTAGTTCTTGGGGCTATAAAGGGGAGAGATATATCCTATTACCTCAATTATGTCTAGTATTTTTTTCTTTTCTTTTCTTTTTTTAACCTAAGAACCAGATTAAATAGCACCGTTTATGAAACCTGCCTTAAGTCCCCTCACAGAATTACTTGCTCTGTGTTCTGTGCTACCAATAATATATTTCTCTATTTTAAGACAGGAACCAGGAATTTTGTCTGATCACTTGTCAACCTCCTCCAAGAGACTAAATTCTCGCCGAAGGCCAGGATCCACTATATCCAAAACATATGTTCCTAAGTTTAGCAAATGGTGGGTGCTCAACAAACATGTAAGATGGATGGATAAATGGGTGAACACTGCACTCACGGTCAAGCTTAGAGAGAAAAACATATAACCCAACAGCCACAGTACGATGGAGTGTGTGTTATACAGAGAGGCAATTACTTGTCCTGGGCTTGGTAAAGGTTTTGGGGAATCCACAAAGAGAAGGTAACAGTGGAGTGAGTTTGGGGATGAAAGGGTTTGAGAACCAGGTGGGAAAGGGGACAGGATAAGCCAGAAGTGGGCACAATGTGAGGGGAAGTTCCATCAATGACAGGCCTGAGCAACAGGCAAATACACCTGTGGGGAAAGAGGGGCTTTGGGAGCAGGGCTGTGGAAGGAACTGGGGAAGGCTGGGCAGGGTCACTAGAAGCCGTGGGAGGCAGGCAGAGATGAAGAACAGTGGCTTAATGAAATCTGTGTTCCACAGAGATAACTGGATCTCTGTGGATAGAGGATTGAGGATAAGGAGCCTGAAGGCAGGGAAGCCAGTTAAAAAGCCTTTAGTAGAAGACAGCAAATGAGCACTGAAATTCGGGCGGGGCAGTGATCAGAAGATGAGGGGTGTGGCAGGCAGAATCACGACCCTCCAAAACATCTGTGTCCAGAATCCCAGAACTTGTGAGTTACCTCCCATGCCAAAGGGGAATTGAGGTTGCAGATGGAATTAAGTTTGCTCACCTGCTGGTTTTGAGATGGGAGTTTTTCCTGGGCTATCGGGGAGGGACACCCAATGCAATCCCAAGCATCCTTAAAAACAGAAAGTGGAGGACAGAAGAGAGAGACCCAGAGAAATGGCAGCAGGAGAAGGATTCAGCCTAATGTTCCTGCTGGCTTTGGAGACGAACCCAGGAGCGCAGACGGCCTCCAGAAGCCTGACAAACCAAAGAAGCAGGTGTTCCCCTGAAGACTTCAGAAAGGAGCACAGCCCTAATGTCACTCGAATTTTAGCCCAGTGAGGCTTGTCAGACTTCTGCACTCTGCAACTGTGAGATAGCACCTATGGGTCATTTAAATGATCAAGTTTGTGGTAATTTGTTAGAGCAGCAAGATGTTAATTCATATAAGGAGTTTATGTGGGAGACATACAAAGGCAGAACTGAAGAGGAAACTAGTTTGTCGTTGTTCTCTTTCGTCTTCGGTTGTGGGAATCAGTTAGTGAGTTCTTCTGTTAGAGCAGCGCTTAGCAGAAAGATGCAAATGGCGGGAAGAGACGTAGACGGTGCCTGCAGATGCCCAGGGAGACAGAGGCATGTGAATGGCTGCAAGATGGCCAGGCTGGTGCAGGTAACTGCATAAGGAAAGTAGGAGAAAGAGCAGTGTGTGGGGCGGGAACAGGTTCCAGTTTGGACAGTGCAGTCAAGACTCCCGGGGCCCTCCGACTAGAGCCAGCCATGCGGTAACTAGTTGCAAACATGGGTTTGCTCAGGGCCACACGACAGTGTTACAGGAGGCCCCAGCCACCTTGGCATGGAGTCAGGGTGCTCCTGGAGGCACTTAACGTGGGAGGAAGAGGATGCAATCTTTGGGGCAAGCCAAATAGACTGATAACATAGGAAACTCTACTATTATTTAGCACAAATTCAAAATAATTGACAGACTAAAGGAGAATGCATTTTCAACAGGAATAGTTTATATACGGGTCGTTATTAATTTTTCTCTGGACTGTCACATGCTTATGGTGGCTGGTGTGTCTGTGACCTGCACATGCTGATGAGTCTTTTGGGGGGCTGTACACTTTTCCACTTACTCAACAAATTTCACTTATCTTTCTACTGCCTAGACTGCAAATTCTTTGCAGAGCAAAGTTTGGTAACCATCTATATGATAGGGTAAAAATTTTGACTTTAAAACACTAGTACGTTTTATTTTAATTTCTTTGAAATACTGAAATACTGCAAATGCTGATGGTAGGAAAGAGAACCCCCTATGTAAGTAAATACTTTAAAAAACGAATAATTTATGAGTATGTTCAGTGTTTTGGAACAAAATTTACATATAAAGTGGTTTTCCAAATTGCCCTAAAATATTTTTGAGCTTTTAGCATTTCCTTTGCTTACAGTTTTAGATTGCTTTGTAAGCTCTTACTCCACAGAAAGTACAAAGGTACATGTTAGGCCTGTTAACCAGAGTTCTTTCAAATTCTGATTTAGGGGAGTCTCAAAAACCAATGAAGTTTTCTGCCTGCTGCACTTAGAAGAAACCAAGTTGCACTTTTATCTGGATTGGTACCTCACCAGACAAGACAACAGTCTTTGTCACTCTCGACCACTCTCTTCCTCTTTTGGGAGCACTGAGAACATCTGTTTTTCTATTTAACCTTCATGTGCTCTAGCCTGCTTTCCCTGTAGCTAAGATTATGTATTTCTCAAGGAAACGAGATGTGAAGAAGAAAACTCCAAATATTCTGAGGGTCTCCAAGCACCTTATTGCCCGCATACGGCAGTTAGTAAATGTTTGTTTGAGATATGAGAACAGGACAAATTTTCCACTAGCATTTTTAACAATTTTTCAACCTTTCTATACACTGTGTTCCTAATTTGGGGGATCTTTTTCCTATTCTGTAGAAAACAGGAAGCCAAATCTTTGGAGTCTCAAAACCACTCAAATGCTAAGAAGTAGGTTGAAATGTCTTAAAGCTGAACACTAGAAAACACACACACACACACACACACACACACACACACACACACACACACAATAAAACCCATACATAAAACCCTGCATAATTGTTCAGTATAAATTGTAATTAGCTAAACATGCCTTAAAAAGGTCCTTTTCAGAAAAAAGAAGCAAGTCTATCTGCAAAAGACTGATGCCGCAATCAGTGAAGGGCCAAGTAAATTGTGAAAGCATATTGAGAGAGGCGTGTACTTGTTATAAAGGTGATGGCTCCACCCAGTACCAAGAATACCATATGGAGGGGCTCCTGGGGGGCTCAGTCATTAAGCGTCTGCCCTCTGCTCAGGTCATGATCCCAGGGTCCCGGAATCAAGCCCCGCATGGGGCTCCCTGCTCAGTAGGGTATCTGCTTCTAACTCTGCCCCTCCACCCACTTGTGCTTGCTCTCTCTCTCTCAGATAAATGAATAAAATCTTCAGAGAAAGAATAAAAGAACCCCCGATGGAGTGTGGAGTACCTGCCATGACCCACTTGCTTTGTGGTGCCTGACATTTGCTCTTGTTCTCGTCATTCCCCTGTTTAAGTCCGGTCTTCCAAGTCTGGCTTATACATATGGTCTGGGCTGTGTTTATGGGTCCACCTTCTTACAGCTTTCCCCCTGGGCCATCTCAGAGTCCACAGCCATGTCTTCTCTGCGGGCACCACACTTAGCCTTTGATTTCTGGGCTCTGTCCTGGGTCTCCCTCACC